>NC_064648.1:52450477-52755250 GCF_023864345.2 Schistocerca serialis cubense | reverse complement strand
TAAGGTGTGAAACAGGACCGTGTGATTGTTTTCATTTCTAAATAAGTGCGATGTGGTACTTCAGCTATGTACGAAACATGGGTCTGTGATGCTTTAAGTCAATCTTTTTCTCATTGTTAAGAAAAAGTGGTTCAAATGGTTCTGAGCACTATGGGACTTAACATCTGAGGTCATCAGTCCCCTAGAACTTAGAACTACTTAAACCTAACTAACCTAAGGACATCTCACACATCCATGCCCGAGGCAGGATTCGAACCTGCGACCGTAGCGGTCGCGCGGTTCCAGACTGAAGCACCTAGAACCGCTCGGCGACACCGACCGGCTCATTGTGAAGACTGGTTGATCCAAAGACTGTGTTTACGTATACATTTTCTGTGAGTGACCTTTTATATTGAGTAAAAACGTCAACATGTCAGATTTCGATTAGATTCGTATATCGCTTATAATGGGCAGTTACGATCCTTAGTTGCTATATTCTAATTCCTATGTTTCGTACTGTCTATCTACCCTACGCTTCTTGGTCCAATTCTTTTTCCGCACTCTGTGTTTCCTCGGTGGATGGCAAACCTCGATCAAACAGCACTGTTTAAATTATTCAGTTTTTACGTACGTTACAGATATATCACTGAATGACTCCCAACCCGGTCGTCCGCTTATATTCCGCCACGTCACGGGAAAGCCAGCACGCGATGCACAAAATGACGAAAGCAGCATCATATTTTCATAATGACACGTTACTGATAGTGAGCACACTTAGACATTAATCACAGATTCAGATGGTTGTAATGTAGAAGGCGAGTTGATTTTTCCGCTAATTCTCCGCCTCCTGCAGCCCACAGAGCTTTGTCGCTGTTTCAGTGATTTATTGTCGCTGCCAGCGCCGCGGAAAGTTGACGGTTGTTAACACTCGCGCGAGTAACGGCGGTTGCATGAAATAAATGAAAATGGTAAAAAAATGTACAGGGTTATTACAAATGATTGAAGCGGTTTCACAGTTCTACAATAACTTTATTATTTGAGATATTTTCACAATGCTGTGCACACACATACAAAAACTCAAAAAGTTTTTTTAGGCATTCACAAATGTTCGATATGTGCCCCTTTAGTGATTCGGCAGACATCAAGCCGATAATCAGGTTCCTCCCACACTCGGCACAGCATGTCCCCATCAGTGAGTTCGGAAGCATCGTTGATGCGAGCTCGCAGTTCTCGCACGTTTCTTGGTAGAGGAGGTTTAAACACTGAATCTTTCACATAAGCCCACAGAAAGAAATCGCATGGGATTAAGTCGGGAGAGCGTGGAGGCTATGACATGAATTGCTGATCATGATCTCCTCCACGACCGATCCATCGGTTTTCCAATCTCCTGTTTAAGAAATGCCGAACATCATGATGGAAGTGCGGTGGAGCACCATCCTGTTGAAAGATGAAGTCGGCGCTGTCGGTCTCGAGTTGTGGCATGAGCCAATTTTCCAGCATGTCCAGGTACACGTGTCCTGTAACGTTTTTTTCGCAGAAGAAAAAGGGGTCGTAAACTTTAAACCGTGAGATTGCACAAAACACGTTAACTTTTGGTGAATTGCGAATTTGCTGCACGAATGCGTGAGGATTCTCTACCGCCTGATTCGCACATTGTGTCTGTTCACCATTAAGAAAAAATGTTGCTTCATCACTGAAAACAAGTTTCGCACTGAACGCATCCTCTTCCATGAGCTGTTGCAACCGCGCCGAAAATTCAAACCGTTTGACTTTGTCATCGGGTGTCAGGGTTTGTAGCAATTGTAAACGGTAAGGCTTCTGCTTTAGCCTTTTCCATAAGATTTTCCAAACCGTCGGCTGTGGTACGTTTAGCTCCCTGCTTGCTTTATTCGTCGATTTCCGCGGGCTACGCGTGAAACTTGCCCGCACGCATTCAACCGTTTGTTCGCTCACTGCTGGCCGACCCGTTGATTTCCCCTTACAGAGGCATCCAGAAGCTTTAAACTGCGCATACCATCGCCGAATGGAGTTATCAGTTGGTGGATCTTTGTTGAACTTCGTCCTGAAGTGTCGTTGCACTGTTATGACTGACTGATGTGAATGCATTTCAAGCACGACATAACGCTTTCTCGGCTCCTGTCGCCATTTTGTCTCACTGCGCTCTCGAGGGCTCCGGCAGCAGAAACCTGAAATGCGGCTTCAGCCGAACAAAACTTTGGAAGTTTTTCTACGTATCTGTAGTGTGTCGTGACCATATGTCAATGAATGGAGCTACAGTGAATTTATGAAATCGCTTCAATCATTTCTAATAGCCCTGTACATGCAAGAGTTCGGCACCGAAATAAGAGTGAATCCGTGCTTGGCGCTCGACCTAATATTTAAAATTAACCGACAGCAGACCCTCGCGTAGCCCTCCAGTTGTGATTTGTGCATCCACTCCCACATGTGAATCTCACACTCCCGGTCGCTGGCCAGTTGTGCCATTTTAATTCATCCGGCCAGTGCTGTTTCGCACTCCGGACATTCATGGATGGTCCTCTGACACAGATATCCACACCTGTTGTTACGCTAAACACCTGAGAAGGAGGAGATTGTGCGAAAAATCTTTCAGAAAACGTATACAGAAATAGTAAAAAAGAAGTAACTCCTCAGTATGCACCAGGCGCCGTCGCGCACGCACCCCCACGCCGCTCCGCTCCGTCTCTACCGCCATGGCCCGCACAAAGCAAACGGCCCGCCAGTCCACCGGCGGGAAGGCGCCGCGCAAACAGCCCGCCACCGAGGCGTCAAGAAGCCCCACCCCCCGTTATACAGGCCGGGCACCGTCGCCCTGCGAGAAATCAGGCGCTACCGGAAGAGCACGGAGCTGCTCATCCCCAAGCTGCCCTTTGTAATGGTACTTGAATTACGTAACCATTACGGCACCTCGACTTAACCTCTCGATACCAGCCATATTCTACAGTGTTTCTGTAAAGCAGCTGACGTATTTCTGAGACAACATTCAGATTTGATTTCATTAATGTAGAGGTACTTTGATACATCGATATGTTTATATTGCAACGATATTATTCTTATGTATATTCTTTCTTTTGTCACTATGATCTTTGACGTACTTGTAACTCTTGATTTTAGGCGCGTAAGCGGTTATTATTATAGAGTCGCACCTTGAGAAAGTCAAGTCTTGGACGTCATGTTGGAAAGACGCATATTACAGCCAGCTTATAAAATGTGAACTTTAACAGTGACGAAGGTGTTTGAGTATGTTTTGTATTGTGAAGTGATGTATTTTGTGTTACGTGATATTGGAGCAAAAGTAATAAAAAAGAAGTGTAACTTAAATTCGGAGTGCTCATTAGTTTTTTACATCACCATTGTGCTAACTTGGAAAGGTTTAATTTTCAAGAATGGTTTGTGAAGCGCATCTACAAAACTTTTGAATATAGCAGAATAAAATCTAGGCCTCTTTGCATCCGAGCTCGGAATCATCACCACCTACATTTTCGACGATTGAGCCATGATTTTACAACGAGACCAGCGTGGGAAATACGAAAAGATGAGTGCCTAGTTTATTTATTATTACATGAAATGACTCTATTAACTGTGCTCTAATGACACCTGCCACGCAATAACTTTGTTGTTGCCCGAAAATGCAGTATTTAGCAGCGTGAGCAACACCACAATCATTATTAAATTTTGACCTTTGTTTTGGTAGGCTTGTTAGACCTTCCAGCGCCTAGTGCGCGAGATCGCCCAGGACTTCAACACCGACCTGCGCTTCCAGAGCTTACTTCTCAGTATGTGAAAAAAAATACCACAAACACTTTTTTATCCATGCCCGTTAACACTTCTATACATTTTTCTTATCCTAACCTGGATCACACGCATTGTGGAGAATGTCCGAAGCCCCTCTCGAGGCAAAGCGAAGTCTTAATCATATACGAGGAATTAGCTGATACGTTCTCATCAGCCATTGACTGTGAAGATGTAATAAAAATTTTGACAGCGCTGTCTGTTTCGTATTGATGAGGAATTTAAAGGCTGTTTGAGAAACTGTTTCATTTCCTGGCAAAGTGTCCAGCTGTTGTCCTGTTTAGACAGATTGCACTCGTACCTGCTAACAGACAAAAAGTAAATGGCTCTGAGCACTATGGGACTTAACATCTATGGTCATCAGTCCCCTAGAACTTAGAACTACTTAAACCTAAATAACCTAAGGACACCATACAACACCCAGTCATCACGAGGCAGAGAAAATCCCTGACCCAGCCGAGAATCGAACCCAGGAACCCGGGCGTGGGAAGCGAGAACGCTACCGCACGACGCGATCGTCTATGTACCAATCTTTGAAAATCATGGCCGAATTGGGCAAACGTAATTTCTATGTTAGAAATATCATGTGCTATTAAAATCTTTAATTTCTGTTTAATTCCCTGACTTGATGTTGTTCTCTCGTAGTGAGAACAGTTCTGCGAATGGCGCATACTACTACGACGGTCTCATTCAGTTCGGACCGGTGCTTCGATGTAAACATAGAAACTGCACAGCTACTATTAAAGTTCTTGAGCTTATCCACATATGGTTCTGGAGGCAATACTTAGCAGGTTTCAGTTTAGTTAAGATTGGTTATCTATGAAGCAACGTTGTCTTCTGGCCATAAGAAACTGGTAGCATCTATTTATTCCGACAGATTATGTTTAACAGTTCCTTCATGTACGGTACACCACACAGATTATGTTATTCTTTTTGCCGTAGGTCTATACTGAAATTGAGACTAGAAAGAAAAAAAAAACGCTTTTATCAGTATATCGAGCCACACAGTTCATTTCTGCGTATGTTGTTCACTGTATGTGTGTGCTCTGCTTTATTTGGGAACTATGGACGCATCTGTGGTTAGTAAAGCCAGCAAACTTTTGCCAACGGCTGAATCGCCCTTTCAAAACGAGTGACGCTACCAAATCAGCTCGCCCTTGCTAACGAGGCGATGAAGCGATTTGACCATCGCGTTTAAATGTTCTGTTTTTAAGTTCCAATGCTTTGGGAATAGACGTAAAGCGCATTGCTTTTCCTCCGTTCATCCACAGAAAACAATCTTCCGATCTGACAATAGAAAAGAAAAAGCCTTCACCAAATGATCATCGAAATCACATTTCTTTCCAGTTCACTGATGTGTAATTCGTCAGTATCAGATAAACGAAAAATTAAAATGACGCGTTGTTTATAAATCACCGACAAAGAAGATGTGTGCCGAGAGTTCCGTTATAACTGGGAACGCCGTTGCTCGCGACGGTATTCTTGCGTCAGACACTGTCCGTGTTGCCGCCGAGTTAAACTTGAGTAACAGATCGAGATTACGGCGAAAAAATCCACCGCCTTTTTTTCGGGACCTTGTTACTGCCGTCGTGCTGCCAGAGCAGGTGTCGATGTCTGCGACACTCTTTCCACACAGGGAGACGTAATAAATTCGGCGAATTTCTCTGTACTCTCTCGACGATAAGACAATAGCCGCTGCACAGGCTGAAACTATTGTTGCGAAATCTGTTCTGTGCTGCGTGTCGGATGACAGAAAATGTAAAGGCTTTTATTACTTATGCCTCGGTTCTCCGTTGATAACAGCACTGTATATGGTTTTATCTGAAACACTAGTACGAATTGTAATTACATAAGCAAGCAGTAAATGACGCAAAACGTTAGAATGATGTCGCGCTTCCGAGAAGTAACTGTTCCGTACGCTTCAGCTGCGTTACATGTATTCTGCCAATCGCTGAATGCCTCACGCCATTACAGACAATTGTGACGTTACAACATGGACACATATCGATTAACACAGAATATTCTCCGTCATTTCAATTACGTCTGTGGCAACGTACAAACCCTGCAAAGCACTGCGAAGTGCATGGCAGAGGTTACTTTCTACGGTAAAACCTGTCAGAAATTTTCACTCTGCGGGCAGAGTTTTAGCTTAGACAGACGCCCCCGTGCTGCAGTGCTGTACTCAGCCTGGTTCTGCACCGGCGGCCCTTACGGCAGCGGCGCGTAGTGGCCGAATAGTGTCTCAGAGATCGTCACATGACGATCATCTGCGAAATTTTGTAAGCAGGCTTTCGCGGGACAGTTTGCGTCTGCTTCCAGGAGTCTGCAAGTTCAGATTCCTCGCGTTCCTGACACGATCTCGCACGAGTAAAAGAACCCGCCCTTGTGACCTTTCAGAGTCCCCTGTTTGTCCTTTTTGGTACGGGTCCCACACGCTTTTGCCGTATTCGAAGACGGGACGCGGGAGTGACCTGGGAGCAGCCCCCTCTCTGGGCTGACCGCACCTCCCCAGTGTCCTGCCCACGACCCCAAGTCTGGCTCGTGTCTCGCATACTACTGGGCCTCTGTGGTCGTTCCATTCCACGTACCCACAAACTGCTGCACACAGCTGTTTGCATGAGTTGACCCACCAACACTGTGAATCACTCACTGATACTGTATTTAAACGATATCTGGCAAGCGCATTTAAAGCTAGTTACCAATCTATAAACCTCTTCAAAATCCTTTTCACATCCTTATTGAGTATTTCTGCAGCTTTTTGGCGATAGTATATCAGAAACAACAGATATCGGAAGTCCTCTCTTTATAACCAACTTAGCCGGCCGGTGTGGACGAGAGGTTCTAGGTGCTTCAGTCTGGAACCGCGCGACCGCTACGATCCCATGTTCGAATCCTGCCTCGCGCATGGAAGTGTGTGCTGTCCTTAGGTTTGAGTAATTCCAAGTTCTAGGGGACTTATGACCTCAGATGTTAAGTCCCATAGTGCTCAGAGCCATATGAACCATTTTATACCCGACTTTGGTGACGCCACAACAACGAGGACCGCGAAGCAATTATCACGAGCGATACTGCAGCGTGACGATACTCTAGTGAGCTCGCCCTTCGCTTTTTCTCACCAAGGTAATACATTTAGTACTGCGAGAAACTCACAGCAAGTTTCCTTCGATTTTCTTGTCTTATAATGTAGTTCTGATACAACTTGAAAACGCATAAATGATGGACATCTGTGAGACCGCTTCTTATGCTCCGGGTCAAAAGCTCCAAACATATACTTTTTTACTGCTTTATCCTTCCTTCGACAAGAAGCGAGCCACGTGACCTGTGCGGTCTCGATTGCTGTTGCATCTTCCGTCTCTAAATTATGCTCTAATCTGCTCCATATTCACGTCGTATATTAACACAATCACGTACTTTTCTCGATGACTATCTCAAACGAATGAAAAGTTGTCAGTTTTATCTCCTCTCGTAAACTGTGCCATCCGTCGTGTTTAAATAGTGTAAATCACGAAGTTGTTCCACAAATCACGCGATTCGTATGTATACCTCTTGTGTCAAAGTAATTTCCCAGTACGGGACAAAAGCATTTACTTTTCAACGAAAAATTTTCCTTTCCTTACGAAGCGCATTCGATACAGTTTCGCACGGGCGCCTAATCAACAAAATAACGACGGTACGGAATATCAAACCAGCTGTGCGACTCAACTGGCTAGCAAACAGAACACAACATATATCTCTGAACGGGGACAAGTGTTCACACGTACAAGTAACTACGGGTGTGGCCCAGCAGAGGGTTTTAGGAGCGTTTCTTTTGGCAATATACAGGGTGGTCCATTGATAGTGACCGGGCCAAATATCTCACGAAATAGGCATCAAACGAAAAAACTACAAAGAACGAAACTTGTCCAACTTGAAGGGGGAAACCAGATGGTGCTATGGTTGGCCCGCTAGATGGCCCTGCCATAGATCAAACGGATATCAACTGCGTTTTTTAAAATAGGAACGCCCATTTTTTTACTACATATTCGTGTAGTACGTAAACAAATATGAATGTTTTAGTTGGACCACTTTTTTCGCATTGTGATAAATAGCGCTGTAATAGTAAAAAATGTATAAATACGTGGTATCACGTAACATTCCTCCAGCGCGGACGGTATTTGCTTCGTGATACAGTACCCGTGTTAAAATGGACCGTTTATCAATTGCGGAAGAGGTCAATATCCTGTTGATGGATCGCTATTCTGATCAAAATGGCCAATGGGCGTGTGCTATGTATGCTGCTCGGTATCCTGGACGACATCATCCAAGTGTCCGGACCGTTCGCCGGGTAGTTGCGTTATTTAAGGGAACTGGAAGTGTTCAGCCACATGTGAAACGTCAACCACAACCCGCAACAAATGATGATGGCCAAGCAGGTGAATTAGCTGCTGTCGCAGGTAAACCGCACATCAGTAGCAGACAAATTGCGCAATAATCGGGTATCTCAAATCTACATCTACATCTACATCCATACTCCGCAAGCCACCTGACGGTGTGTGGCGGAGGGTATCTTGAGTACCTCTATCGGTTCTCCCTTCTGTTCCTGTCTCGTATTGTTCGTGGAAAGAAGGATTGTCGGTATGCCTCTGTGTGGGCTCTAATCTCTCTGATTTTATCCTCATGGTCTCTTCGCGAGATATACGTAGGAGGGAGCAACATACTGCTTGACTCTTCGGTGAAAGTATGTTCTCGAAACTTTGACAAAAGCACGTACCGAGCTACTGAGCGTCTCTTTTGCAGTGTCTTCCACTGGAGTTTATCTATCATCTCCGTAACGCTTTCGCGATTACTAAATGATCCTGTAACGAAGCGCGCTGCTCTCCGTTGGATCTTCTCTAGATCTTCTATCAACCCTATCTGGTACGGATCCCACACTGCTGAGCAGTATTCAAGCAGTGGGCGAACAAGCGTACTGTAACCTACTTCCTTTGTTTTCGAATTGCATTTCCTTAGGATTCTTCCAATGAATCTCACTCTGGCATCTGCTTTACCGACGATCAACTTTATATGATCATTCCATTTTAAAACACTCATAATGCGTACTCCCAGATAATTTATGGTATTAACTGCTTCCAGCTGCTGACCTGCTATTTTGTAGCTAAATGATAAAGGATCTATCTTTCTGTGTATTCGCAACACATTACACTTGTCTACATTGAGATTCAATTGCCATTCCCTGCACCATGCGTCAATTCGCTGCAGATCCTCCTGCATTTCAGTACAATTTTCCATTGTTACAACCTCTCGATACACCACAGCATCATCTGCAAAAAGCCTCAGTGAACTTCCGATGTCATCCACCAGGTCATTTATGTATATTGTGAATAGCAACGGTCCTATGACACTCCCCTGCGGCACACCTGAAATCACTCTTACATCGGAAGAATTCTCTCCATTGAGAATGACATGCTGCGTCCTGTTATCTAGGAACTCCTCAATCCAATCACACAATTGGTCTGATAGTCCATATGCTATTACTTTGTTCATTAAACGACTGTGGGGAACTGTATCGAACGCCTTGCGGAAGTCAAGAAACACGGCATCTACCTGTGAACCCGTGTCTATGGCCCTCTGAGTCTCGTGGACGAATAGCGCCAGCTGGGTTTCACATGACCGTCTTTTTCGAAACCCATGCTGATTCCTACAGAGTAGATTTCTAGTCTCCAGAAAAGTCATTATACTCTAACACAATACGTGTTCCAAAATCCTACAACTGATCGACGTTAGAGATATAGGTCTATAGTTCTGCACATCTGTTCGACGTCCCTTCTTGAAAACGGGGATGACCTGTGCCCTTTTCCAATCCTTTGGAACGCTACACTCTTCTAGAGACCTACGGTACACCGCTGCAAGAAGGGGGGGCAAGTTCCTTCGCGTACTCTGTGTAAAATCCAACTGGTATCCCATCAGGTCCAGAGGCCTTTCCTCTTTTGAGCGATTTTAATTGTTTCTCTATCCCTCTGTCGTCTATTTCGATATCTATCATTTTGGGGCAAGTTCATTCGCGTACTCTGTGTAAAATCCAACTGGTATCCCATCACGTCCAGAGGCCTTTCCTCTTTTGAGCGATTTTAATTGTTTCTCTATCCCTCTGTCGTCTATTTCGATATCTATCATTTTGTCATCTGTGCGACAATCTAGAGAAGGAACTACAGTGCAGTCTTCCACTGTGAAACAACTTTGGAAAAAGACATCTAGTATTTCGGCCTTTAGTGTGTCATCCTCTGTTTCAGTACCATTTCGGTCACAGTGTGTCTGGACATTTTGTTTTGATCCCCCTACCGCTTTGAGATAAGACCAAAATTTCTTAGGATTTTCTGCCAAGTCAGTACATAGAACTTTACTTTCGAATTCATTGAACGCCTCTCGCGTAGCCCTCCTCACACTACATTTCGCTTCGCGTAATTTTTGTTTGTCAGCAAGGCTTTGGCTATGTTTATGTTTGCTGTGAAGTTCCCTTTGCTTCCGCAGCAGTTTTCTAACTCGGTTGTTGTACCACGGTGGCTCTTTTCCATCTCTTACGATCTTGCTTGGCACATACTCATCTAACGCATAATGTACGAAGGTTTTGAACTTTGTCCACTGATCCTCAACACTATCTGTACTTGAGACAAAACTTTTGTGTTGAGCCAACAGGTACTCTGAAATCTGCTTTTTGTCACTTTAGCTAAACAGAAAAATCTTTCTACCTTTTTTAAAATTTTTTTATTTACGGCTGAAATCATCGATGCAGTAACCGCTTTATGATCGCTGATTCCCTGTTCTGCGTTAACTGTTTCAAATAGTTCGGGTCTGTTTGTCACCAGAAGGTCTAATATGTTATCGCCAAGAGTCGGATCTCTGTTTAACTGCTCAAGGTAGTTTTCAGATAAAGCACTTAAAAAAATTTCACTGGATTCTTTGTCTCTGCCACCAGTTATGAACGTTTGAATCTCCCAGTCTATATCCGGCAAATTAAAATCTCCACCCAGAACTATAACATGGTGGGGAAATCTACTCGAAATATTTTCCAAATTATCCTTCAGGTGCTCAGCCACAACAGCTGCTGAGCCAGGGGGCCTATAGAGACATCCAATTACCATGTCAGAGCCTGCTTTAACCGTGACCTTCACCCAAATTATTTCACACTTCGGATCTCCGTCAATTTCCTTCGATACTATTGCACTTCTTATCGCTATAAACACGCCTCCCCCTTCACTGTTGAAACACGTATGTAACGCAGCAGCGATGGCGAGGCATTGCAGCGTCTCTGACCAGAGAGCCTGCGCTTGACCGCGCGAGTGTTGCGAGCGGGTCTCAGTCTGTCAGTCAGTCGTTGCGAGTCTGAAGCTCGATTTAGTTGCGGGCAGTCGGTCAGTAGTAGTCGTGCAGTGCAGTTCGCTACTAGTCGTCATGTAGTGCAGTACGCTAATGGTCGTCATGCAGAGCGGTCGGTCAGTAGTAGCAGCCCAGTGCGGTTGTGTGATGTAGGCGGTCGACAACACTGGTCAAGATGCTGAATGAGGTATACTGTTAATTAATATAATCATTAGATAATGTAAAAATTTATTTATTGTAATTATTCTCCAACAAGTGCCCCAATAATAATTTTTATTTCAAAAGCATTTTTTCAAAAATTTAATTTTTATTGAACTAAAAAGTTCGTTGCACTTCCCATTTCATTCCACTTTTTTTAAAGAAAATTTTCAGTAAAATCACAGAAAAAAGGAATATTATTATTTGCAATGCAGTTCCTCCAAGCCGTGCGCAAAGATAAGAGCAGAAATTTGACATCCAGTTATATTGAGGTAAGAATCTAATTCTGATTGTTTTACACAGGGCCAAAGACCGATATTTCGGTTTAATTGAATTTTCTTATCACTGAATGGACTTTAATTTTTTGTGAGGAATTTATATTTGAGTCAGATTGCTAATTTTTGTTTAATTGTCATTGTCAGTAGATTCCATTGTGGGAAAGTTACACTTAGCGCAATGTCCATTAGCATTCCTAAATAATATTGTCATTACTTTAAAATTTCGGTGGGAAGGTTACACTCGGCTCCCATTTGTATTAAGTATTGTCTGTCAATTTCTTTAAAATTTTTGTGGGGAGGTTACACTTGGCGACACCCAGTCCAGGATCGTATTTCGTTGAGAATCTTTTGAAAAACAGTCAGATATCTGCTCTTATTTGCTTAAGTATAATTAGGATTTGGCGCTACGCTTTTACTAATTTTGTGACTCTCTTTCCACAGATCAACGGCTATTCTTTGCTCTGTTGTAATTGTGTGTTGCTTTTGCTTTTGTGATTATTTGTTTTGTGAAAAATTGTGACTATTGTAAAAATGCCGCGAAAGACTGTGAATAGTGTATCGCGAAGTATTATGAATGAAATTACCGACTTAAACAACGTGACCGATAGTAATTGTGATACGCAGCGTAATGATGACAATCCTGCGTTCACTAACAATCAGTGTATTCCAACCACTAATGATGACTTTTGTCTTAATGATGAACAAACGAACTCGGTTATGTCCTCTGTTGATTTGACGACTGACGCGGGACGCTCTATTGTAATGAGCGCTACCCAGCTTAACACAATCGGTTTGGAAAATTCAAGTAACATACAGACAAATTTTTCGAATGAAAATGGTCAATGTAGTGAAAGTACGACGGATTTATTTAATTCCGAAATAGGGACTGACAGTGTATGTTTGACTGACAAACCTTTTTGTAAATTGCAGAATGACCAAATGGTCACACAAAGCGCGACAATTGTAGATACACCATCAAACAGTACTGAGAATAGAGTAGGTAATGTCACCTTGGAGCAATTTATGGCAATATTGATAGAACAGAATGAAAGGCAAAGTGAGAAAATGGACAACAATTACAAACAACTTAGTGTAGATATCAAACACTTAAATGAAAAACTTGACAATAATGCCGAAGATCTCAAACAACTTAGGGAACAGAACAAACAGCTTAATGAAAAATTAGACGACAATTCCAGACAGTTAAATGAAAAATTAGATGACAATTCCAGACAGCTTGGCGAACAAATTAGAGCCGTTGCCGCGCAGTGCCATGACACTAAGGAACAGTTGCGCGTGGAAATTGAAGCTTGTTCACAAAAAAATAGCGAAGAAATTAAGTATGTTGCGCAAGAATTAAGAGAAATGCAAACAGCCGCAACAGAAACACTTAGAGTGGAAATTAGTACAGTCGCTAAACAATGCTCTGAAAAAGCTACACAATTACGGGACGAGTTTAAAGCAATGACGGTAGAACTTTCGCGCACAATGGACGCAAAGATAGACGCGAAATTCGAACAGCAGAACACTCAGATTAACGAGCGCTTTAATCAGCACATACAGAACAGTGATACGCGTTTCCGCAAATTTATTCAGGATCAAAATAAAGTCAAACGTCAGGTTATGGAAACAATCACTGCACAAAGACAAGAGGACAAACGTAAAATGTTCGCGAAAGCGAAGACGTATGTAGACAATAATATTACTACAGTGTCCGACGAAATTAATACCATCAAACAGTCCAACACAGAATTACGTGACGAAATTTCCAATCTTAAGTCGAATACAAACACATACATAACCGATTTTCAAACAGTGACCGACAGACTAGAACAATTAGAACTAGCACATGATTCAGATGTCGTCAAAGCTGATGTTAAAAAACTGAGCGAAACTACGCGTAAGTTGCAAAAACAGATTAATGCATCCGATTCTAAAACCGATGATCAGGTTAAAGTACTGACTGAAAAATGTGATGAATTGGCCAGTCGTATTGATATTATCGAAAATGCTAATGACAATAAATCAGACGATACTTCACCGGTTTCATTTAACCAAACACCTGAATTTCAAAATTTACAGCAGACAATTAATGAGATCGATTCATCTAACAACACGTTGCGTAGAAAGTTATCGAGTTTACAACAAGAAGTAAAAGAGATGAAACGTATTTCAGTTAATAACATTCCACAAGAGACTCCACTTTATGAACATTTGTCAGACTTACGCAGCGCGTATAATTTGAGCAATTTACAGCAACTACGCGACTTAAAATCTGAAAAGCTATGCAACTTGAAATCCGAAATGACACAGACGAACAGATTCACACACACACCTGAACGTGTTCTCAAACTGAGTGACGAGAACGTAGATTTCGAGCAATTTGCATTTGTAAGAAAATCTAAGGAATTTAATAATGACAGAGCACAGATTTACGATTTGAACTGTATACGACAATTTATTTTTGTACTTTCACCGCTATTACCTGTAATGCAGAAGCTAGCTTTGAACCAGATGCGACAATTTATTTTTGTGTTTTCATCAGCATTGCCTATAATGCAGAAACTAGAATTAACATGGATACAACTATTTGCTTTTGAATTTATACCGCAATTGCCTGTAACGCAAAAGCCAAAATTTATTTGCAGTGCGTAATTGACCTCAGGGGATTCATTACGCTTTAATGAATATGTGCCGTAGCGAGCATAGGGCCCCGAGCTGTAGTAGTGCTGTTTCATCTTTAGTTTTCTGCACTGCTGCCTTTTCTTCTACTATCCTTTATATCTATCAAAACTGCTCTTTAACTATTGCCCTATCTAGAATTAAGAATATGTACCGAAAACACGATGTGACAAATTTTTTACTGAAAGTGACAACATTCTTTAGGCACTCCAGAACCAGCGTAATTTTAATAACAGATAAAAATCGTAATCATCAGTATGTGTAAAATTATCAGCAATAGCGAACCACATTTTGGTAACAATAGATGTTTTTCACCACAAGAGCATGAAAGTCAGCCGCTTAGCATACGTAACCAACAATGCAGTCTACAAGGTCAACCAAACTTTAATGTTTCGCCGCGTGCACGTATAGCCCCAGCTCCAACAAATAGTAACGCATGGCAGCAAAGAAATAACTACGTACAGACAACACAACATTTCAATTCCTATCGCAATGCGCCGTATAGAAATTACTATCATGACAGACGTAAAAATGATGAGCACAATTACCAGCGTACATATAATAACAGTCGGTCTCACCAACAGCAAAATCATACGCAAGAACATATTCTTATGAATGAACCCGACAGTAGGTACCATCCAGAGCGTAACACGCCTGGAAGAAGTAATAGGACAGTTCAAATAGTCGAAATGCCACAACATCCTCCTAATAATAATAACACGTCAGATACAATCTGACTAGATAATGTACAGGGCGCATCTTCCAATAATACAAGCACTACCTTTGACACTCAAAATGTTGTTCACGAAAATGTAATTACTTTTGACGATATCAGAGACACTCTCTTGCAGGAAAGACCAGTTATTCAGAAAACCATTTCACATCCTGTTATTGAAATTAAAATTGGTTCTTCGAAATTCTCAGCAGTAATCGATTCCGGCTCACCTATATCAGTAATAAATGAGGAGACTTTTAATGAGTGCAACAAAGAGAATACGTATCCGACATTACCATTAGGCAAAACAAAAGTGAAAGGAGCAGTATCGAGTAAAGGTGTAGACGTTAAATTACAGACGCATTTATCATTTTGTATTGGAGGTCATACTTTCCACTCAAATTTTTGGATTGTTCCTTTATTGACAACAGACGTAATTTTAGGTACGAATTTTCTGGTACAACACGACGCAGTTATCGATTTTCAAAATTCTTATTTAATGTTAAAGGATGAAAATGTACAATTGGCTTTAGAATTTCAGCACTCTTTATCTGCGGAAGAACAAACAATTAACCGTACAGAGGTCATTTCCGCAACACGTAACATAGACTGTAATCCCACATTGTTCACGGATACGTACGTACACAACTATAATACTCCAGACGAAGTTGACTACGACGTAATGCAAATGATTTCGGATAAAGTTAGACAAAGCAGTGCAACTGCAGACGATGAACGAACGCACTTACACAAAATTCTTTTACAGCAAGCTCCAGTTTTTGACAACATTCCTGGTACTATGTCCGGATTTATGTATGAATTTCAAGTCAAACCGCACGACACATTTAAAGCAAAGCATTATCCCATCCCATATATTCACAGAGAACAGGTTAAAAAGGAATTGCAGGATATGCTTGACCAAGGAATTATAGAACCGGCAGTTAGTCCATACATAAACCCGCTACATATTGTTAAGAAAAAAGATGGCTCACTTCGCCTTGTACTTGATTCACGTCACATTAATGACATTATTATTAATGAAACAGATCGACCACAGACATTAGAGGAACTTCTACAGAAATTTCACGGTACAGCTATTTATTCTACACTAGATTTGAAATCGGGATTTTGGCAAATTCAACTTCATCCAAATTGCAGAAAATATACAGCTTTTCTCTGTTTCGGCGACTGTTATCAATTTTGCAAACTACCGTTCGGCTTAACTATTTCTTCTGCAGCTTTTATTCGCGGTTTGAACACTATACTTCCGACA
This sequence comes from Schistocerca serialis cubense, assembly GCF_023864345.2. NCBI lineage: Eukaryota > Metazoa > Arthropoda > Insecta > Orthoptera > Acrididae > Schistocerca > Schistocerca serialis. Next base: position 52,738,962 of record NC_064648.1, on the reverse strand, counting down.
GAACTTAAAGACAGAATTACGACGTATGTAGACGACATTCTTATCGCAGAAGCTAACTGGTCTGAACACAATCTGATTCTTGAACAACTGTTGCAAACTTTTCATGCACAAGGACTTACAGTTAACCTCAGTAAATCGCATTTTGGCAAAACTTCTATAAAATTTCTTGGACACGTAATTTCAGCAGAAGGCATTGTACCTGATCCGGAAAAACTTCAAGCTCTACGTGATATTACTGTTCCGACGACAAAGAAGCAATTACGCAGTTTTTTTGGGCTTAATTAACTTTTTTCGCAAATTTATTCATCACTCTGCTTTAGATACACCCAGATTATGCCAATTAACAGGTAAAAACACTATTTGGTCTTGGGATAAGCAAGCACATTCTGAATTCATGAACCTGAAACATGCTCTGTTGAATGCACCACTTTTATCGCACCCAGATCTTACTAGAAATTTTTCCATTGCCACCGACAGTTCCAACACCGCTTTAGGCGTACACATTTTCCAGGAAATTGAAGAAGATGGTTCTACAGTAATTAAAAACATTGCATTTGCAAGTCGCATTTTGTCACCCGCTGAACGAAATTACTCTGTTACAGAATTGGAAACATTATGTGTTGTATGGGCTTTTACGAGATTTAGGCATTTTCTTTATGGCAGACATACCACAGTTTACACAGACCACAGAGCGATACAATTTTTACTTTCGGCTAAATTCACTCACGACAGATTAAGCAGATGGAAACTATATTTACAGGAATTTAATTTTACGATTGTCCACATTCCCGGCACACAAAATGTTATAGCAGACGCACTATCGCGTTCTCTCAGCAACAATCAGCAAGACGTAGCAACCAACTTCTGCAAAACAAATTTCAGTGTCATGTACATTCAGCAAGTAGCATTTGAAAATTTTATTTCATCGTCATTACAGGACATAGCACAAGAACAAAACAAAGACAATGTATGGAAAGAAATTAAACACCTTTGACAAGATAGGAATAATGTTACGATTAGAAACCATTACACTGTACGTAATGACATTCTGTTTCGCCGCTCTCATCCTGACAGCAACAATTGGTTATTATGCATACCTGACGAACTGGTCAACAAATTAATTTGGTACAGTCATTTAAGTTACGCAGATTACGGAGCACGAAAATGTTTTCTTATACTGAGACAGAACTGTTATTTTACCAACATGGAGAAACGTATACGACGAGTTATAGCGTCTTGTAAAATTGGCCAGAAAGCTAAATCAGACACCACTTCACATATTCCTCCATTATATCCCATTGTACCTGTTAAATTAAGACATATGGCCGCTGTAGACATTTTTGGTCCGATTCCGAGAACTAACAGAGGTTTTTGCTACATCTTTGTCGCTGTTGAGCTCACTTCAAAATTTGTTACTTTCACTCCATTACGCAAAGCTACTGCTAAAACTGTTTCAAAAGCGTTTGTAAAACATTTTCTATTTCATGTAGGGCATGTAATGAAAGTAATTTCTGACAATGGATCTCAATTTCGTAGTAGTGTATGGACACGCATGTTACGAGCCAGAAACATTTCTCCGATTTATATATCCAGGTACCACGCTTCTTCGAACCCCTGTGAAAGATTAATGAAAGAAATTGGTAAGCTGTGCCGAATATACTGCCACAAAAGACATATTGATTGGGATACACACATACTCTCATTCCAAGATGTAATTAATTCCATTCCAAATGAATCCACTATGCTATCTCCGACCGTTATACTGAAAAACGTTGAACCACCAAACAAAATTAAAGAATTAATAGAATTCCCCAAAAGTCGGCGCCTACGACACCACGAAATAATTAACATTGCGCTGAACAAAATCAAACGTGCCGCAGAGCGCCGGAGAAGACAGCAAAAACAGGTTTGTACACGCCGCGACTTTCACGTTGGACAGAAGATATTAATACGTACACACTATTTATCCAGTAAATTAAAAGGTAAGTGCAGTAAATTTGAACTTCTATACGCAGGTCCATATCGGACTCGCAGCATCCCTCACCCCAATGTTGTACACGTCGAAACTTTGAGAACCAGAAAATCGAAAGGCAATCACCATATCTCAAACATTAAAACATTAAACCGTTTATTGAGTGAAACCACCGTATGATTCAACACACTATGATGCCATTTAGTAATGCAATTATTTCACCTGACTAATTACTGATGATTATTGTATTTTTTCTTGGCAAGTGCCCGACAAGGTAAGGTTAGCAGGTCGCTTTTCTTGTCGTTACACATCAGACCGTGCATATTTTTTCAGACGAACTTACGTATTTTATGACTAATTATGCAATGTTAGCTAATGACATGTTAATTTCATTACATTTTTTTTCATTAAAGTCTCTAATTCTCGCCTCTATTAACTACACTACATACAAGCTGATCACAACGAACGTCACATTTGTTTTTTTATGTATGATTGTATTCCAGTTTTGTTTGTATGCACTGTGAAATAGTTAAGATATAACACGCACCAGTTGACTTTGACATTTTTTTTGCCTAATGACATCTCAACATCGTGACTGTTTTACATTTTTTGCTGCTGCATTGTGATATTCTGTGTACATTTTTGCATCTGAACACTGTCAATGTCTTTGACATATTACGTTTTCTGTCATGTTGTGCTGTATGATTAATTATGTCACCATAAACCAGTCATTATTTAGTGGGTATATGATTTAAATGCAAGACATGAATCTCTGTCATCAATTTCAGAAAGAAATGATGCGTGTAAGAAATAAATTCAACAGAAATGGGAATTTCACCTACGGAATAAACGAAAGGAGATGCAATAACTTTATGAGGAAGAGTAAATGGATCAGGATTAACAAGCATTAACAAGAATATACTATACTCACCGTAGAATAGCAGTCTTAACTAATTTTTTCTTTCAGAATACAAGGTGATTGATGCAGGCTGTCAGACTGAACTACACATCTTAGTTTTAGTGATGAAATATGCTAGAGATAAGGAATAGTTGTATAATGAGTAATGAAGTGATTTTTTGCAGATGATAATGAATACTGATGAATAATGACGAAGGAAATGGTATTATGACTAATGAAGTTTTTCTTTACAGGTGATGATGATAATGAAGTTACGGTAATGTGGATAATGAAGTGATAGATAATGAAGTTTTCTTTACAGATGAGGATAATGTTGAAGTTATGTATTTATGCTACGTAGTTATTTAAGTATTTGTTGCAGTTTGCTTTGACAGCAGGTGTTACATTGCTTAGTAGGATGATGGAAAGTTTTGGAAAGGACAGCTATGGAACACATTTTTATACACATTTCACTACCTGTTAATTCGAAGTTCACTACTTTTCAGCATAGTGTGCGTTTCTTCTTTCAGGTCAATAATCCATTTTGTATTTTTTCCAGGAGAAGCTTTTCATGATACTTACTAAACCTGTTAGTTATTATACCTGTTCTAGTACTTGCATTTTTATTTTTTTTACCCATTTGTGTTTATCATTTATAAATGTGATCACATATACTGCCTTGTTACATAACCTTGCTACAGCTGACTCATGACGAATGATGTTACCTATCCTCATTTGCAGCAATAGGTCAAAAGCAAATTGTGTTATGTCTCAGCAATTAATTATCGATCCCAACGCAATGCATTGCTAACAAAAAAAGATGTATTACCAGTCCCAAGTAGTGATACCAGTTTGAGAAAATTCTGAATAATACTGATTAGCTCTGAATAGTATGTCACTTGAGTAATGACCTCTTAATGAGACAAAAAAAAATAATGCTTTGTCACTAGCTAATAACTGCCACTGTTTATTGTAATGAGACTACTTATAATGCCCATGATTATTAATGCTATGACTGTAATTAACTGATTTTTAATAATGACTTTGTAATGATCTGAATACTACTGAATGAGGAACACTGTTTATTGTAATGAGACTACTTATAATGCCTGTGATTATTAATGCTATGACTGTAATTGACTGATTTTTAATAATGACTTTGTAATGATCTGAATACTACTGAATGAGGAACACTGTTTATTGTAATGAGACTACTTATAATGCCTGTGATTATTAATGCTATGACTGTAATTAACTGATTTTTAATAATGACTTCGTAATGATCTGAATAATACTGAATGATGAACTACGTTTTGTTCTATTCAATACTTGCTGGCCACTGAGTGCCCATAATTAATGTCACTCGATGAATTGTTATTAATTATGCCATTAATTAGCTCTTGTTTTCAATGTTCATACTTTGTAATTGGAAATGAATGTGACTGTTTAATAATGCTTTGTAATTAGGAGAAGACTAATGATTCTTACTATTGGAATGACAAATGATTAATTAACGACAAATGATTAATTAACTGTAATTAGGAAAAAGCTAATGATTATTATTATTGGAATGACAAATGATTAATTCACTGACAAATGATTAATTAACTATGCCATACTTTATAACTGAAAAGGAATGTGACTGTTTAATAATGCTTTGTAATTAGGAGAAGGCTAATGATTCTTACTATATAGGAATGACAAATGATTAATTAATTGTAATTAGGAAAAGGCTAATGATTATTATTGGAATGACAAATGATTAATTAACTGACAATTAATTAACTATGCTATACTTTGTAACTGAAAGGAATGCGATTATTTCATAATGCTTTGTAACTAGGAAAAGAAGACTACTGATTCTATGTAAAACAATTCATGAACATTTTTCTGTAATACTACATACTTGGTACAGAAATGTTCAATAACTGGGCTATGAATGCCACAAACTATCAATGAAAACTGTAATTGTCAATATTATGTGACATAATGTCCTTCACCTCATGAGCTAACTACCCTGAATTACTGCAATGTCCATTTGTCCTGTTTATCCTAGTGATCATGGAGAACTATCTTTGGTTTTGCACTAATTCTACGTTGGTGTGCCTTGTAAGAGCGTGGTGTTGACACGACATGCTGTCCACCACCGTGAGCAATGAAGACGTTATTATGGTCCCACTGTTTGGTGTACCTAATGTACTGCCAAAATGAAAACATGGAACATTACTACGACAGTTCAGTGTCTTGGCTACACTGATAAATTCTGATGGGAAAAGAACTGCAAATTGTGTCACTTGGTGTTGTACTTCTGTGGAAAGATATGGACTTTCAGAACAGCTGTGTGCAATCTAAAGTGCTACAACCATGATGCAATCCTTCCCTTTACTATCCTAATTCTTGTCACATAATGAAAATCATTTTTTGGTAACATCATTTATGTTCGTGGGTTATACATTTTTTTTTTTTTCGATTCGCTGAACTCCAGTGTGAGTACACTTATGTCACTGGTCGACATGATGTTTTTGCCATTATGTTTATTTGTTGTGAAAATGCTAAAGACATTTTTCAGTGCGTGTGCACTTTGGACATGATTTTTTGCCATTATGTTTATTTATTGCGAAAATGCTAAAGACATTTATTTTTTCGATTTGTTCTGAAGTACAGTATATGTACACTCTTGTCTTTTATATTGTATATACATTTTTATTTTAAGGATATGTTCTGAACTACAGTGCATGTGCACTTATGTTAGGTGTTAATATGTTTTCTATTGAACTTCAGTGCCTGTGCACTTTTCTCATTTTTCAATATGATTTGTACTATTCTGTATATTCAATACTTCAATGCGTATGCACTTATGTCATTTGTTACTAATTGTATATACATTTCATCATTTACTGATATGTTCTCAACTCCAGTGCGAGTACACTCATGTCACTTGTCAACATAATATTTTTTGCCAGTCTGTTTGTTTGTTCTGAATATGCCAATGAATTTTTTCAGTGCCTCTGCACTTTGTTTTCTGTCAAATAATTTGTATATACATTTTTCTGATTTGCTACTATGTTTTGTACTCATATTTTGTCTTTGTTTTGTACTCTGTGCATGTGCACCGCATTTAATTCATGTATCTAAATATTCTGTAAATTGCAGAAGTTTATTAATTAAAGAAAAATTTTGCCGCGATTGGCAAGTCCAAATGACTCACCATCGCTGCCAAATTTTTGCCCCCCCAGTGGAGGGTTATGAAACACGTATGTAACGCAGCAGCGATGGCGAGGTATTGCAGCGTCTCTGACCAGAGAGCCTGCGCTTGACCGCGCGAGTGTTGCGAGCGGGTCTCAGTCTGTCAGTCAGTCGTTGCGAGTCTGAAGCTCGATTTAGTTGCGGGCAGTCGGTCAGTAGTAGTCGTGCAGTGCAGTTCGCTACTAGTCGTCATGTAGTGCAGTACGCTAATGGTCGTCATGCAGAGCGGTCGGTCAGTAGTAGCAGCCCTGTGCGGTTGTGTGATGTAGGCGGTCGACAACACTGGTCAAGATGCTGAATGAGGTATACTGTTAATTAATATAATCATTAGATAATGTAAAAATTTATGTATTGTAATTATTCTCCAACAAGTGCCCCAATAATAATTTTTATTTCAAAAGCATTTTTTCAAAAATTTAATTTTTATTGAACTAAAAAGTTCGTTGCACTTCCCATTTCATTCCACTTTTTTTAAAGAAAATTTTCAGTAAAATCACAGAAAAAAGGAATATTATTATTTGCAATGCAGTTCCTCCAAGCCGTGCGCAAAGATAAGAGCAGAAATTTGACATCCAGTTGTATTGAGGTAAGAATCTAATTCTGATTGTTTTACACAGGGCCAAAGACCGATATTTCGGTTTAATTGAATTTTCTTATCACTGAATGGACTTTAATTTTTTGTGAGGAATTTATATTTGAGTCAGATTGCTAATTTTTGTTTAATTGTCATTGTCAGTAGATTCCATTGTGGGAAAGTTACACTTAGCGCAATGTCCATTAGCATTCCTAAATAATATTGTCATTACTTTAAAATTTCGGTGGGAAGGTTACACTCGGCTCCCATTTGTATTAAGTATTGTCTGTCAATTTCTTTAAAATTTTTGTGGGGAGGTTACACTGTCCAGCCTGTCTCTGCGGTATACATTCCAATCTGAGTTTGGGATTTCATTACTGTTTACGTCTGGTTTCAGCCAACTTTCTGTCCCTAGTACTATATGGGCATTGTGACCGTTTATTAATGAGAGCAGTTCTGGGACCTTTCTATAGACGCTCCTGCAGTTTACTATTAGCACATTAATATTGTTATTCCCTGTTGCATTTTGCCTACTCCTACCTTGCCGCGTCTCAGGATTCGTCTTGTCGGGCCTAGGGAGGGGATTCTCTAACCTAAAAAACCCCCATGTGCACTCCACACGTACTCCGCTACCCTTGTAGCCGCGTCCGGCGTGTAGTGCACGCCTGACCTATTCAGGGGGACCCTACATTTCTCCACCCGATAGCGGAGGTCGAGAAATTTGCACCCCAGATCTCCGCAGAATCGTCTGAGCCTCTGGTTTAAGCCTTCAACTCGGCTCCAAACCAGAGGACCGCGATCGGTTCTGGGAACGATACTACAAATTGTTAGCTCTGATTCCACCCCACGAGCGAGGCTTTCCGCCTTCACCAATTCTGCCAACCGCCTGTACGAACTGAGGATGACCTTTGAACCCAGACGGCAGGAGTCATTGGTGCCGACATGAGCAACAATTTGCAGTCGGGTGCACCCAGTGCTCTCTATCGCCGCCGGTAGGGCCTCCTCCACATCTCGGATGAGACCCCCGACAAGCAGACAGAGTGAACACTGGCCTTCTTCCCCGATCTTCCCGCTATTTCCCTAAGGGGCTCCATCACCCGCCTAACGTTGGAGCTCCCAATAACTAATAAACCCCTCCCCCCGTGTGCCTGCTCGGAACTTGCTGAAGGAGCAGCCACATGTCCACTCACAGGCAAAGCGGGCGATGCCACACGGCCAACCTCCACATTGACCCTCCGCCTCGTGCGCCGCGAACGCCGCTGAACCCGCCACTCCCCTTGGGGAGAGGGTGGCCCAACCGCGCCCGGTACCCGCGAAGATGTCTCAACAGCAGGGACAGTGGGTGAAGCACGTAACACCTGGGGTGTACCATGCGCTGCACCAGACTCCCCACTGCCGCTACACTCCGAGGCAGCAGCCTGAAGACGGCTGACCGCGGCCATCAACACGCTCACCTGTTCGCGAACAGTGGCCAGCTCCTCCTGCGTCCGTACACAGCAGTCACACATCCTATCCATCCTAAGGAATCAGTTTACTGAAGAGAGTTAATCAACCTTTAACTAGACTGCTAATTCACTAAAGGCGGCTGTTTATTGACTAAACTGTTGTTGCTAGCCACTTCTTGTAGAAAACAATGAAAATAGCACTACCTGTCTCTGGACTGTATTCAAAACAAACACTAGCACTACTGGCACTATGGTTGACTAAAGGCACTCTCTCTGACTGTATTCAAAACAAACACGAAATCTATGGAACTATTAAAGCACTCGACAATTAAAGCTTCCTAAAAGCAAATACACACGGAAGAAGAAGTGACAAGTAAGAAAAATACAGTTAATACTTAAATTAAGGTAGCTCGCCGCACAGCAGACGTGAAGCAGACGGCAGTTACGTCGGTGTTGCGAATGCTACATCAACATCGATTGCACCGGTACCATATTTCTATGCACCAGGAATTGCATGGCGACGACTTTGAACGTCGTGTACTGTTCTGCCACTGGGCACAAGAGAAATTACGCGACGATGACAGATTTTTTGCACGCGTTCTATTTAGCGACGAAGTGTCATTCACCAACAGAAGTAACGTAAACCGGCATAATATGCACTATTGGGCAACGGAAAATCCACGATGGCTGCGACAAGTGGAACATCAGCGACTTTGGCGGGTTAATGTATGGTGTGGCATTATGGGAGGAAGGATAATTGGCCCCCATTTTATCGATGGCAATCTAAATGGAGCAATGTATGCTGATTTCCTACGTAATGTTCTATCGATGTTACTACAAGATGTTTCACTGCATGACAGAATGGCGATGTATTTCTAACATGGCGGATGTCCAGCACATAGCTCTCATGTGGTTGAAGCGTATTGAATAGTATATTTCATGACAGGTGGATTGGTCGTCGAAGCACCATACTGTGGCCCGCACGTTCACCGGATCTGACGTCCCCGGATTTGTGTCTGTGCGGAAAGTTGAAGGATATTTGCTATCGTGATCCACAGACAACGCCTGACAATACGCCTCAACGGATTGTCAATGCATGTGCGAACATTACGGAACGCGAACTACTCGCTGTTGAGAGGGAACGCGAACTACTCGCTGTTGAGAGGGATGTCGTTACATTTATTGCCAAATGCATTGAGGTTGACGGACACCATTTTGAGATTTTATTGCATTGACGTGGTATTTATAGGTAATCACGATGTAACAGCATACGTTCTCAGAAATGATAAGTTCAAAGAGGTACATGTATCACATTGGAACAACCGAAATAAAATGTTCAAATGTACCTACGTTCTGAATTTAATTTAAAAAACCTACTGTTACAAACTGTTCGTCTAAAATTGTGAGCCATGTGTTTGTGACTTTTACAGTGGCATCCATCACAAAGAGTAAAAAGTGGTCCAACTAAAACATTCATATTTCTTTACGTAGTACACGATTATGTAATAAAAAATGGGAATTTCTATTTTAAAAAAAACACGCAGTTGATATCCGTTTGACCTATGGCAGCGCAGTCTAGCGGTCCAACCATAGCGCCATCTGGTTTCCCCCTTCAAGCTAGACAAGATTCGTTCTTTGTAGTTTTTCCGTTTGACGCTTATTTCGTGAGATATTTGGCCCGGTCACTATCAATGAACCACACTGTATACACTGAAGAGCGAAAGAAACTGGCACATCTGCCTAATATCGTGTAGGCCCCCGTGCACCCGCAGAAGCGGCGCAACACGACGTGGCATGGACTCGACCATTGTCTGAAGTAGTTCTGGAAGGAACTGACACCACGAATCCTGCAGGCTGTCCACAAATCCGTAAGGCCGTCCGCACACGCAGTGGCTGAAAAGCAACGCAACGGGTCGGCGGTGTCTGGTTGCAGACTGGCTCGCAACGCAGCTCCGCACACGGCGCAACTCTGCAGTGAGAAACTGCAGTTGCCTTTTGCGAGCGTGGAGGGCAAGGAGTACTGTTTATTGGATCTGAGCATCTTTTGATTACACAGGACGTGTCGAGTACAGATTCGAGCACAGAAAAAGATGTGGACCTCTATTATTATTTCTTACGAAGGGAAAAAAGAACGAAATTCTGCCTTCATTCATACACTCACAGAATCATAAACTGCAGGCTGTTTGTAACAGCGAAGGAGCTGCAACAAATAGGTTCCAAATTCATTACTTTCTATAGTGATTCTCTGAAAAGTGTCTCCATAAGCCGGCCGGAGTGGCCGAGCGGTTCTAGGTGCTACAGTCTGGAACCGCGCTGCTGCTACGGTCGCAGGTTCGAATCCTGCCTCGGGCTTGGATGTATGTGATGTCCTTAGGTTAGTTAGGTTTAAGTAGTTCTAAGTTCTAGGGGACTGATGACCTCAGATGTTAAGTCCCATAGTGCTCAGAGCTATTTGAACCATTTTTGAACCAATACATTGCAAGAATCCTGACAGAGCGAATGAAGTTATCAAAGCCGTTTGTGTTCTCCACAATTATGTAAGGAAACGTGAAGGAAGGTGTAGAATATGCATCAACACACTTGCAAGAAAATCATCAGCCCGCTGATGATGCTGCAATATTGCAAGCAAATGATAACGTTTCAACATGTGACAATTCGTCAGCAACTGCATTAAGAAATTATTTAGCTAATTACTTTTTAAACCCACGTGCCTATCTTCCTTGGCAATGGAACCACTGTACTTGAATCTTCATTTCATATTGACTACAGTTAAATTCTTTGAATGAATAAAGTCTATATTCTTCACTTAACCTATTGTCGATTACTTTTATTTTGCAAACCTGGACGTGATTACATTTATGCGCACGGAAACGTGGTGATGATGGTTTCACAACAATTTAATTTTGCAGAATAGCATTGTCATACTAAAAGTACTCCAGGTATGATTTATATATATATTTTTTGTACATCTGTTCCCACTGGTTTACTGGCAATTTTATTTTAAACAATAGATATACAGTACATTACATACTTGTCATATGAACTCCTTTTCCGATTTCACTTGACGCCTAGTCTGTCGAATTTCTCCTGCGGTAGCCTGTAAGCATGTAATTACATTAAATGGAATCTGTTTCTTCTTCTTTCAAAATGATAATATTTAAAACTTCCTCGCTGATCTCCAAAATCACGTAAAACAAAGCTGATATCGCGGATACGACGCAACTCGGATCGTTTGCAACGCGGGCGGCGAGTTGCATCCAACTGGTTGACAACGCGTTCCGAGAGATGTGCCGGTGAGTCAGTCACGCCGTCTGAGGAGCCCCAATTAACAGCGCAGGAAATGATTCGGCTGCCAGCTGGCGTCGGCAACGGGTTGCTTTTGAGTCGCTGTGTGTGCGGAGGGCTTCAAGAGTACGAGAGGGTGGAGATCTCTCCTGAACAGCACATTGCAAGGCATCCCAGAAATGCTCAATAATATTAATCCCAGTTTTACATTATAATGCAATCTAAAGAGAATACACTGGATTAATCCAAAAATGCAGCGTTTCTTGCTTAGGTTTCAGGGCTTAAATTTATTTACACATAAAAAGAAACATTTCAAGTTGCCAGTGATGAGCGACAAGCAACACTGCGTATAACAGCCGCACAAGTCAGTGTGGGGCGTACGACGGACGTATCCGTTAGTTCAGTGAGGGGAAATTTGGCGTCAGTGGGCTGCGGCAGCGGACGGCCGACGTGGCTGCCCCTGCCACCAGCACGGCGTCGCCTGCAGCGCCTCTGCTGGGCTCGCGGCTACATCGGCTGGACGCTAGACGACTGGAAAACCGTGGCCTGCTCGCAAGAGTCCCGATTTACGTTGCTAAAGCCCGTCTCACACGGAGCAAGATTCGCTGTACGTTTCCTTGCTGGCTCTCGCGACGGCTACCTTGCAGGCTCCGTCGTCTGCTAGCGGGCTACCTTGCTGGGAATCTTGTAAGATTTCCAGGATAGGTCCGGTGCTATTTTTCTTGTAAGGTTCCCTGCGTGCTACCTGCGTTGGCCAATCATAAGACATTTCGTTTGTGACGTCAGACGCGGAAAGCTTGGGTGGGAAGCCTTTGTTGATAGTCGCTTTTCTGCTGTTGTGAGGTGCGGTAGGAAGTTCTTATAATTATTAAATAATGGCACCGCAGTGGTCCAAGGAAGCGTGCATTCTCTGTACGTCGTGAAAAGCGCAAACTATTATAATAAACACTTGCGTGCAAAAGCACTCGAAACAGTTGCAAGTGCCGTGCGTCTTGTTCGACCATATACATCCATTCACATAAAATTTGAAAGGATGTACGATCTTCTATCCTATAAAATAAAGTCAAACAGTAATGAAATGGTGATACTTTTCAAAATAAAGTAGGTGTTATGCGAACTAACCTCAACTCTTTATGAAGCATGGAGAGCACACCTTTTCCACCGTTTCTTCCCTTAAACCAGTTTTTCGTCCATTCTTTCTTTCTTCTTCTCTCATTAGCATGCATTTCTGCATCGTTTAGCACCAAAACAGCTAACAACGCCAGTTTGCTCTGAATATCTGTACCAGAAGCAGCCATCTTCGTTCGATACAACATGCAGCCGATCACAACACAACTAGGTGCCGATCTTGCACCGTGGGGGAGCTTCGGCATGGAAGATAGCCGGCTCCTTTCCCTGCAAGCCGGCAGGCATGCACGCCATCTCGCAAACTTGCGGCGAACCTTGCTCCGTGTGAGACGGGCTTAAGAGCTGCTGGTGAGGTTTGAGTGCGGCGAAGACCCCACGAAGCTGTGAACACAAGCTGTGAACGAGGCTCCGTGCAAGCTGGCGGCGGCGCCATAATGGTGTGGGCTGTGGTCGCATGGAATGGACTGGATCCTCGGTAATATTCAGCTATTTGTAGACCATTTGTAGTCATTCACGGACTTCATATTTCCAAACAACGCAATAATTTTTTTTTGTGAAACCTTAATGACAGACATTTCGCAGTATGGAAGTGGGGAGGAGCATCGTTTCCGGAGAGGGCGGCACAGGACACGGGCGGTACGACTGGACACGGGGGTGAGTGCTGGAGGCGACGGCGCGACGGACGAAGAGTCGCGGAAAGACTTGGACAGCGTGGAGCGGTTACCGCGTGGTCGCGAGAGATAGAAATACTTCGGAGTGCTGACTTGTGTACTTACGACAAATCCGTGGCTTCCACTGTGAAGACGTAGTGCGCGTTTGGAAGTGAATATCTCTTGTCGCTCCTAACTAATTACGTGCAGAGGGAATCTATTGTTTCCCTGTTATTCAACTTATCTTTTATTTAATTGCTGGACCATCGACACCAATAAGTGTTTGCAGAAATGTACGGCATTTTAAAAAGTACTTCTGCTATCGTACTTATCATTTAAAGTCGTTAAAATAGCACCTGCACATTTTATTTAATTGCAACCTTTCACTTATAAATTTCTACATTAGTTCGCGAGATCCTTTCTGATCATGATGCTCAGCTAGTTACAGTATATGACATAGCTCCATTCAGTAATTCAAAACTACCCTCCAAAGTTAAAGTTAATCACTCAACAATTGAGAAATTTCAGAGAAAACCTTCAGCAGTTAGTCTGGGATGTGGTGTACAAGGAACCCGATGCTAATTTAAAATATAACTTATTTCATGATAGACTTGTAAGAGAATCTGAATACTGTTTCCCCAAGAAACGATGCAAAAAACCTTGACTTAATAAAGCAATGAAAATATCTTGTAACCACAAAGGGAACTGTATCTAACAACAATAAAGAGTAATGACCCAGAAACAGCCAAATATTATGAAAACTACTGTGCTACATTAAGAAAGGTTATTAAAAAGTCCAGAGGCATGTGCATCATGTCTGAGATTAATACCTCTGCCAACAAAATCAAAACAATTAGGATATTATTACAAGGGAGACAGGGCAACCAAGAGTACAGGTTGATGGTATTACCATCAGAGTGAATGGAAACTTGACAAACAACAAGCCGGAAGTCGAAAACATTTTGAATAATCATCTTTTAAATGATGTAGAGAAAATACGATCTAAACGTTCATTAGAAAAAGCAAGGCTGTTAATGGAAGAGGCCTTACCCACACCATTTCATACAATTGCAATTCCACCCACCTCTCCTTCTTAAATTAGGAACATAATAAACTCTCTCTAGAATAAAAGCTCACATGGAATTGATGGCATTTCCACCAGCATAATAACAGCTTGTTCCCAAGAAATAAGTAGGATTCTTAGCCACATATGTAATAGCTCTCTGAAGCAGGGTATTTTCTGAGATAGACTGAAGTATGCCACTGTTAAACCACTGCATAAAAAAGGGGATACGTCTGATGTCAACAACTACCACCCAATCTCTCTTCTGACTGCCTTATCCAAAATTCTTGGAAAAGTAATGTATTGTAGAGTAGATTCACACATTTGTGAAAATAAGGTTTAAACAAAATGTCAGTTTGGTTTCCAGAGAGGTTTTTCAACGGAAAATGCTATATATACTTTCACTAATGAAATATTAAATGCTCTGAGTAACCGGAAATCACCCGTTGGGATTTTTTGTGATCTCTCAAAGGCTTTTGATTGTGTAAATCATGGAATACTTCTAGATAAACTGAAGTACTGTGGTATGAATGACACAGCGCTCAAATGGTTTAAATCATACCTAACTGGAAGAGTGAAGAAAGTTGAAACAAGCAGTTCACATAATATGCAAAAAACTGGTGATTTCTCAAACTGGGGAACAATCAAGAATGGGGTGCCGCAAGGTTTGGTCTTGGCTTCGCTCCTGTTCTTAATATATATTAATGACTTGCCATTCTATATTCACGAAGATGCAACGCTGGTTCTTTTTGCCGATGATACAAGTATAGCTATCACACACACCTAACAGACAAGAATTAACTGGTGAAATTGTAAACGATGTTTTTCAGAAAATCATTAAGTGGTTCTCTGCAAATGGGCTCTCATTTAACTTTGACAAAACACATTACATACAGTTCCACATAGTAAGTGGAATGACACCATTAATGAATATAGACTTCGATCAGAAATCGGTACCTAACGTAGAATATTCAAAATTTCTAGGTGTATACATTGATGGGGGATTGAACTGGAAAAAACACACTGAGGATCTGCTGAAACGTTTGAGTTCAGCTACTTATGCTATTAGGGTCGCTGCAAATTTTGGCGATATACATCTCAGTAAATTAGCTTACCACACCTATTTTCATTCTCTGCTGTCGTGTGGCATCATATTCTGGGGTAACTCATAATTGAGTAAAACAGTGTTCATTGCACAAAAGCGTGTAATCAGAATAATTGCAGGAGCTCTTCCAAGATCATCCTGCAGACACTTATTTAAAGAGGTAGAGATCTTCACTGTAGCCTCACAATAAATAAATAAATAAATAAATATATATATATATATTCACTTATGAAATTTGGTATTAACAATCCGAACGAATACAAAAGTAATAGCAGTGTCCATGGCTACGACACTAGGAGAAAGGATGATCTTCACTACTCAAGGTTAAATCTAACTTTGGCTCAGAAGGGGTTAAATTATGCTGCCACAAAAGACTTTGGTCACTTACCTAACAGCATCAAAAGGCTGACAGAGAGCCATATAGCATTCAAAAGGAAATTAAAAGAATTTCTTAATGGCAACTCCTTCTACTCATTAGCTGAATTTTTGGACAGAGTAAGTGAGTAATTTCCCCAACCACCACAAAAAAAAATTAAAAATATTAAGTGTCATGTAATATTTTGTGTGATGTAATATCTTGTATAGACACCTTTTATTAACTTCACACGTTCCACATCATTACGTAGTGTCGTATTCATGATCCATGGCACAAGTACTAATCTAATGTAATCTGATCTGACCATTCGATTCATGTGTGTATTCTTATCGTATACTGTAGACTCAGCAGTATTTGGTTTGTAATGCGGCAGCTACGTATACCAGCCCCTAAACAACGAAACCAGCCAAAACTTTTAATATTCCAACTCTGAGTCGGAGGGTGTGTAGTTATTATTTTGGAAAGCCCACAATTGGGGGTTTCTCGTCCGGGATTTGTGTCCTGCAAAGTGGTAATTCCCTTGCTCTCTGTTATTGAGCATACTATGCGAAGTGTAGAAACCTTTGCAAAAGCAGTAGAGATTTCTGTAGAGTGAACGTCTCGCAAAACACAGTGTGAGATCGGTTTTTTTCGCAAGTAGGTTTCTGAAAATAGTGAAATTACACAGTAATTTTCACAATTAACACATGCTATCGATAGAGGTCCTAATCTATCACGTTAAAGGCTATTTGCGTGGGGGCTCAGAGTCTAAATAAGTTGAGTGCAGAGAACAGTAGTGGTTAGCGCGTTTAACGGACAGCGGTATCGGAGATGGTTGGAACACGCGGTCATCGCCAGCAGCTACAGTTACATCAGGCGGTTTTCTCTGGTGGCGGACGCAGTTAAACAGCAGTACGACGGCAGCGTCTTGGAGTACTCAAGGGCAGTCTTCAGTCTCGACTTCACCATGGCAGAGGGAACCATCCCACATCAGGTAAGTGCCTGCGCAAATAGAGAGATAGTGTCTGTTTCTGAATTTCAAGGTCCACTTATAGATCTCGCGGATATAAAACAGTCACCTAGCATAATTCTGAAAACGGAAGTGAGCCGATTAGTCCTAAATCAGAGCGCGAAAGTGTAACTAGTAGGAATTCAGGCAAGAGGAATGAATGTGGGAGAAACATGGTGTCACAGCTAATGCAAATGATCCAGGGAATGGCAAATAATTCAAACAGTTTGTGGATACAATTCTCACTGATATGGGTACAATGCGAACTAAAATAGTTGAAAAAATTACGAGTAATCTTGAAAAGCAATTGATGATAAATTAAAATGTGTTCGAGTGGATATGGGGAAAATTACAGACGAAGTTGTAATAGTAAAATCTAAAATCGAATCAGTGGAAATAGATCTTGGGGTAAAAATGGATAAGATACAGACGGAACTTGGGACAGGATAAGCGACTGTATAAATGCGCAAGATGCTCATAAAAGCGATATAAATTTAGCAATTAGTGACATTGCCAATCGTGTAGATGAGGGGGAGAAAGAAAGGAAGAAAAATTAAAGATAAAATAAAGTCCTGTATCATTAGTGAAAATCAATTAAAAAAAACAAATGCAACATACGAAGAGTGATTTAAATTCGTTAACCTCCTAACAGGCCACGGCGGTTATAAATATCCCTCGGGCTAATACCGGATTTGTGAAATGTTACACAGATGACGGAAGATTGGCTGCGTGTAGGGACGATTTTGTTCACAGCATGTCGGACGGAGCGAAAATAAAATACGTTAAACGGCATTTGGAGGGAGACCCACAGTCTTGGGCAAATGTTAGATGTAGTTCGTGCGAATCGTACGACGAGTTCGAAAAGAATTTTTTGAATAAATTAAGGAGCGAGGCAAAACAGACGCGGATCCAAAATGCATTTTTAAACGGGCCGACTACGGGCCGATTACGGTAATGGGACGATAAGAGATTTTTGCAAGCGCGAAATTGGCAAACTTATGCATGTGAAAAATCCGTTGGGGGTTTTAACGGAAATCACCACGTTAAAAAGGCGATTACCCAAAGATTTGCAGTGGGATCTTGTCCATAGTCCATGTGATTCCGTGGATGAATTTTTATAAGTCGTAGAAAAATTGGAGAGGGCTTTGAAGTTCAAACAGAGCAAACCGGGTGGTAGTTATCAAAATGGGAACCCAAATAACCATCCAAATAACCATCACCAAAACAATAATAGTGAGAGAAATCAAAGGAATTCTCAGGGAGATAGGGGATAGTAGGTGGAATGAGCAGAATGGTCAGAGAACGAATTGGGGTGATAACTTCTGTGAACGGGAGCCAAGTAAAGAACGCAGATTTGAGTGCGGAAATTTGCGCGAAGTGCAATCGCGCAACAACTGGTCGCAAAAATGATGTTCGACACATCTCAGGTCCGAAGATGGCGATCAGAACAGGCGATGAAAAGGACTGGAGATAATGGTAATGGTAGAAATGTTGATAGGTTTGGAGAAGGGCAACAAATATGTAATATGGAGTATGTTAAAGGCTACGGCGGAAGCATAGATTTGTGGGAGACTCAAGTAATGGGAATAAATTTTCGGGGAATGATGTAAGTTATGAATGTATAATGAATGAGTGTGCGAGCCGGCCGCGGTGGCCGAGCGGTTCTAGGCGCTTCAGTCTGGAACCACTCGACCGCTACGATCGCAGGTTCGAATCCCGCTTTGGGCATGGATGTGTGTGATGTCCTTAGGTTAGTTAGGTTTAAGTAGTTCTAAGTTCCAGGGGACTGATGACCTGAGAAGTTAAGTCCCACAGTGCTCAGAGCCATTTGAACCACTTGAGTGTGCGAATGGTGATAATCGAAAGATATAGCGATTCAAAAGGAAGTCAAAGAGGAGATGAATTTTGTGAAAGCAAATTGTGTGGAGAGTTCTGAAGAGGTATTAGCAAATAGTAGCAATTGCAGTAAGGAAGGTGTTGTAGCAGCAAGTATTTGTGAGTCGGCAAAAAGTGTCGATGTTAGTGAAGGCGGCGTAGCTTCAGTCTCGCCAGTTACAAGTGAGGGTGATTGTCGAATGAAAGCGTCGATGTTACTACGGGAGACTTAGCACTGGTCTCGCCAGCAGTTGAAGTTAAAAATGTATGTGCGGAGGTAAATCATTTCTGTTTAAAGGAACAGAGTAATGGTAATTTACGTAATGATGTAAAAGTTACTGGTATTGATACTTTGGAGGAAGGAATTTACGCGTTTCTAGTCACGAATGAAGTCGAAACGAAACTTTTTGATGAATGTGTGAATCTAAAATGTTTGTCAGAGTGTGAAAGTGAGAATGTATGTAAAATAGGATCGGGGGTTAATCTGGATGAAAGGTGTGTAGAAATGGCAGTGTGTGCTGAATTTTGTCCGATCACAGCGGAATATAGCAAGTCTGGAAGTCCCAAAATTGTACGACAAGGTAGCAGCAATTTGTGTAATGTAGCGGCGGAGGATAAAGTTGTGTACGATTCACGTAAAGTTAATTTGTCGACGGAGGAAAGTATTCTGACGTGAATTTTTGTAGTGATTTTAATGGTGTATCAGCAGGTAACATTGCAGAGATGGGTATCTATGGCTTAGGCATCGATGTATTATTTCAGGAAGATACAGTGTTTAACAGTGAATCGATGTGTGAGTTTGTTGAAGCTGCAAGTGTCGATATTTTGGAGGGGAAAAACAGTAAAGTTGTGCATGCTATGGGTATTGAATCGCCAAAATGTGTGGAAGAACTAACGGAAAATTTAGAGAGCGCTGAAGTAAATAGCGTGGATGGGGATAGTTTGTGTAATGATGTTGGTACGAATTGGTATACGAAGGAGGGGTGTGATTCTAGTGAGAGTGATTGGCGTTGGTACGGTAGAACGCTGCAGTCGTTGCTGCCACATATGTGGAAACGAGAGAGTTTTAAGATTGCTAAGGGTATATAGAGAAAGGGCAGAAGTGAAAAACTCTTCTAATGTGTAATTAGTGGTAGTAATTTTGGAGGGATAATTTATATGTTTATTAGGGGATTCCGTAGTAATTTGTTGGTTTATTGTGGCACTGTACGTGTGCAAAAAGGGGAGTGGAGGTCAGTGACCTCGTAGATTTCAGTAAAATATGTATTGATTTATGCTTTGTATAAGAGTGTGTCAAAGAATATAGTGGGCAATTTGAAGGGTATTAAAATTGTGATTGTATGTGCATCCAATTTTTGGCGTGTGGAGGTAGGAAGGATTGATTAAAGTCAATTAAATACAACTCGTGGGAAGTTGAGCTTACTGTAATTCAGTCGTTTGCCTTGTGACTTTGTTCCTAAAGTGTCCTTCTCCGCTGAAGGGAATCTTTAGCGAGGATCCTGGTTGATTTTGGAAAATGGGTTGTTGACGGGTTTTTACTTTTGGTTTTCGTTGTAGACAGATTTGTCACGATAAACGGTGGAGCTCGGAATTCAGAGGCAGACACGATTTATGCGAGGCACTTGATCAAAAGACTGATGTGAGTTGATCAATACTTCGTGGTAAAATCCGTGTGAGCGTGTGTAGTGCGACGGAAAAATTAGTGCAAGAAGGCATCTTAAGTACTGAGTAAAGTGGGAGAAGAAGTGCTTACAAAATGACACCTAAGTGAATGTGCATGAAAGAAACTTTATTTCTTGTCCAAAAAACTGTGTATGCATTACTGAAATACAGGCATTTTTTTAATATGTCGTTTCGTACAAAATTTGTGTTAGTTTAAGTTTATTTCGAAATTCAAGCTGCTCCCATACCACTACAAAAATCTTGTAAACACTACTGGACTATTGGCCTGGCATTTTAATCAGTTAATTCTGTTCTTTGAAGTTTGTTTTATATGTACTTGTATGAACTGAAGGGTGCCACTTCTGAACACTTTGGCAAGCCAGAATGATAATAAGTGGGAGTGTGTGAGGTAACGGGCGAATTGTGGCGCCCTGAAGATATTCCAAGTTGGCGCGGCCGCACAGGACGCTGGCCAAAGCCGCGGACCGGCAGCGACCACGTGGTCCCGGGCGTCAGCTGAGCAACCGCGGGATGCCGCACAACGGCCGGTCCAGCCGCGTGGCTGGGAATTCCATGTGGACTCTGTGACGAGGACGGTGCTTTGTGTCGGTGAAGGAGATGTCTGTGCCGGACGTGCCAAAGATGGCGGACTTTGTGAAACCTTAATGGCAGACATTTCACATAGAAATTAATAGTAGCCAGATGAACATGATCTCTCAAAAAGAAACATGGACATTACTATTACTTGCATGACGATTCTGATGGTGTTATCACATTTTCAATATTTTTATTATTTTAAAGTTTAGTATGTGACGGTAAATTATACAAGTAATACCCAGCAACGAATTTCCGAAATATAAACGCTTCATCCGATTTTGTCGATCGTCATGTCTTTAGAAAGCTATTGGAGTAAACCTAAATTGGTATAAATTACAGGCATGTAAGTTGAATAGTACATGAGTTATTGCAGGTCAAAGTGGCCGATTACTATCGATCGCGTCAGGCCATAAGTACTTCACAGTTACACGAAAAAACGGTAGCAGCATGCTTATAAATATATTGATTCATCCATGTCTTTGTTAATATCGGATATATGCTATTCATGAAGAAACTGGTCAATAATTTACTATGTTTTAGAAAGCACAGGGACATTAGGCTCCTGGCCTACCTTTCGCTTCTTTTCTTTCCATATATGTTTATTTAATTGCTTATGTATTTAATTATGTGTGTTGTAGCGTGTTTATGGTTCAGCCGTAGGAATATTTATTTAGTTTCAAGTATTTAAATGTAAATCCAGTATTTCGAATATGCTTCATCATGTTTTTGAGAGTATGTTGGATTGAAGAGATGGCGCGATCGCTCTAGCGAATCACAGACCTAGAGAACGGAGAGGCTGTTTGGAAGTGGGGAGGAGCATCGTTTCCGGAGAGGGCGGCACAGGGCACGGGCGAAGGGTCGCCGAAGGACTCGGACAGCGTGGAGCGGTTTCCGCGTGGTCGCGAGAGATAGAAATACTTCGGAGTGCCGACTTGTGTACTCACGAGATTTCCGTGGCTTCCACTGTGAAGACGTAGTGTGCGTTTGGAAGTGAATATCTCTTGTCGTTCCTAACTAATTACGTGCAGAATGAATCTATTGTTTCCCTGTTATTCAACTTATCTTTTATTTAATTTCTGGGCCAATGACACCAATAAGTGTTTGCAGAAATATACGGCATTTTCAAAAGTACTTCTACTATCGTATTCATCATTTAAAGTAGTTAAAATAGCACCTGCAGATTTTATTCAATTGCAACCTTTCATTTATAAATTTCTATATTAATTCGCAATTGCCGAGTGATAAGAACCTTCGACCATTCGATTCATGTGTGTATTCATATTGTATACCGTAGACTCAGCAGCCTTTGGCTTGTAATGTGGGAACTACGTATCCCAGCCTCTAGACAACGAAACCAGCCAAAACTTTTAATATTGCAACTCTGAGTCGGGGTGTGCGTAGTTATTTTTTGAAAGCCCACAGGAAGTACCGGAAATCGAAGCCGGGTCTTCCGGATGTGAGCCGCGCCGTGCGCTTATCTGTGAAGGCTCAAAGAACAGTACACTACGTACTTCCAAATATTCTAAAATGAACACTTCTTCCACAGATTTCGAGGCTGTTTTCACAGTCCCGCTTACACAACAATACAAATCGTCTAAATTAAAAAGTACGGTATATAGGGAGTGGATTAAAAATCTCCAAAACTAAACACAGGACACATTACCGTGCGTAAAATGATGCAGGATACCAGTTGGCATTCAAAACAGCTTTTAGTCATCTCAGACTGGAAATACAGGTCCTGTGTGCTTTTCGAGAGAGTGCTACACGGTTCATCCTACAAAATAGTGGCAAGTCCAGGTGACGGAGGTCGATAGCGATAACCGACCTCTCTCTCCAAAGGTCGGACACAGAAAGCTGAGCAGTACTGAGATTTGGTCACTACGGTGGCCAGAGGCACGTGACGGATCACAAAACCAGTCGCGGACGATGTGAGCCGAGCCATCTGGGAACACAGCTCCAACCCTGGGGAGGGAGCGAACACTGTGCCACGGGATTGGTGTGGTCGGCCAGAAGAGTCGCACAGACCTTCACAGTAGCGCGACCTCGCAGAGCAGCCGTGGAGCCCGTGGAGTACCACGTCCCGGCTGCCCATGTCATCACTGTACCACAGCCGTGTCGAAAATTGGAGAAACAGATATTATTAGTTTGTTTAAAGACATACATTTTGGCTTCAAAGTGTTGATAAAAATGTTAAATAAGCTCTGTTATTTGGTTCTACGTCAATGACGTTCTACACACACTGAAATAGATATATCGCTACTTTCACTAAAGACTCACCACTCTCTCTCTCTCTTTTCATACATGTGACAGCATGGCGACAAATATGTCACAATGTTCCCTTTTCAGGAGTCTGTCTCACTCACAGTAGTAATACATGAGTGCCGACACAAATATTCTCGCAAAAGATGACTTTCTCAAACATAGATAACTTCCATAAACAGTGACCGCATTCACTCAAAAATTACCTACAAAATGAATTACACAAATAATGATTTTAGCCTCGCTTTAGTATCTTCTCGTATGGTGCTCAATGCAATACATATTAACTACATCGGTGTGTTTGCTCCTAAAGTACGAAAGTGACTCGTACTGCATAATGGCATATCTCGTGCGATGTGCCATGTGGCCTCTACCAGAAAAAGTGGACAAAAAGAAGAAGAAGACAGAGCAAGCTGAACGTCGCATTTATTTAAAAGAAAAGAAAACACACAGACTAGGGACGTATTTCCCAGCAGCGATGAACGAAAACTTCCTATCTGTCCCCTGACCTTCAAATACACTACCGGGAAAAAAATCGCAACATCAAAAGTTATGTAATGTGGAGTAATGAAATTTCAGGAATACATTTATCTAACATAACTTATTTAAGTGATTAAAATTGCAAGGTCATAGATTACTGTAATCGTGACATAACCCATTGCAAAAATGAAATTCTGCTGCGTTAGTAACCGGTATAACCACCAGAATGTTGAATGGAAATACGCAGACGTGTACGCAGTGTGTTGTACAGGTGCCGGATGTCAGTTTGTGGGACGGAGTTCGCTGGCAGTTTACACTTGGTCGGTTAACACAGCGACAGTTGACGCTGTTTGTGGATGACTCTGGACTCGTCGTCCGACGACCACCAGTATGTGCTCCATTGGAGACAGATCTGGTGATCGACCAGGCCGATGCACTATGACTCTCTACAGAGCACGTTCGGTTACAACAGCGATATGTGGGCGAACGTCATCCCGTTGGAAAGCACCCACCAGAAAGGTGTTCACGAACGGCACCACAACAGGTCGGAGCACCAGAATGACGTGCAAATTCCAAATCGTGGCGCGTGGGATAACCACGAGAGCGCTCCTGCTGTCATACGAAGTCGCTCCCCAGACCGTAACTCCACGCGTTGGTCCTCCGTCTGTGTGGCACGCAGACAGTCAACTGGCGGCCCTCTAATGAGCACACGGCCGTTACTGGCAGCGAGGCAGGACCAGCTTTCATCAGAAAACGCAACAGGCCTCCAGCCTGCCCTCGGACGAGCTGTTACTTTACACATCAGAAGTCGCAAATGGCGGTGGTTTCGGGTCAGTGGACTGCACGGTAAAGGGCGTCTGGCTCGCAACGGCCCTTGAAGTAGGCGCTTTGTAACAGTTCGTTGTGTCACTGCGGTGCCAACTGCTGCAGATGCAGTACGACGCGCCACAGTCATACATCGAACACGAAGAGCTTCCCTCTCTGTAGTGCCACAGATCTGTCCAGAGGCCGGTCTTTATTGTTTGTACTCATTCCGTGCCAGCCACTAGACGGCTGCGAGGGCGAGTGTTCCCGGCTGCTGTGGAGCACAGAGCCAAACACGTCACTTCACGGTTCTGTCGTCCTCCCCGTCCCCCGTTGTAACCACACTGCCACTCCCCTTTCCCCTCCATTACCTCCATTAGCAAAATACCCATTTTCTGAAGTCAATGTCAGAGTGAATTTGCCATCTTCCGTTCAACTTTGGCAACACACCAACACACGTTATTTTATCAATATACACATAAATATAACTGGTGTGTTATGTAGTGTTATGTTCCGTCTCTTTCTCGTCGTGTGGGAATAAATCTGTGTGTGTGTGAAATCTTACGGGACTTAACTGCTAAGGTCATCAGTCCCTAAGCTTACACACTATTTAACCTAAATTATTCTAGGAATAAACGCACACGCCCATACCCAAGGGAGGACTCGAACCTCCGCCGGGACCAGCCGCACAGTCCATGACTGCAGCGCCTGAGACCGCTCGGCTAATCCCGCGCGGCGGAAATAAATCTGTCGCGATATTCAGAGCTGCTCGTTATTCAGGGAGACAAGATTCCTTTACCAAATTTGTTAATTTTTTCTACCTACCTTTAAGACAATAGGTGCAGTTTTGGAATAAAATATGTTATGCCATCTTCCGTTCCACTACGCAGTGCCAAATATCTTCTCATTTGCGTTTCATTTCCGTCGTGTATAAATTTTACACTAGAGTAACTGAAAAACGGTTGTGCACAGTACAGGTGTTCAGGTGCAGAAGTTCATCTCAAGTAACCACATACCTGCCCGCCAAAGAGGATGTCCTGTAGGGTCAATAACGGTAAGGTATTTTGCATAAGCAGGCAAACAGAACAATTATTCCAGAATGAGATTTTCAGTCTGCAGCGGAGTGTGCGCTGATATGAAACTTCTCGGCAGATTAAAACTGTGTGCCCGACCGAGACTCGAACTCAGGACCTTTGCCTTTCGCGGGCAAGTGCTCTACCATCTGAGCTACCGAAGCACGACTCACGCCCGGTCCTCACAGCTTTACTTCTGCCAGTATCTCGTCTCCTACCTTCCAAACTTTACAGAAGTTCTCCTGCGAACCTTGCAGAACTAGCACTCCTGAAAGAAAGGATACTGCGGAGACATGGCTTAGCCACAGCCTGGGGGATGTTTCCAGAATGACCTCAAAAGATAGTTGGCCAGCATGTTTTCAGCTCCTTTAACATGTCTCACGTCTATGGCAACTTGACTAATAATAATTCTAATTGCTGAAACCACAAAACTACCTCAGAGAAAGGTTTCCTTAGGCTTTGTAAAGGCAAAAGTAATGGGCCTGTTGTCTGCATAAAACGGAAACAGTATACCCAAAAACAGTGTCACTCAGAAGGTAAAGCCAGTTTACCTGTTACCTGTCTCGTTCATCACAAAAAACGATGAGCAGTTTCATTGAACCATAGATGGCAGCAACACCTATGCTACCATCATCTACTGAGGATATCCTTCATGCTACACAGCCCCTGACACCTGTTTACATAAGTATCGTTCATCAAGTTTGCCACAAATTCCCACACATTTTGAACTTTGCACTACTACAGGAAGGGAGCGGGCGGGGGTGGGGGGTTGGAGGAGTGACCTTGTGATGTTGCTTGATATTGACATACAGCATTTGTCAGGCACATTGCATCTCTGAGGTGCTTAAAGCAAACTATCACCTCTCTTTGGTACACGTTCATAAACTGTCTCTCTCTTGTGGTACAGGTTAATGGTGGATGCTTATTTGCAAGTTGTCAATAAATTTTCGTTTTTTTAAGCAATCTTATATTGTGATGTTTGTTATGGTTAAAATACCCACAAATACGGCCAATGACATGTGTAACATTATTCCTTTCAGTAGGTGAAGTGAATTGATTACATTATTTTTAACATGCAGAGCGCCAAAATAACTTTTATGTGTCTGGTTATTATGAATTTTAGGGTTGGTTACTGATTTTCATAGTTGTTCGATGCATGGAAAAAACTAGATGTAGTGACACAATGACCTATAGTGAAGTCTGAAACCTAGGTTAGGGCTGGAGTTTAACCCCTTGACTGTGAGTCGGCGAAGCCAAAAAATGGGAATGGAAGGAAACATAGGTGTGCTGACAGATTGATCCGCAGAGTATTTGTAGCGCAAGGCCTTGAAGCGTTGGAATGTGACAGTTCAGTTGTGAGTTACAAAGCCAATGAAGCTCAAGATGAAAGTACGACTGAAATTTAAAAAACTGATGTGTACTATAGCCTGAGATATATGTTCGACATTGCAGTCATCTACTTGTGTGTCTTATTTACGATTTTGCAAAAACTGTTTCTAAGTGATTAAATTGTAACCTAACAGAATAAAATACCAGCTGACTTTATTTAGGTACCATAGAAAATTCTGAATGAGCTTCCAGATTTGCAATTGACAGCTGGCTTTGAAAGTACACTTTTATCCAGTGTTTTAATTAAAATGTATTTGGCTGGCTGTTGTCATGCAACAAAAAAGACATATGGCATCTAACCAGTGATTTTTATTTTATTGTGTCTTGTATCAGCAGGTAAGTTTTGTCACTAAAGTAGTAGACATTACAATCAACCTTTATTTGGTGCTTAACACACATATTTTAAAAAAAACTTATTTTATTTATAAACTATATTGAGCCTAGTGTGAGTACCTTTGTGGTATGTATTTTGCACTGAGATTGAACATGAGTACTTTTTTAAACACTACAGACGGCGGAAACCTATAGCCTTGCCAAGAAAAAGAAATTAGGCAAGTCACTATAGATGTAGCTGATGTTGCAACTTTCTATTATAGGATTTTGATACTAATTAATTAATGAATAGACACTGTTTTAACATGTTCCTGGAGCTATAATTTGGCAAGTATGAAATGTAAACAAAATTTTTGTTATGTGGCAAAATGTATTTAAACTTTGTGAAAGGAGTCTAATTCTATATTTCAGCAATTACTTTCAATTGATGCTTGTTAGTAAGGTAACACATTTCCATTTTCCTTACCAAAGAGTGACAATAGTTTTAGAGAAGACTGAGTATAGGCGCATAGATATTTACATTACTACACAATTATCAGTATTTTAAGATTTCCAGCATAATAAATTTATATTCGTTTTTTGGTCACAACTGTTACAATGAAATGGCAACAGAAAATTTATTAGTGCTTTCAGATATTTAAAGCTAAATTTGAACTGACATCAAACCCCATAAAGAACGAGAAACTGTTCTTATAAACACAAACACTGATTTACTACGAAATATCCTACGCATAGCACTTGCAACTTCAGAAAATTCTCAAAACAGCATTTTGTTTGAAGTTGATATACATTTAAAATCTAGGTGAAAGATTTTTTGAATGAGGATACCACTGCTAAAATAGTATCAAGCTTGCTTTACTTGAAATTCTTTAAAATCTAATAGATGCTTCCAGATAAAAGTTAATTGGGTTATCATACCTTAATGCACATTAAACTACGTGTAGGTTATGGCCTCTATTTTGTCAGTAATATATTATTTTGTAACTTAGTATTTTTGTATTATTTTTTCTATTGAAATTTTCAAATATTTATGGCTGCTTTGAATAAGGTTAGTTTTACTAGTGTGGTCATTTTGTCTTTAACTGCTGTACAGTTGTTCATAGTACTTCAACTAATCCTTAGAACTGCTAAAAAATATCGTCACATTAATACAATAACTAGTTTACTCGATCTTCTGCATCTTTGGTCGTCACTATTACTCTTCCCTCTGCTACAGCTAGGGATCTCTCAGGATTTACTGTTGGATCACAATACTCACTTCAACAAATGTGCGAATATTATGTCAGTGAGCATTTCTCTGCAGGCAATAGCTATCTTGAATTGTACAGGTCTTCCTTAGTAAGAACTGCCAATGGTAGGATACCTGTAATGCCTGAGGCAGATATCTTGAACTACACAACTCTAATACCTAAATTTCATACACAGAAATATTTATGTTGTCTGTGTGTGACTGTAACACTGTTTATATTGGCAACAACGTTTGGTGTGCATTTTTTCCCCATTCTTTCTGATTTTGTCCTGTTTATGCTATAAAGAGTGAAACAATCAGGGGCGTTTGTTTGATTTCAGAGCTCTCCAGTAGTATCAATTTGTTAGTTATGAGTTCCAGAGGAAAATATGATGGAATTTGTTCTATAGAATTTGCAGTCTCTTGCTTGTATGTATAACGAAAGTCTTCCAAAATACCGTAGCTTTGAAATCAAATATCGACACTTTGATTCTTTTTCCTGTTACCTTCACTTGCTGTGGATGCAGGGTGGAAGTTTTTTTAAAATTTTTGCCAAGCTGAAGAGTAAGGGAAGTTTGAAATACAGGATACACACTTTGTTTCTGTTCTTCTGTAAATAGCCTTGATTCTTCATGTTTCCTGAGTGAGAAACCACTTAAATCAGCTACATTCCCCATACTTTCCTCACCAGTGACACAATCATGACTCACACTCGCCATCGGATATCTCTCCTATTTTGGAATACCAACCGACATCTGGTGATCAATCAGATGAAGAGCCACAAAAATGAGCAAATGTTAATTTGAGGCAATTAAAGGCAACAGATGGTAACAAGGTTCAGAGCAATTGTAGACAGCCAATGAAGGTGAAATTGCTGGTGTGCACCCCTTTAAAGAACAGAATTTAGAGACATAGGACAAACACTTTCAAGGACAAGCAACGCCATAAAAAATATATAAACATTGAGAACACAGGGTTATAAATGTTTTCAAAATCAGATACCAGTGCAAAGAATCCTACATTTCACCCAGGGAATTCCATTTTCCAGGAGCTTACATGAAAGATCCATGTTGAGACAACTGCAGAAGTAAATGTCATGAAGTTTTTCCATTCAGAAAGGCTGGAAATCTTTTAAAGATATTACAAATTAGAGATGCATGAGAGAAAAATAGGCTTTATTTTCAGTAATTCAGTCAAGATCTTTAGAAAAAGCTAGCACATGAGCGAACTTAAAAAGGAACTTCACTGTTATGTTCCACTTGCTATGATCAACAGTATGAATCCAAGTCTGTAACACCATGTTGCTGAATAAACTTGCAATCTGTTAAGTTGTTGCGGTTATAGTGATAAACAAAAGAGCTTTCGAAAACACAAGTGAAGAAGGCAGAAGAACAAGCATCTAAGGAAAGTGAGTTCACCAGAAATTTGGGATGGTGTTAGGAATCAAGCTGAAAGTTTTTCAGTGGCTCAGTCTTACTACTTTCACTCTGGAAAAACAAATAAAATTTTTAAGATTGTCACTTAACATCACACTCATATGCTCCCTGTACAAATCTGTGCATACAGTCCATATTTACAAGAAGGTAGTTTCAGAGGATTATAGTCTCATCATCTGAAAAAAAGATCAGCGAGGTCTGTATATGGCCTAGAAAACCGCTATGGTCAGTAAAGATGCACTTACACCTGATTATAATGCACACCTTTTATAAAAAGACTGGGATCGAGATGAGAAGAAACAAAAGGTGGAGTGAGCCCAAAACTTATGAACGACTTTGGTAAGCTGAAAACTTCTGTTTCCAGCAACTTTTGTTGACAACAACTCAGCCTATCAACAATGCTATGTTTTATATGCAGCGACTGATTTTTTTAAATTTTACAGACAATGCCATAAAGTCAAAATAAGAAGACTGTTTCATGTGCTCGGAAATAAAAGGAAAACGAGGAAGATGGCAAGCTGTTTGTATGGATGCTGAAGTCTCTACCTACAATGGTAAAGCTCATTTTAGCGATTGCTGTGCAGGACAGAATCTAAACAAATTTGTTGCTGCAACATGCTCGACTGCTATTTAGGAAATATTTAACCTAGAATTAATCAAACACTGGAAAATCTAACTTAGAACTCATTGATTTAAAATTTATGTTTATTCATCACAGTGAAATGGAATGTATCTCATTGCATTTGGCAGTCACTACAGAATTTTAAAAAAGTTGGTAAAAGTGAACTGGCCTGCTGACTGGAATACTATTGCTGAATATGCGAGAAGTGGTTGACAAACCTTATATTGTTCATGAAACAACCCGTGAGAAGATAATCAATTGATAATATCATGTGATTTATTACTTTGCTGTTACGAAAGAAGATGTGAACATGAAACCAGTCACATGGCAAAGACCGAGTGAGGTGGTGCAGTGGTTAACGCACTGAATGCGCAATTGGGAGAACTATGGTTCAAACCAATATCTGACCATAGAGATTTAGGTTTTCCGTTACTTCTCTAAATCGCTCCAAGCAGAAGCCAGGATGTTTCATTTTAAACGGCACAGCTTGCTATCTTCCTGCTCCAACCTTAACAAAATCTGAGTTTGTGCTCTGTCTCTAATGACCTTGATGTCGATGTGACGTTAAATCCAATCTTCCTTCCTTCTTCGGACGGGAATGTCATAATTCAACGTCCACATGTTATGCGATTTAAAGAAAACTTTGACGAAGTGTTTAGCGTTCATAACTCTAACAAGAAAACAAGAAAAATCAACAAGATCCCTCTGTTAAGCAACTTGCATATGCGCGTGCTTCCTGTAACAAAGGAAAATTACAATGATGTGATGTCCGTGTTCAGATCAGTGTTTCCCACACAGGACAGTGAAGATTTAAAATTCCAAGAAATTTTCAAACAGATTCCTTCAATAACAGCTGTTTTAAGTTATCTAGTTGTTGTACTAAAATAGCGACAAGGATTTACCAAAGGGATAGATTATCCTATGGAATTTAATTTCCGCATTTTGTGTGTTCAGTTTTTCTATGTTGTTTATACAGGCGTCTAAAGCTAGCAAAATGAGGGATACTCAACTACCGGACCTACCGATAGATGGCTCTAGCGCGTGCCGCCAAGAGATTATATCATTGAGTGTCCGCCATATCTGAATTTGGCAAAAAAACGAAGTGTCAGAACACGGATGAAAATGTTTTTCCTTCTGCGCCCTCATAAGTATTTTATATTGGATGTTCTAGATACCTACACATCAACATAATGAAGCGTTTCTAATCTAGCGAGAAAAAACAGTGACAGTTCTGCTATGAAATTCCTAAATTCGAGTGTGTTTTGAAAGTTTGACAAGCTGACCTATAAATTGTTTACTATTTTAAGAGTGCTTTACTTATTTGCCCGTTTTAAAACACTATTTAAGATTCAATGGAGGTCAACAAATTACCTTACTTGCCGAAGCTTTTAACTACTGGTATAATTCGGAAAATCAAGTGTGGACAACAGTGAAGACGTCTCTTGAAAAAAAGTTGACATCGTGTGCTTAGGGGTATCTTTACTGACAACAGAAATTACAACTGAACTATTAAAGTATTACTTACGTATAAACAGAAAAAATCGTTATTTTTTCTTTATCTGAAGTGATGCATTACCGATCTGCATATATGCTGACACTGCAATTGCAACATGCACTTACGAATTTGGCACTCTCTTTGGTCAGTAATTTAAATGCCATGATTTTATTAACGCCTGTACATGACACGGTGTATTTAAACTGAGTGATATGGTAGAAGCACCAGTTTTTAACAGTGCTACAGTCTTTGATACGAGACAAGAAATACATTTAAATGAGATAAACACAAAGCCCAACGTTAAGGCTCCTCTTAAATGCTTGACTTGTATCATTTGGAAGTTAAGTCTAGTAATAATATTATATTGGACTGATCCATGATGATGTAGGAAGTGAAGGAACTAGTTGAAAATAACCTCGATCACAGCTGTTAATTTTAAGGTTGGGGTGTCTTAAAACTGTAATTTTCCAGTCTGACACCCAAACAATTTTAAAATTGAATTCAAAACATGTCAGTGAGCAAAATTAATTACACTGTGAATTACAACCATAGAATTCTATTTCTGTGAATCTTGGCTCCAGTCTTTGACATGGTGTCAATCACTGGAATGACTGGTTGTCAGTATACGGCCCAAGCAAAAAACAAACCTGAAAGTGAAAGCTGCAGAAGCTGGCCAGACAGGCACCCCAATGGCTGCTACAATCTGTGTGAGACAAGGGTGACATTATATTGCAAATTTAGTGTAAGAAGTTGCATATTGTCTGAATTTGTCATATACTGACAGGACAATCTAGTCCAGTCGATTTTCTTATCTGCAAAAGTACACTAGCCAATACCAGTGGCACAAAGGTAGTGCCACATTACAAACCATCTGGTAATAACAGAAGTATTGGTGGACAATGTACAGTAAATAATATGTAATAACCTGAGAAATTCAAAATTGGTTTGAAGAAATCGGACAGTATTTGGAAAGAGAGTAACATTTTGAAAATAACAAATGACGCAAGTAGAGTTTTCAGTTATGAAGGCTCGCTTAAATTTTTTTTCCCCCCCTCTCTCTTTTCAATTATCAAGGGAAAAAATGTGATAACATAAAAGTGCAAGAAAGTTGTGTACAATGTTGGAAATGATGAAAAAGAAAATTTCACTATGCTTCCTCCTCCATGTGAAGAGTATTCCTGTAATAATAGGTAATAGCATACCAAGAACATAAGAGTGTCACAGTGGAGATTTGTTTTCTGGTACAGACATCTGATACAACTATTCCACAACAAAACGTACTTTCAATAGGTGTGGTACCAGTGCACTCCCATGGGATAACAGAATATTATGTCCTCCAGGAATCACATTGGGTACACCACATACAGCATAAACTGTACAGCAACTACAATGCTTTGTGAGCAAGTAATAACAGTCAGTATCTTTAATTTTAACATAACTCTTGACTCCCATAATTATCTGCTTATACGTGTGCTTGTACTACAGGTTATTGGTAAAGCAAATACTAATTGAATACGTCTTCACACTTTTAATACTTGGCAGAAATTCTGAAAAAAGTAAATTGTTTTATTACTGTATCACCTCTATGGCGAATTAAGAGGTACTGACTGGTTTCTTTGAACATTTAATAGAAGCCTTCTTTTTTACCTGCTATTGATAAAGAGCCATTCCAAGTTCTGTACAGAACAATCTCTCGCATTTTTCATGAGGTTTGTTATTCTGTACACTAATATTTCTTCTTCTAAATGGTAAATAATGCATTCAGGCAGTGCTGGTATTAAAGGTAATTCATGAAATAAATTATATTTAAACCAGAAAATTAAAGGTTCCACATGGCACATGAAAAGTACCTTGATACACGCATGTATGTACAGATTCCAGAATGTCTGTGAATTTTGAGTTACAAACTTTTTTAAATAGAAATATGAAGATCACAATACTTTGGGTCTGCAATAACTCAAACGTAAAATACTTTAGTTTCCTATGGGAAACTTTGTTCTTTACGTGACTTGTGCAACTGCTTTCACTCTTAATGGAAAACTAAATGGTTTATGTTAAAGTTAACTAGCAAAAAGTGTAACGATTGTTACATAATTTCTGTGAAGTAAGATTCCTTAATGTTATTTCCTTCCTTTGTCATCATAACTCGATAATTTCAGTTCTGTATGGGACATATGAACTAACAAAATGATGCTTTTATTACTATGACCAAACAAAATCTTTTTAACATGTAGTACACAGTTCAAATCAGCAAAAAGTGTAACCGTATAATTAAGGTAAATGTTAATGAAAATTAGGCATGTAACATTACTGAAATTTCCTAGATTTCCACGTGTACCTGTAATCACTGTATTCTGCACTTTGTAGTGCTAGAAAGATAATTCTATATGATTATTTGCATTCTCTTCTCCCCCCTCAACACAGGAAAATATAATAGAAAGACATCCTAGCAAAATAAAGACAAAATTCAGAAAATTAGGTTTTGCCTGACTCAGGTCCCCTTATTCTAGAATGGTTATAAAGTAATAAGAATGCTTATGATCAACTGGAACATTGTGTTCATTATAGGAAGTATTAAAACAACTGTTTTCTTAAAGTGAAACATTCAAGTTAACATAGTTATTGAGGGACATATTTTCTCACACTGAAAGCCATCTGTCAAATAAGTCTCAGAACATTTTTTTTTTCATTAATTTTACACAAATCACCCGTTTTTAATGCAAGTGCATATTTTGTAACACCAAACATCTTAAAATAAGCTTATATAATGAACAATTATAATTTTGTTACGATATCTACACAGGATGTAAAGACTTAATTTTACTTCAATGTGATTCATCTTTTGAAGTTCATCATCACACAACAACAAATCTATGGACAAAATAGTTTTAAAAAATCTGTCAAAATGTCACACCCATCTGCATGGAATGTCCCATTACATAATTTTTCCAATTTGAGCACTATACATGATTAAACAATATGAGTTTATTTAACTTCTGCCTTATACTTGATTTGTTGTTTAAAATTTTCTCAGCAGGCTTTTTTTCCACATGTTTTTAAGCGTATGCAGGAGTATAGGGATGCAATCTTACAAGCAAGCTGAGTCTGATGTAAGTCCTCAATCCTAATTTCATAACGGTAATCATGACCAAGAGCTCCTCTACTTCATTTTCTGCAGCACTTTCATCACTTTCTACTACATGCTTTCTTGCATGAAAATCATAAACAGGTGGCAAACAACACACATTAAAATTTGAGCAATTCCCATTAATTGCAGTGACACTGTTACCCAAGAGCAACTTTCTCATGGCACATTTGAACTGGTATGCATTTGGATTGTTGTTCCAACCACATCTGGACCGAATGCAGGGGAAAAAAAGCTCTATGTGGTCTTGTGACAGTTTATATGATAGCAAATACTTCAAAGGAGATTCAACACGAAGCATACTTGTCAGAGCTATGTGCCTTATTGATTGCATATTGAAAATTATCCCAAAAGCAAAAGTATTTCTTGCATGGAGCAGCAATGGAACACCAATGATTTTTAAGCTTTTGATATAATTTTCAGTGTGTCTGAAAATACTAACGTGTTGAATGGGTGTTGTGTGATGTCCTTAGGTTAGTTAGGTTTAAGTAGTTCTAAGTTCTAGGGGACTGATGATCATAGATGCTAAGTTCCATAGTGCTCAGAGCCATTTGAACCATTTTTTTTTAAATTTAATTTTTTTTTTAAATACCAAGCCAATAAGATTTGTTGTCAAGTCTCAGGGGGCTCTTATACCCTTTACCTAATGGATTTCTGGAGTTCACAATATCAAAAATCCTATCAGTATTATACAAAAATTCTACTGTTGCTTCACTTCCTTTAATATTTGGATCAACAACCCTCCTCAAAAACCCTATACTATCTGCCACACTAGAACTCAAAGTCTGTGGAGCTAATGAAACATTCATTTTTCTATTTACATAACTTATATGTTGTCCTGATAGTTTGTTGGCAAATGTCATACCTTCTTGTTGTTGTACCTTGTTCAATTGCTCAATGAAATGCCATCTAATAATGCCAGTTGGAGACTCAATAGCAGATACTTCTGCTAGAGCATTTCTGGCAAACTTCATCATATGACATGTCCAACATACAATAAACATTGTAGCTCTTAAAATCACCCTTGGAAAAATTTAAAGTACAGCCAAGTGTACATAAAGTGCTTATATTTACCTTCCAAACCCTAATGCCAGAACTATGCAGCCTCTCTAAAGCAGATTTCATCAGTGTGGCCTGATTATTTGCCTGTACACCGTTGATAAAGAAATATGCAATCGGGCATATAAATTTGCCTTTAATCGAGACAAGCATGAAAACCAGAGCCTCAGATGCCTCTATTACCTCTTTTGACTGAGGCACTTCCCCACCAAACTCTAAAAAACCTGTGTATTGCTTAGTTCCTTGGTCCCAAACTACTTGCTTCCTAAGTGCCACACTGTCTACAATTAGACATGAATCGCTGAACTGGTCCCTTACGATTGGGTTCGAATCAACGTACTTAAAAACATCTTTTAAGAAGCCAGTTTCACAGTCGACACTTGCCACCCATTTGGAAATCAATGATTTATGGGTCAGAGGCATTAATTTTTGCAGGTATTCATATGCTGCTGGTGAATAAAAGTACACAGTCATTGCAAACATTTTCACATTTGTTGTGTATCTATTACCCTTTGACGAGAGAGAGTTGTCCACTAAATTGCACACTAATTCCACTTGTGTTCCTTTCTGATGGTTGAAGAAGTTATGTAACTTCTCAGGAAGACGCCCCTTCTCCTTCAATGAACTTATGATGTCATCCATGGAAAACACTTTCTTCTCTCTTCTTCGAAGTTTTTCACGGACACACTTCACATTTCAGTTAACGTTTTAATTCGTGCACAATGTCTGAGAAAAAATTGCAAGTTTTGGTCGCCTTGTCTTCCATTTCTACTTTCGACTGTATACCACAATCAATTACTTGAGAACCAACTGCACTCTGAAATAAAGAAATAATTTCCTTATTTATGATTGAAATAACTCAAGGCTTGATGAAAAAATATTATAAGAAAACTTTAGGGGTGTGAAAACATCCTTATACTAACGAATTCGACACAATTCGCAGCTTCTGCATTGGATAAATGGGACATGCTTTCCACGGAAGAATTCTCATTGACAA
This sequence comes from Schistocerca serialis cubense, assembly GCF_023864345.2. Classification (NCBI taxonomy): domain Eukaryota; kingdom Metazoa; phylum Arthropoda; class Insecta; order Orthoptera; family Acrididae; genus Schistocerca; species Schistocerca serialis. The sequence goes on along the minus strand of NC_064648.1, from coordinate 52,701,778 downwards.
AATTCTCCACGCAATCAGTAGCTTCTGCAGAGGGCAAATCAAGCACGGATTCCAGGACAGAACGCTAAAAACAAAACTATGGAACTGTATTACAACATTGCTTAGACCTATGTAGCCCATTTGTGTCCGCACGAAATAAATTCACAAAAGTCAAAACCACACACATAGCAAGGAAATTAATTAGCTACCTCAAATGGAGAAGCATCGTTGTCACTCAAAATCCTAACATGTCGTCGTGGCTGTTTATTTGGTGGCATCAAATGTGTCGGAAAGTCAAAAATTGATGGCACTGCTTCGTGTCTGAGACGTTTCTTCCACGTTCCAGGGCTCACTACGTAATCATCTTGCCGGAAAAGGTTTCCGCAAAGAAAACTGCAAGACGTAGGTTTAAAATCTTTCCGCTTCACGGAAGTAATCCACTTCTTTAGCAGCTCTGGGTGCTTTAGAGGAAACCTGTTCAAAAACATCGAATTAGCAAACGCACTAAGTCTGTATTGTTGTCGTATTGTATCGGTAGTCCTATTACCTGTGAAATGGTAAGTCACTTTCCTTACTCCATCGCTTCGTACGCTTGAAAGCGGAACAAGAAATCACCATTTCGATAATCCTTATTTCCTTATACACCGTACAGACCGAAAGAAACTTCTTGCCAAATTCGAATATGGCGGGCAATACAGACGACAGTAATCAGCTGGTAGAGCCATCTATCGGTAGGTCCGGTAGTTGAGCATCCCTCATTTCGCTAGCTTTAGACGCCTGTGTTGTTTATGTCACACCCCACGGCATAGTGCTTTGTCTTCTTGCAAGAACTTTGGTTTAGTTGGTTTCAGTGTTTTGTCAGCTGCAACCTTGTTGTTATGCGGGAAGTTGTGTCTGACATTGCCCAGCTAATTTATAAGCGTTTATAAACTGCAAACAAGACTAAGAGAAGGATATTGTTTCGGTAGTAAATTAACATGGTACTTCATTTCTATGACAATAAGTTGAGTTTGATGAGAATAATAGTTCGTGAATATCTTGTGATGACGCTATGGTAGCTATGTTTGTGGCTGCTGTCTTATTATTTTTAGTGGGTACATAAGGATGAGATTTTATTCCGTATTTAATTGTGATCACGTCACCTATAGAGTGCTTGGTGACGGTGTGTGAATGTTATAATTTTCTCAGATTATGTTCATACCAACCAAATACCTGAGTTATTAGTGCTTACTGTTTTTGGCCTGGCCTGTAAAATCGCTACGTGTATCTTCGTAAAAGAAACGGCTGAGATTGTGATGTGTTGCCTGGAGCAGTTCGTCTGTAAAGTGATCGTATACTTACTTAGTGACTGACGATAAAAGGCGGACAGTGAAGTTCAAACATTCGCTATGTTAGTACGGTTATGTTGACTTACTTGGCTGTAATAATGGCTGTGATGATAATTTGCTGTGATGTGATGTAGATATATAGCGGCTCCAGATTTTAGGGCCAACGTAAGGAATTTTTTCAAGTGCCCACATTTACATCATTTCATGGTTTGAGTATGTTCGCATGAAAGGAAATGCTGTAATTCTGTTGCATTGTCTTAGGTTTCATTGTGCTTTGATTACTCGTGTCGTTAGTATTCGTCTAATCATGTATAAATACCAGATTGTTGTAGTATGTGGGTTTTAATGGAGTTCTGTATAAGAATGCTGTAACAGTATTTAGGAACTGTCGAAAGACGAGGCACAAATTTACTGTAATTTCTCTAACAAAAAGCATTACACGTCATCAGAAATCAATAGACCATTCATCACAGTTACAGTTAGTAGGAAGTCGTTTCAGTAAATCAGTTGTGTAAGAGAAAACTCACCAATGTTTAATCTTGATGGTAATCAAGAATGAGAACTTATACTTCGCTGTGTGCAGTCTACAGTACGGATATATGGTTTTCTTTAATAGCAGGTAAAAATTCCAAAATCATGCTTACTGTAAATTGAGTATACATCTGTGAATGAATAGAGGAAGAAAGTTTCAAGGAAATACCTGTGTTGAAAATGCATAGTCACTGATAAACAATCCATATGTCCGGATTTTCATCATGTCCCTTTCACACTGAAATTAACACAGTGAACCAAGTGTAGAATGAAATATTTGGTGTTATTCAATAATTTCGCTGCACTATTGACTGCTTTGATTGTCTGTAATACTGATGTTAGTGCATGCACTAAAAAATACACATGTTCCATAATTTTCGCATTAGGACAGTATCCATAAACTAGTGTTACGAAGGAGCAGTTGCAACTGTAACTACTCTTTTTGCAGTGCATGTTAGCTTATGATTGTTCTCACTCTTCATGACGTGTGAAATGTAAATGAGTTTATATCACTGAACACACTTTTCCTCAGGCACTTTGAATCTGTTTCCTGTGTACTCACCCATCTACTGCACCCAATAGATGAGTGAAAATACTGCCTTTGAGCTATGCCTAATGCTAACAACTAAAACTGAGTACAACTGTTCTTATGTGATTGCCTTTATTTTTTTTTTTTTTTTCAGACTGTAGAACTGAAGCCATGGACCAAGAGCCAACTAAGTGGATAAAAAAAGAGGAAATGGATGAAGTACAAACTGAGTTATGCTTCACGGTATGTGACTTACTTGTATTTCTTAGCAATGTTTCATTAATTTCTGTGTGCAGTATGGTGCATTTTGCACAGTGCATTGCAATAAGCCTTGTATTAAATCTCGCATAGAACTGAGCACGAGTTTTAGTTTAATATTCAGTAAACATTGAAAATTTTTAATGCACAACCCAATTGTACTGATAAAGTGGTTGCCATAAAGTGGGTATATTCTGCTCTGATACGTTTCTTTTAAATGACAACCTTAATGTGCGGCTTAAGAGTAACTATGACTATAGTGAATGTTAGCAGTGCCATTAAATTTATAAATGGTGTGGGTGAAGTTAATGCATTATTGCAGTGTAGGATTGGGGTTGTTTGGGTGAGGAGAAGGGAAGGAAGTTGGCCATGCCCTTTCAAAGGAACAATCCCGGCATTTGCATGGAGCGATTTAGGGAAATCAAGGGAAACCTAAATCAGAATGGCCGGAAGCAGGATTGAACCATCGTCCTTCTGAATGTGAGTCCAGTGTGCTAACCACTGCGCCACCTTGCTCTGTTTCTATTATTGCAATGTATCATGGAATGGAATGAGAATTGTAATTTAGTTATTAATGATGTAAAATAAATTATTTGTAAATAATTTTGAAGTGACATTTGCATGGTCACTAATCTGTGAAGTACATTTTGTAGTACTATTAACATTAGGTGTTGACTTCAAATATGTGAACAAAGTATAAGTAGAACTGTCAGCAGTAAAGTTGCATTTCAGACAAATATCACATGGAAGCATAAACTGTTACACAGCCTGTAGATGCAGAATGAATTTGTATGTTGGCAGCAAAGTTTTGATGAAGCCATGGGGTTACACATTAAATATTGACAGGTTTGTTCATAACCACTTTCTGTGTTTGCTGCATATTGTTAGTGAAACTGACAGAATGTTAGTTATTGGTGTAAATAATCTTACATATATGTGTCACTTAAAATCTGACGCAGTGCAACCATTAGTTGGATACTCAGCTATCAGAAGGCAAACAAATTCACTTGATGCCACTAGTATTTTTATTCTGCTAACCAGAATTGAGGGTTGTGACATAATCATGCGAACTACTTGTGAACTGTGTGTGCTGAACAAATCTGTTTCAACATCCATCTTGGGTGCAATTCCAGAAGTACTGTGATAGCATTAATGCAGAATTTGCATTTGAATATATGCGAGTGCTTCATTATCATTCGTACAAACTTTGTGAACAGCTTGCAATTGAATTGACGATCAGTATCAAAACAGTAATCCTAAACAATCATTGTGAGGAAATGACAGGAAAGTAAATATACTAAATATTAATAAATACAGTAAGAGAGTGGGTAGACCCAACATAGTTCAGGCTTAGGATTTGACCCCTGACGTAAAGATGGTTTGGCATATAGAATGATAAGTATGCACAACACATAGTGTGTGAATGAAATGCAGATTGAACAGTCATTGAACTTGGTTCTGAATCTGAGAACTATTCAAAGGCTACAAGGTTAAAATGTGGTGCTAGACCCCTTGAAATATTGGTTGTGGTGAGACTGCTCCATAGTGCAGCTCAAGGCCTAGCCTAGGTTGAAAGGTGGCACTGTGGGTGTGTGCTGACAAAGCCTAGAAATGTGAAAGCCAAATAAGGGATGTGGTAACAGATTGACCAGTAGCACAGCCGAATGTTTACAAAAAAATCCAAATGATGCCCAGAATGGAACTTTTACCCACAAGAAGTCTTCTCTTACGTTTTGTGCTGTGTTAGTTGATGGACTGAACTTCCCTGTCACCTTAAGAGATGCACGTAGACATTATATCAGTTGAAGGCCACCTTCTTTGCCAAATTAATTAAAACTTAATTTTTATTTTGTGTATATTTTGGGAATGAGGACTTGCTGGAAAGTAATGGCTCAAAATTTTTATTTTAAAATTATTGAAGCATTTTAATTAAAACAAACTTTATTAACATTTTACATCTTTGTCCTTCATGTTTATATATTTGTTTCAAACATAGTCACCGTGGCACTGAAAGCCTTTCTCCCAATGAGACACCAGGTTGTTGGTGTCATCACTGTGGAATGTTTGACTTTAATGGCAGACCCACGACCCACATCATCACCTTTGCTCACACCAATTCATCACTAACAAAGTTAAGTCCTCGAAGGTGGTAATTAGGTTTTGGAAAAAGTTCAAAATTCATTGGGTCCAGCTGGGACACTATGGAGGATGGTCAATAATAATGAATCAAACAAGTTAGGCATACAGGTGCAAAAAAAAAAAAAAAAAAAAAAATTGCATGGTCTGGTATTGCTGTGCTGAAGGAGAGAGTGCTCCACGTGTAGGTGAACTATTTGAATTTGTGTTCTGTTTTCTGGGGGTTTTCTCATGTGCCAACACAGTTAAATAACACTCACCCATGTTACACTCTGTAATTCAGAACTCTCCAGCAGGAGGATTGTGTCAGGGAAGTGGAAACATTGACAGAGTAATAAGCATGATAAGTAATATTTTAACTGATATTAAGAACAGAATAAAAATTTTGGAGGCATTATTTCCCAGTACACCTTCGTAATAAATTGATGCATTTGGCAATTGCCTCCAATGTTGTGTAATGTTTCGTTTGGAATTACCCAGCATCCATTTGAAAGTCATAATACTAAATCCATATACACATCAGCCAAACCATTATTACCAACAATCTGCTATCGATATAAACTCATCCAGGCAATAGCGCCTCACCTTGTCTGCTGATCAGACACACACATGGTGCATGGAGTATCAGTGAGCATGCTGTCTGCGTGTAAAATGGGGATGCACACAATCTATCTGAATTTGGCTGAGAGCAAATTTTGATGGCCTGAAGTCTTGGCATGAGCATTTTGGAAGCTGCAAAGGTTTTTGGGTGTTTGAAGAGTATTGTGGCAGTTGTCTTCCACACATGTCAAAACAAAGGTGGAACCATGTCCAGACATTATGGGGTTAACCAAACATCCCTCATGACAGATGGTAGACATCATAGGCTGGGCAGACTGGTAAAACAAGTCAGGCAGCAAACTGTGGCGTTACTAACATCAGACATTAATGCTGGGCAAAGTACAAGTGTGTCTGAATGCACAATGCTCCAGACACTTCTAATGTTGAGTCTGTGCAGCAGATGACCCACAAATGCATGAGTGTTAATGCCATGCCATCGACAACTACATCTGAAATAGGCATGTAGCTGTTTGTGCTGGATGTTGGCTCAATGGCAAAGCACTGCATGATCTGATGAATCTTGATACCTTCATCAAACTTTTGGGAGGGTGCATTTCCATCACCCACAGGGAAAAACCTCCTTTACTCCTGTACTGGCAGGACTTCCATTATACTCTGGGAAACAGCCATGTGGGTACCCATGGGACAAGTGGAGCTCGCGTGAGGAACTGTCAGAAAAGGAGTATTGTAAACGAGTTGCAAACCACAGCCACCCCTTACGTTTTTGTTGTGATCTTCAGTCCTGAGACTGGTTTGATGCAGCTCTCCTTGCTACTCTATCCTGTGCAAGCTTCAACTCTCAGTAACTACTGCAACCTACATTCTTCTGAATCTGTTTAGTGTATTTGTGCATTGGTTTCCATCTACTATTTTTATCCTCTGCGCTTCCCTTCAGTACTAAATTGATGATTTCTTGATGCCTCAGAATATGTCCTGCCAAGTGTTCCCTTCTTCTAGTCAATTTCTGCCACAAATGTCTCTTCTCTCTTCTGTTCAGTACCTCCTCATGAGTTACATGATCTACCCATCTAATCTTGTCTAAACTGTTTATTGTTCGTGTTTCTCTTCCATATGTGGATACACTCCATACAAATACTTTCAGAAAAGATATACTGACACTTAAATTTACACCTGATGTTAACAAATTTCTCTTCTTCAGAAACAATTTCCTTGTCATTGCTAATCTAAATTTTATATTATCACTACTTCGACCATCATCAGTTGTTTTGTTCCCCAAATAGCAAAACTCGTCTACTACTTTAAGTATCTCATCTCCTAACCTAATTCCGTCAGCATCACCTGATTGAATTCGACTACATTCCATTATCCTTGTTTTGTTTTTGGTGAAGTTCATCTTATACACCCCCCCCCCCTTTTTTCAAGACACTGTCCATTCTGTTCAGCTGCTCTTCCAGGTCCTTTGCTGTCTCTGACAGAATTGCTATGTCATCGGCAAACCTCAGAGCTTTTATTTCTTCTCCCTGGATTTTAATTCCTACTCCAATTTTGCTATTGTTTCCTTTACTGCTTGCTCAATATACAGATTGAAGAGCACCGGGGATAGGCTATAAGCCTGTCACACTCCCCAAATACTGCTTCCCTTTTGTACCCCTTGACACATATAACTGCCATCTGGTTTCTGTTTTTTTTTTTTCATCAGTCTACTGACTGGTTTGATGCGGCCCACCACGAATTCCGTTCCTGTGCTAACCTCTTCATCTCAGAGTAGCACTTGCAACCTACGTCCTCAATTATTTGCTTGACGTATTCCAATTTCTGTCTTCCTCTACAGTTTTTGCCCTCTACAGCTCCCTCTAATACCATGGAAGCCATTCCCTCATGTCTTAGCAGATGTCCTATCATCCTATCCCTTCTCCTTATCAGTGTTTTCCACATATTCTTTCCTCTCCGATTCTGCGTAGAACCTCCTCATTCCTTACCTTATCAGTCCACCTAATTTTCAACATTCGTCTATAGCACCACATCTCAAATGCTTCGATTCTCTTCTGTTCCGGTTTTCCCACAGTCCATGTTTCACTACCATACAATGCTGTACTCCAGACGTACATCCTCAGAAATTTCTTCTTCAAATTAAGGCCGGTATTTGATATTAGTAGACTTCTCTTGGCCAGAAATGCCTTTTTTGCCATAGCGAGTCTGCTTTTGATGTCCTCCTTGCTCTGTCCGTCATTGGTTATTTTACTGCCTAGGTAGCAGAATTCCTTAACTTCATTGACTTCATGACCATCAATCCCGATGTTAAGTTTCTCGCTGTTCTCATTTCTGCTACTTCTCATTACCTTCGTCTTTCTCCGATTTACTCTCAAACCATACTGTGTACTCATTAGACTGTTCATTCCGTTCAGCAGATCATTTAATTCTTCTTCACTTTCACTCAGGATAGCAATGTCATCAGTGAATCGTATCATTGATATCCTTTCACCTTGTATTTTAATTCCACTCCTGAACCTTTCTTTTATTTCCATCATTGCTTCCTTGATGTACAGATTGAAGAGTAGGGGCAAAAGGCTACAGCCTTGTCTTACACCCTTCTTAATACGAGCACTTCATTCTTGATCGTCCACTCTTATTATTCCCTCTTGGTTGTTGTACATATTGTATATGACCCGTCTCTCCCTATAGCTTACCCCTACTTTTTACAGAATCTCGAACAGCGTGCACCATTTTATATTGTCGAACGCTTTTTCCAGGTCGACAAATCCTATGAAAGTGTCTTGATTTTTCTTTAGCGTTGCTTCCATTATTAGTCGTAACATCAGAATTGCCTCTCTCGTCCCTTTACTTTTCCTAAAGCCAAACTGATCGTAACCTAGCGCATTCTCAATTTTCTTTTCCATTCTTCTGTATATTATTCTTGTAAGCAGCTTCGATGCATGAGCTGTTAAGCTGATTGTGCGATAATTCTCGCACTTGTCAGCTCTTGCCATCTTCGGAATATTGTGGATGATGCTTTTCCGAAAGTCAGATGGTATATCGCCAGACTCATATATTCTACACACCAACGTGAATAGTCGTTTTGTTGCCACTTCCCCCAATGATTTTAGAAATTCTGATGGAATGTTATCTATCCCTTCTGCCTTATTTGACCGTAAGTCCTCTAAAGCTCTTTTAAATTCCGATTCTAATACTGGATCCCCTATCCCTTCTAAACCGACTCCTGTTTCTTCTTCTATCACATCAGACAAATCTTCACCCTCATAGAGGCTTTCAATGTATTCCTTCCAGGGTCATTCCATGTCAAGTCACCCAGGCCTTGACACCAACCATGTCAGATTTTGACGAAACTTGGTAAAATTACTTCTTTTATCATCTTGAAAGCAATTGTAAAATTTTTTTGCTCTATCTCTTATAGTTTTTTTTATAGAAATTTTTAAAGTTTTTACATTTGGCGTTGTTTCAGCAGTCGGAAATCTTAACTTAAACATGTCCTCATAACTAAATATATTTGTACATTAAAGAATACTAAGGGTATCAGTATGAAATTTTGGAATAAGTTTGTGTATTATATCGAAATGTTAAAAAAAATTACCATAAAGATATATTAAAATCTTCCAAATGAAAAACAATTTAGAAGTTTTTTTATTTTTTTTAGCTAACGGATGTTTTAGTTTTACAAAAACTGCAATATCTAGAGTCTCAGACCTGATAGAAAGCTCAAATTTGTTTTAAAATACTCTTAATTGTATAGGCTATTAAGTAAAAGAAAAATTATGTTGGCTTTTTAACCTGTTTAATAGTTACCTAATTTTTAAAATAATATTAATTATATTTTAAAAATAAAAAGTACCAAGTGACTTAGACACCGAAAATAAGTTTTTGTCTTCTTGGAGTAACAATGTACGCTTGGATTTTGTTTTGTTACTCCTGTGTTTTGAAGTAAAAAATTATTACAGTGTTAAATAGTGCTTGGATAGTATTTTATTAAGTTTATTCAAACTTTCAGTAAGTACTGTTACTTAGTTTACAGAGATTCTTTTCCAATATCCTATAAAAGTAACCAGAACAGTAATCAGACCAAAAGTGAAATCAGTATGTCAGATATTCAAACCTGTAGCATAGGGTTATTTAAAAATCTGACTGTTTCCAAACAACCTACACACCTTCAAAAAAGTTACAACTGGTATCTGAATTGAGTGAGGAAGAAAAAGATTTGATCCACTTACGATCTGGAATTAATCTGTGTGAATTTAAGAATATATGTTCACACCACAGCTACTACTTTTTAAATGTCTTTGAAAAGTATCAAACAACATGTGTAGACCCACAAAAAAAACACAAAAAGCCCATCAAAAAATCGTTGAGAAGTGTAGGCTGGGATCTTTCTAAACAATTACTGACAAAAAATATTAGCATAAAACCTGGACAAAAGCTTTGCTCAACATGCCGTAACTTTTGTGAAGAAAAATTAAGAGTTGAAGTCGATGAAAGTGAAACAGATGATGAAGTCATGGTTGAATTAGAATCATTGGAATCCAGAAATGAATCCCTCGTACAAACAAACATTGCTCTTGATAATTTAGGTTTAACACTGATAAAGCTTCATGGTTTGTCAGAACAAAGTAAAGGGTCTTCTTTTAAAAGGAAGGTTAGCAGTATTGAAAAGACTGCAAAAAAGGCAGTTTCAAATGCATTAAAATATGATGCACCAAGTTCTGATGACGAAGAAGATACAAGCGTGGTTGAGAAAGCAAAGGATTTTGATGTAATGATTTCTCTTATGAAAGAGAAGATTTCATCTGATTGTTTAAGTTTTCCTGGCAGACGTAACATTCCATCATCTTTCGGACGTGCACTTGGGACAGCGACAATTGTTCTTGGGATATTTCAGCTAGAAACCTCCCAGCCATCTTCAAGGCGAGTCGGAGACTGAGTTCGTAGCATTTGCGCATGCCTCTCCGTATAAATAGTCACGCGCAAACGCTATGAACTCAGTCTCCGACTTGCCTTGAAGATGTCTGGGACGTTTCTACCCGAAATATTGCAAGAAGAATTGTCGCTGTCCCGAGTGCACGTCCGAAAGATGATGGAACAAGATTTCATCTGTTGGGAGGTCTACAAAAATCCAGATTCTGACCTTGGCTCCAGATTCTTGGAGTTGAAATAAAGTGATGAATGAATTTAATGTAAGTGAGTACATGGTGCAACAAGCTAGAAAACTAAAATCTGAAAAGGGTATTTTGGAAACTCCTGGTCCAAAAAAAGGTAAAACTCTTTCTGAAAATACAGTAAGACTTATAACAGATTTTTATGAAAAGGATGAAAGTTCCAGAGTGCTACCTGGAACAAAAGACAAAGTAAGTGTTCAAAAAAATGTGTACATGCAAAAAAGACTCATTTTGTGTTACTTGAGAGAACTCTATTATTCTTTCAAATGGGAGAATCCCGAGGTAGAAGTAGGATTTTCAAAATTTTGTTTTTTGAGACCTAAATGGCGTATCCTTGCTGGTGCTGCAGGCACACACACTGTATGTGTATGCTGTATCCACCAGAATGTTAAACTATTACTGGCTGCTGTGAAAATTGAAGAATCTTATAAAGACCCAATTAAGATGCTTGTGTGCAACACGGAAAACCAAAACTGCATGCTACATCATTGCGGCAGCTGTCCTGCAAATATTGCACTAACTGAGTACTTAACTGAAAAACGAAGTGAAGATTACGATTTAGAAGAAGAAATTGTAATCAGTCAGTGGGTTAACACAGACAGGGCAGAAATGATCAAACAGTCTATCAGTGTTTAAGACTACATTTCTTTATTGGTTAGGTCATTGGAAAAGCTCACCCCGCACTCGTTTATAGCAAAATCCTAATCAGCAGCCTTTAAAAGATTGAAAGAAGACCCACCACCCAAAACAGCAATTATTTTGATGGATTTCAGGTGGTTGTATTCTACACCCAGTTGGAGTTTTTCTAAGAAATGAGGAAAACAATGTTTTTGTTTCCAACCACTGTTTTATTAGTGATGACCAAGAACATGACACTGGTTTTGTTAGCTTTGTACAAAAAGAAATTACAAAGTTGTTGTCATTACATTATACTGACATTGACTCACTACTTTACAGATGGTTGTGCTGGGCAGTACAAAAATAGAAACAGTTTTAAAAATTTGACTGAACACTTGAGAGCCTTTAATTTGAAGGCCCAACACACTTTTTTTGCAACAAGTCATGGGAAGTCAATTTGTGATGGCCTAGGAGTAACTATTAAAAGAATTTTAAGGAAAGCCAGTCTACAGCTTTCAGACGAAGAACAAATAATGACCGCAATCGATGTGTATAAGTTTTGTGAAAAAAATACTGAAAACATTCATTTTCACTTTATTGACAAAAAAGAAGCTGATTTGCTACGGTTAAAACAAGAAAAACGTTTTTCAGCAACCCGAACCATTCCTGGAACAAGACGTTTTCATAACTTCAAACCACTTCCAACAAACAACCTTGAAATCAGAAGGACTGCAGATAGTGTAAAACCCTCCTTAGTCTTTTCTTTCCATTCTTCTTCTGATTGGGTTCGTGCGGAACCATCCATAAATAGCTATGTGGCTGGAAATTATGATGGTAACTGGTACTTTGGACTGGTAAAAACAATATTCAATGATGAAGAAGATGCAGAAATTCTATTTCTACATCCTTCAGGACCAGCTACATCATTTTATTGGCCTGAAAGAGAAGATTCTTGCATAGTGCCTTTGGAGCACATAGTCTGTCTGTGTAGTAGACGCACCTCAATCAAGCGGCACTGGAAGAATGTATTACTTCAAAAAAGACTGTATCAAAAGAATTGAAAGCTCTTGGATGAAGTGGAAAAACAATTTGAATCAGCATTAATATTTATTAAAAAGACAAAATTACTCTAAAAATTCAATGTTTCAAGCAATCAGTTGGGTTATACATAAGTGTCGTAAGTACACTATCTTTGTACATAATTCTAATGTAATCTACTATAATTAATAAACATGTTAAAAAGCCATCATTATTTTTGTTTTATCAAGTAGCCTATATGTTTAAGAGTAAATTAAAACAAATTTGAGCATTCTATCAGGTCTGAGACTCTAGATATTGCAATTCTTATAAAACAAAACATCCGTTAAAAAAAATACACATATATTTTTTTCATAGAAAATATTAATATATTTTAATAGTATCATTTTTATCTTCAAATATGTACAATAAATAAACTTGCTGCAAAAATTCGTGATGTTATCTAAAAGAGTTTTTAAGATTAACAGTTTTAAAGTTTTGAATACAAATTAAATTTACCATTTCCGAAGGTTCAGAAAACGCAAAACATAAAAACTTTAAAAATTTATAAAAAAAACTATAAGAGATACAGCAAAAAAAAATTGCAGGTGTTGTCAGGATGGTATTAGAACCATTTGAGCCAAATTTCATGAAAATCTAAGGAGGTCGGTGTAAAATTAATTTTTTATTGGGTGATTTGATATGGAATGACCCACCTATCTGCTCTCTCCTCTGCATTTAACAGTGGAATTCCCGTTGCACTCTTAATGTTACCACCGTTTCTTTTAATGTCACCAAAGGTTGTTTTGAATTTCCTGTATGCTGAGTCTGTCCTTCCAACAATCATATCTTTTTCGATGTCTTCACATTTTTCCTGCAGCCATTTCGTCTTAGCTTCCCTGCACTTCCTATTTATTTCATTCCTCAGCAACTTGTATTTCTGCATTCCTGATTTTCCCGAACATGTTTGTACTTCCTCCTTTCATCAATCAGCTGAAGTATTTCTTCTGTTACCCATGGTTTCTTCGCAGCTACCTTCTTTGTACCTATGTTTTCCTTCCCAACTTCTGTGATGGCCCTTTTTAGAGATGTCCATTCCTCTTCAACTGTACTGCCTACTGCGCTATTCCTTATTGCTGTATCTATAGCGTTAGAGAACTTCAAAGGTATCTCGTCATTCCTTAGTACTTCCATATCCCACTTCTTTGCGTATTGATTCTTCCTGATTAATGTCTTGAACTTCAGCCTACTCTTCATCACTACTATATTGTGATCTGAGTCTATATCTGCTCCTGGGTATGCCTTACAATCCAGTATCTGATTTCGGAATTTCTGTCTGTCCATGATGTAATCTAATTGAAATCTTGCCGTATCTCCCGGCCTTTTCCAAGTATACCTCCTCATCTTGTGATTCTTGAACAGCGTATTCGCTATTACTAGCTGAAACTTGTTACGGAACTCAGTTGGTCTTTCTCCTCTTACATTCCTTGTCCCAAGCCCATATTCACCTGTAACCTTTTCTTCTACCCCTTCCCCTACAACTGCATTCCAGTCACCCATGACTATTAGATTTTCGCCCCCCTTTACATACTGCATTACCCTTTCACTATCCTCATACACTTTCTCTATCTGTTCATCTTCAGCTTGCGACGTCGGCATGTATACCTGAACTATCGTTGTTGGTGTTGGTCTGCTGTCGATTCTGATTAGAACAACACGGTCACTGAACTGTTCACAGTAACACACCCTCTGCCCTACCTTCCTATTCATAACGAATCCTACACCTGTTATACCATTTTCTGCTGCTGTTGATATTACCCGATATTCATCTGACCAGAAATCCTTGTCTTCCTTCCACTTCACTTCACTGACCCCTACTATATCTAGATTGAGCCTTTGCATTTCCCTTTTCAGATTTTCTAGTTTCCCTACCACGTTCAAGCTTCTGACATTCCACGCCCCGACTCGTAGAACGTTATCCTTTCGTTGATTATTCAATCTTTTTCTCATGGTAACCTCCCCCTTGGCAGTCCCCTCCCGGAGATCCGAATGGGGTTCTGTACAAATTGTGAATCCTTTCACTCCCTGCATTTGACAACTGCTACCTTTATAATTTGAAAGCGAGTATTCCAGTCAACATTGTCAACAGCATTCTCTAAGTCTACAAATGCTAGAAATGTAGGTTTGCCTTTCCTTAATCTATCTTCTAAGATAAATCATAGGGTCATTATTGCCTCACGTGTTCCAACATTTCTACGGAATCCAAACTAATCTTCTCAGAGGTTGGCATCTACCAGTTTTTCCATTCATCTGCAAACAATTCATGTTAGTATTCAGCAGCTGTGACTTACTAAACTGATAGTTTGGTAATTTTCACGCCTGTCAATACTTGCTTTCTTTGGGATTGCAGTTATTGTATTCTTCTTGAAGTCTGAGGGTACTTCACCTGTCTCATACATCTTGCCCACCAGATGGTAGAGTTTTGTCAAGGCTGGCTCTCCCAAGGCTGTCAGTAGTTCTAATGGATGTTGTCTACTCCCAGGACCTTGTTTCAACTTAGGTCTTTCAGGGCTCTGTCAGACTCTTCATGCAGTATCATATCTCCAATTTCATCCTTGTTTACATCCTCTTCCATTTCCATAATATTGCCTGCAAGAACATCGCCATTGTATAGACCCTCTATATACTTCTTTCACCTTTTTATGTTCCCTTCTTTGATTGGAACTTTTTCCAACTGAGCGGTTGATATTCTTACACGTGGTTCTCTTTTCTCCAAAGGTCCCTTCAGTATTCCAGTAGGCAGTATCTATCTTACCTCTAGTCATACTTGTCTCTACGTCCTTCAATTTGTCCTGTAGCCATACCTGCTTAGTCATTTAGCACTTCCTATCAATCTCATTTTTTAGACATTCATACTCTTTTTTTGCCTGCTTCATTTACTGCATTTTTATAGTTTCTTCTTTCATCAGTTAAATTCAGTATCTCTTGTGTTACCCAAGGATTTCTACTAGCCCTCGTATTTTTACCTACTTGATCCTCTGCTGCCTTCACTATTTCATCTCGCAAAGCTACCCATTCGTGTTCTACTGTATTTCTTTCCCCCATTCTTGTCAATCGTTTCCTAATGCTTTTCCTGAAACTTTCTACAACCTGTGGTTCTGTCAGTTTATCCAGGTCCCATCTCCTTAAATTCCCACCTTTTTGCAGTTTTTTCCAGTTTTAATCTACAGTTCATAACCAATAGATAGTGGTCAGAGCCCACATCTGCCCTCCGGAAATGTCTTACAGTTTAAAACCTGGTTCCTAAATCTGTCTTGCCATTATATAATCTATCTGAATAGTTCTAGTGTCACCAGGCCTCTTCCACGTGTACAACCTTCTGTCATGATTCCTATATCAAGTGTTAGCTACACTATGTGATCAATGATATCAGGACACCTGGCTGAAAATGACTTAAAAGTTCGTGGCACCCTCCATCGGTGATGCTGGAATTCCATAAGGTGTTCTCCCCCTGCGGGTCCAGGGGTTAGAATAGTCCTGAGGTATTCCTGCCTGTTGTATGATGCGACTAAAAGGAGCTTCACATGTTTCAGTCTTTATGTGACCTCCCCTGTAGGGTTTGACCTCCATTCTTCAAATTTTTCCCGAAGAGTGAGCCAATTGGGGAAGGGTGCTTTACAAGGTGCATCGTGTCCATTGTGCATTGTAACTTTTAGCCCACTTTCTCATCATTGCATTGCAGTCCTGCCCATTCTCCATCTCTTGGGCGAAGCCACCTTCCTCGGTACATTTTCCACTGTACACTGTGCAGTGTCAATTTCTGTGTTGACGATGACCATGGACTTCTTTGCACCTGATATCCAACACAGTACCTAGTCCGTTGTGGTGGGGCTGCCATGTATCCTATTGGTTGTAGCCCCCTGACCACACAGTGATAGCTCTGCTGATGCCTGCACCGTTAACTCCCCACGTATGCCAAGGGGTAGATGCCCATCCCCTGGGGCATCGGGACTCGCAGCAATGGCCATCCTGCCAGGTGGCCTTTGCTGCAGCTGGGTGGCACCTGTGGGGAGGGCCCCTGGACGGAGTGGATGGCATCAGTGTGGATGACACATGATGAAGTCTAGTCCATCATCTGCTGCTGGTGGTGAAACACCAGCAGTCTCTAAGTGATCACGAGCTCAATTCAGTGCACAGAAGTATGGCCCCAAATCGTTCCCCTCCCTGGCCACACCACGGGAGGAACGTCAGGCTGAGGATGGCAACGGATCTTATTCGCCCCAGTACCTTGTATGTTTGAGAGCTGATGGGGAATCTTTCATGATAATGAAACCTGTTTTTTGTTGAGCATTTAGAGGACAAGTTTGGGGAGGTGGAGGGCTTGTCCAAAATGAGATCTGGGTCAGTCTTGATCAAAACAGCATCCTCTGCCCAGTCACGCGAGTTACTCACTTGTGAGAAGCTGGAGTATATTTCTGTAACCATCACGCCCCATAAGAGCTTAAATATGGTCCAGGGTATCATATTTCACAGAGACTTTCTTTTGCAGTCCGACAATGAGCTGTGCGCCGGTTTAGAGCGACGAGGTGTACATTTTGTCTGTCATGTCCATCGGGGTCCGAAGGATAATCAGGTTGCCACCGGTACCTTCATCTTGGACTTTGAGGATGATGCATTGCCCGAGAAGGTCAAGGTGATGGTCTAACAGTGTGATGTCAAGCCCTATATCCCTCCTCCGATGTGGTGTTTTAAGTGCTGGAATTTCAGCCAGATTTCTTCCCACTCCCTGCGTCACATGCCAAGATTGCGGACGCTCATCACATCCCAATACTCCTTATGCCCCGCCTCCCATCTGTGTCAACTGTGGAGAGCACCATTCACCTTGCTTGTCTGACTGCAGTATTCTCCAGAAAGGAAGGAAAATTATGGAGTAAAAGATCCTGGACAGACTGACCTACACTAAGGGTAAAGGAAAATTTGAAAGTCTGCATCCTGTGCGTGTGACATCATCTTACGCCACAGCTACAACAGTTGTGGCACCATCAGCTCCACCAACCCAGGTCACCTGTCAGAGCCAGAAAACTACACCTGCCCCCTTGATGGTGGGGGGCATTTCCTTCCCTGTTGCTCCTGCACCACCTACTTTGGAAGCAACACCCCCGCAACCATTGGGGACATCCATTCCCAATTCTAAGCCAGAGAAGCGTAAGTCTCCTTCAGCTTCTCTCGCTAGGAAGGGGTCCCTTGGGTCAGTCCATTCCCAGGTTTCTTCTAGTGGGAAAGGTGACACTCATCAGTGGCTGAAGAGACCAAAAGCAGCTTGTTGTATGGCTTCATGCTCATATTCAGTCCCAGAGACTGAGCTAGTGAAGTCCTCCCAGCCAGGGAAACCAAAGGAGCAGCGAGAGAAATCCAAAAAGAAAAACTCCAAAAACCAAGGAAATTGCAGTGGCACCCACACCACCGCTACATACAAGCTCTGTGACTGATGATAAGGTGCAGATTTTGGCGTCTGCTGAGGACCTAGATCTCGCCAGACCCTTAGACACAATGGATGTAGACTGCTCAGGCAATAAATCGGTGGCAACAGGTGACTGTGAGATGTAAACTGCCTCATTGAATGTTCCATGCTTTCCCATTCTCACGATGTCATCCTCCAGTGGAATTGCGACGGTTTTTTCCACCGCCTGGCTGAGCTATAGCAACTGTTAAGCTTTACACCTGCTGTCTGCATTGCTCTCCAGGAAACCTGGTTCCCAGCAATGCAGACCCCTGCCCTTCGTGGCTATAAGGGATATTACAGGAACCGTAGCAACTATAGTAGAGTGTCAGGTGGAGTTTGCGTTTATGTCCTAAACTCGGTCTGTAGTGGACATGTGCCCCTTCAAACCCTTCTTGAAGCTGTGGCTTTCAGAATAAGTAAGATGCAGGAAATAACTATATGCAATGTATATCTTCCTCCGGATGGTGCAGTGTTCCTGAATGTATTAGCTGCACTGATTTATCAACTCCCTAAACCTTTCCCACTTCTGGGAGATTTTAATGCCAATACTGGCCGAGGCAGAGATGTCGAAACTTTACTGTCGCAATTCGACCTCTGCCTCTTATATACAGTGGCCTCCACACATTTCAGTATGGCTCATGGTAGTTACTCAGCCATCGATTTATTAATTTGCAACCCAGGACTTCTCCCATCTATCCACTTGAGAGCACATGATGACCTGCGTGATAGTGACCACTTCCCCATCTTCCTGTCACTCTGTCCCAGGATCAGGCACACGGACGCCGGCCCAGATGGGCTTTGAACAAGGCGGACTGGGGAACTTCCACCTCTGCTTTCACTGCTAAATCTCCCCCACACGTTAACATCAATGTGATGGTGACTAGGAATTGTTTCTGCTGCAAAAAAACGCGATACCTCGCTCTTAAGGGTGCCCAAGGCCTATGGCAGTCCCTTGGTGGTCGCTGGAAGTTGCTGAAGCAATTAAGGAGTGTCGGTGAGCTCTACAGCGGTATAAGTGGCACCCTTCCCTGGAGCACCTCATAGCCTTTAAATGGCTGTGTGCCCATGTTTACTACCTTATCAAACAATGGAAGGAGAAGTGTGGGGAGAGATACATCTCCACCATTGGGTGCCACACGTCATCTTCCCAAGTCTGGGCAAAGATGAAATGTGTTTTCAGGTACGAGGCCCCAACAGCTGTCCACGATGTTACCATAAATGGTGAGTTTTGTATCGACGCAAATGCGATCGCCGGGCACTTTGCTCGAGCCTCTGCGTCGGAGAATTACCCCCCAGCCTTTTGCACACTCAAACGGCGGCTGGAAGGGAACATCCTCTCATTCACTACATGCTGCAGTGAATCCTATAACGCCCCATTTACAGAGTGGGAGCTCGTCAGTGCCCTTACACATTTCCCGGACACAGCTCCTGGGCCTGATCGCATCCACATCATAATGATTAAACATCTGTCATCTGACTACAAGTGACATCTTCTTGTCATCTTCAACCGGATCTGGTGCAATGGCGTCTTTCCATCACAGTGGTGGGAGAGCACCATCATTCTGATGCTGAAACCCAGTAAAAATCCGCTTGATGTGGATCACTATCGGCCCATCAGCCTCACCAACGTTCTTTGTAAGCTGTTGGAACATATGGTATGTCGGCGGTTGGGTTGGGTCCTGGAGTCATGTGACTTTCTGCCTCAGGGTCAGAGCGGCTTCCGCCAGGGTCGCTCTACCACTGATAATCTTTTGTCCATTGAATGTGCCATCTGAACAGCCTTTTCCAGATGGCAACACCTGATTGCTGTCTTTTTTGACTTACGTAAAGCATACGACATGACTTGGTGACGTCATATCCTTGCTGCAGTGTACGAGTGGGGTCTCCAGGGACCACTCCCAATTTTTATCCAAAACTTACTGTTGCTCGATGCTTTCCATGTCCAAGTTCGTGACTCCCATAGTTCCATCAATACCCAGGAGAATGGAGTCCTGCAAGAGTGTCCCCCTATTTTTAGTGGCCATTAATGGTCTAGCAGCAGCTGCTGGGTCCTCTGTCTCACCTTCTCTGTATGCAGACAACTTCTGCATTTCGTACTGCTGCTCCAGTACTGTTGTTGCTGAGCGACACCTCCAGGGAGCTATCCACAAGGCGCAGTCATGGGCTCTAGTCCACAGCATCCAGTTTTCAGCCACAAAGTTGTGTCTCATGCACTTCTGTCAGTGTCGTACCTTTCACCCAGAACCCGCACTTTACCTTAATGACGATCCACTCATTGTAGTGGAGATATATCAGTCCCTAGCACTGGTTTTCGACACTCAATTGACTTGGCTCTCTCATCTTCGTCAGCTTAAGCAGAAGTGCTGGTAGCACCTCAATCCTCTTCATTGCCTGAGCAACACCAATTGGGGTGCAGAACACTGTATGCTGCTGCAGCTCTACAGAGACCTTGTCCAAACCCAATTTGACTATGGGAGTGTGGTTTATGGTTTGGCAGTGCCTCAGCATTGCATTTACTTGACCCTGCACACCACTGTGGGGTTCGATTGGCGATAGGAGCTTTTAGGACGAGTCCGGTGACCAGCGTACTGGAGGAGGCTGGTGTCCCTCCACTACAGATCAGACATGCGCAACTACTCGCCAGTTACGCAGCACACATTCATAATTCCCCTGAGCATCCGAATTACCATCTCCATTTCCTGCCTGCAGCAGTCCATCTCCTGCATCGAAGGCCCAGATCGGGGCTAACGATTGCGGTTCACGTGCGGTCCCTTCTCACCGAACTGGAGTCCTTCCCTTTACCACCTCTACTTGCGGTCCGTTCACGTACGCCTCCGTGGTGTACGCCTTGGCTGAGCTTCGTCTGGACCTTTTGCATGGCCCTAAGGGCTCGGTTAACACCACTGCTCTCCGCTGCCACTTCTTCCCATTTCTTGTGTTCTGGGGCTCTGTAGTGGTTTACACTGACGACTCAATGGCTGATGGTCACGTAGGCTTCGCATGTGTTCATGGAGGAAATGTTGAGCAGCACTCTTTGCCAGTGGGCTGCAGTGTTTTCACTACACTAAGCATGGCTTAGTTTGGCATTTACCAGCGTGATGTGTGGCTTGTCAGCAGCTGCTCAACCATGAAATCCAAGTTTTCTCACCTCTCGCATAACTGTCGCAGTACTTGCAGTGGATCCTGATGCAGTTTGGAATTCCTGTGTGATGGTCTGGAAAGATGTCTGAGTCATTTTTCCTGTGTACTGACTCATTGAGCAGCCTACAGGCTATCGACCAGTGCTACCCTTGCTACCCTCTGGTAGTGTCCATTCAGGAGTCCATCTATGCCCTGGAACAGTCCTGCAGTTCATGGTGTTTGTGTGGACCCCAGGACATGTCGGAAGTCCCGGCAACGAACTTGTCGACAGGCTGGCCAAACAGGCGATGCGGAAACCGCTTCTGGAGATAGGCATCTCCAAATCTGACCTGCGGTCTGTCTTACACTGCAGGGTTTTTCAGCTTTTGGTGACAGAATGGCATAACAGCACGCACAACAAACTGCTGTCATTAAGGAGACTATGTATGTGAGGAAGTCTTCCATGCAGGTCTCTCGCAGGCAATCAGTTGTCCTCTGCCGGCTCCGCATTGGCGATACGGGGCTAACGCATGGTTACCTACTTCGTCGCGAGAACCCACCTCAGTGTCACTGTGGCCGCAAATGACAGTCGTCCACGTCTTGCTGGACTGCTCACTTTGTGGCAGACTTTTAACTTTCCCAGCACCCTGCCTTCAGTGTTAGGCGACAATGCCTCCACAGCAGCTTTAGTTTACATTTTATCTGTGAGAGTGGGTTTTATACTGCTCTGTAGGTTTTAGCATGTTCTTTGTCCCTCCATGTCCTCCACCCTAGTGCTTTTAGGATGGAGGTTTTAATGTGTTGCAGAGTGGCTGGCTTTCCCTTTTTATTCTTGTGGTTGGCCAGCCACTGTAATCTTCTTTCATGTTTTACTCCCTTCTGTTTCTAGTGTCTCTTTGTTGTTTTCTTATCCTCTTTCTTCCTTTTAGTATTCGTTGCCTTCCTTTCGTTCTTGTGGCTTTTCCTTTCTTTCTGTTTTGTGTTATATGTTTCGTCCATTTTATTCTCACCCTTGTGGCATTATTTTCTTAGGAACAAGGGAGGGATGACATAGTTTGGTCCATTCTCCCACCTTTAAACCAACCAACCAACCATACAGTGTTGGCCCACCCTTAACTTTGATGACAGCTTCCACTCTCACAGGCATATGTTAAATCAGGTCCTGGAAGGTTTCTTGGAAAATAGCCGCACATTTTTCACAGAGTGCTGCACTGGGGAGGGTTATGAAGTTGGTGTTCCAAAACATCCCAAAGGTGTTATATAGGCTTCAGGTCAGGACTCTCTGCAGGCCAGTCCATTGCAGGGATGTTACTGTCATGTAACCACCCTGCCACATGACCTGCATCATGAACAGGCCGTGTCAAAAGTTGAAATCACCATCCCCGAATTGCTCTCCAACAGTGGGAACCAAGAAGGGCCTAAAAACATCAATGTAGGCCTATGGGGTAAAAGTTCCACACAAAACAACAAGGTGTGCAAGCCTCCTCCATGAAAAACATGACCAAAACATAACAGCACCGCTTCTGAATTTTACTATCGGAACTACACACACCGGCAGATAACACTCACCAGGCATTTGCCATACCCACGCCATGCCGTCAGATTGTCACATTGTGTGCTGTGATTCGTCACTTCACACAATGTTTTCCACTGTCCAATTACACAATGTTTGTGCTCCTTACACTAAGCATGGCTTAGTTTGGCATTTACCGGCGTGATGTGTGGCTTGTCAGCAGCTGCTCAACCATGAAATCCAAGTTTTCTCACCTCTCGCATAACTGTCGCAGTACTTGCAGTGGATCCTGATGCAGTTTGGAATTCCTGTGTGATGGTCTGGAAAGATGTCTGCCTATTGCACATTACGACCCTCTTCAACTGTCAGCAGTATATGTCAATCATCAGATGAGATCAGCCTGTATGCTTTTGTGCTGTATGTGTCCCTTCACATTTACACTTCACTGTCACATTGGAATCAGCGGACCTAGGGGTGTTTAGCAGTGTGGAAGTCTTTGTACAGACATATGACACAAGTGACACACAATCACCTGACCATGTTCGAAGTCAGAGTTCCACAGAGCACCCCATTCTGCTCTCTCACGATGTCTAATGACTACTAAGGTTGGTGATACGGAGTACCTGGCAGTAGGTGGCAGCACAATGCCAATATGAAAAACTTGTGTTTTTGGGAGTGTCCGGATACATTTGAGCACATAGTGTATGATGAAGTTAAGCTCTGTGCAAAATTCTACCAGACGGCTTCCTCTTTCATTCCTTACCCACATTCTGTATTCACCTACCACTTTTCCTTCTCTTCCTTTTCCTACTATCGAATTCCACTCCCACTATGACTATTAAATTTTTGTCTCCCTTCACTATCTGAATAACTTCTTTTATCTCATCATACATTCCTCCAATCTCTTCATTATCTGCCCAGCTAGTTTGTGTATAAACTTGAACTACTAGGCATGGGCTAAATGTCTATCTTCGCTATAATAATGCATTCACTATACTGTTTGTAGTAGTTGTTCTGCATTCCTATTTTTTTCCATTATTAAACCTACTCCTCCATTACCCCAATTCGATTTAGTATTTATAATCCTGTATTCACCTTACCAGAAGTCTTGTTCTTTGTGCCATTGAACTTCAGTAATTCTCACTATATCTAGCTTTAACCTATCCATATCCCTTTTGAAATTTTCTAACCTCTCTGCCCGATTAAGGGATCTGACATTCCATATTCCGTAGAACGCCAGTTTTCTTTCTTCTGATAATGTCATTGTCCTGAGCTATCCCCACCTGGAGATCTGAACGGGGGATTATTTTACCTCTGGAATATTTTACCCAAGAGGACGCCATCATCATTTAACCACACAGTAAAGCTGCATTCCCTCCTGAAAAATTACAGCTGTAGTTTCTCCTTGATTTCATCTGTTTGCAGTATCAGCAAAGTAAGGCTGTTTCAGTTACAAGGCCAGATCAGTCATTCATCCTGATAGTTGCCCCAGAAACTACTGTAAAAGCTACTGCCCCTCTTTAGGAACCACATCTTTGTCTGGCCTCTTAACAGATACCCTTCTGTTGTGGTTGCATCTACACGATGGCTATCTGTATCGCTGAGGCACGCAAGCCTCCCTACCAGTGGCAAGGTCCATGGTTCGTGTTAGGTTGACCCCTTCATGACAATCATATTTCCCACTGGCAGTGGCATTTTTCATCAAAATAATGCACCATTTCACAAGGCCATGAGTGTGATAGAACAGATTTAGGAAGATAGTAGCGAGTTCCAATTGATGTGATGGCCACCGAACTTGCCAGCTCTGAACCTTGTTGAACACATCTGGGATGTGATTTAACATAACATCAGAGATCATCTCCCCTTCCAGAATCTATGGGAATCAGGTGACCTGAGTGTACAGACATGGTGCCAACTTCCTCCAGTGATCTACCGAGGACGCATTGCTTCCATGCCACAATGTCTCCCTGCTGGTATCTGTTCCAGAGGTGGACATACCAGCTTTTAGATGGGTGATCATAATATCGGGGCTGATCAAATAATGGCAGTTACCATTATTGAAAGATGAATGTTTTATCATAGTGATGGTGTTAATGATAGTGGCACATTAAGTTCGGCCAAACAGCACACGGTGCCAACGAGTCATGCATGGCTCACCCTCCAGTCCAGCTCCAAGACACCTACTGCCTGTGAGATCCACTGCCATTCCTTGCCACCCAGTGTGGCTCCAAAATGCCCACTGGGTCCACAACACCCACCGGCACCACGAGCTCTGAGTTGTGAGAAGTGACATCCGCCCGGCACGTGGGGCTGGAATTCAAAGAGGGAGCCCTCTATGGCTCAACCTCCCCCACCAAACCAGAATCCCCCTTCCCCATCACTAAGGGGCCATTTACATCTGAATCTCCTTGACCTGGGTAATGTGCATGTGTGTCACTTTACTCATGTATAAATTCAATACCGATACCAGCAGATGGCTAGCCTGTGGTGGACAGTTTTGATATTATGCCTAGCCTGGCTCCAATTGTGCTGTATTACTTTTAGGGTGACTTGTTCTAGAAGCAAATCATTGATTGACCACAGGTTGACAAGAGGAGAATTGACTGGAAGTGCTAGCACAAGGGATACTGGAGCAGCCTCCAGGGACATGGGTTGTGCAGTGTTAAAGACAAAATTGAGCCATGATACTGACATGTCCCACTTCGTCTGAGCCTTGTTGTGAAAGGTAAGAACAGCCTCCAACTTGCAGTTCACGTAGTCAGCAAAATGTGCAGGTAATAAGGATTTGTGGTCACATCCTGAAGTCCTTTATCAAAGCAGAACCTCACGAATAGCTGGGAAACAAAAGCAGTAGAATTATTGCTAATAAGCATTCTGGGTGGCCCATAAAGAGAAAAAAAATCGTAACAAATGCTGGATAGTTAACAGGATGGTCACTCTGCTCGGAATGAGTAAAAAAAAATTAAGAGGTGCCTAATATCTGCACCCATTAGAGGAAGCGGACCTGTATAACCAACAAAAAATTTTTGCATCAGGCATTCCTCATGGGTAGACTCTAAAAACCCCTTGAGGGAATTCGGGTTGGACTCAGCTCCCTTACAGCTCTCACACTCCCCCACCAACCTCTGGACATGCTTATACAGGGAGGACCAGGGGATGTGTTGTATGATCTTGACAACAGTTTTATAAATACACAAATGTGTAAGAGGGTGTTATGGAAGTAATGAGCCAAAATATAACTGAGAGCTGGATTGAGCCTCTAAACAGAATTCCCAGTGTTCAAAATAAAATCTGAATTTCACAAGAGCAAACAGAACCACCAAGGCTTCCCATTCATACATAGAATATTTCATCTCCACAGGTGAAAGTTTCCAAGGTGCATAGGCTATAGGCCATCAACCTGCCACACACCCCCTCCCATTCTGTCCTGCAGGAGGACAGCTGCCACTTTCTACTCCAGAAGCATTAGAGGTGTCCGTCTGCAAGAAGAACAGGAGCTCAAA
Organism: Schistocerca serialis cubense; assembly: GCF_023864345.2. NCBI lineage: Eukaryota > Metazoa > Arthropoda > Insecta > Orthoptera > Acrididae > Schistocerca > Schistocerca serialis. The sequence goes on along the minus strand of NC_064648.1, from coordinate 52,676,017 downwards.
ATTGGGTGTGGCTAATACTAGTGGGTTATTAAGCGCCACCTTAATGGCTTCAGAATATTCCTGATGACTTTCATCCCATTTGAAATTTCTTAAATCATTAAGGCATCCCACTAATTTAGTAAAATTGGGCACAAACTTGCGAAAAATATTTTCTATGCCTAAGAGCCATTCCTTATTTCTAGAAGCTGGGAATTTTCGCAAATCACTAGTATGCTTCTGGTCAATTCTAATGCAATCAGTGGAACTAAGATGTCCCGAGAATGAAACCTGTGTGCCAGTGTTATTTTAGATGGTTTCACGGAAAGTCCCACCTCCCTCTGGTAAACCAGAACTGCCTCAGGATGTTGCCGGTGTTCAGACAGACCAGCACTGTAAATAACCATGTCATCTAGGTAATTATACACACATTTGAACTTGAAATCACCCAAAATGCAATCTAGAAGGCAAGACAGAACGGCAACTGCCACTGACAAACCAAACCCTGTTAAAATTGTAGAGGTTCCAGTCTGTACAGAAGGCAGTAATATACTTGGAATCTTCTGTTAACATGATCTGATAATATGCGAGATTGAGATTCAGGACAGTAAAATACTGAGCCCGATTGAACCAAGTAAAAGAATTATGCAGATTACGAAGTGGCACAGATTCCAAAACTACGTTCTCGTTAACTGCACGATAACCCACAACAGGATGAAACACCCCGCTGCTGCCCATAGATGCTGAGAATATGGTAGAAGCATAGGCTGAGGTTGAGGACCTGATGACCCCATTGAACAACACATTATTAATCAAAGCACATATACATTTCATCTTTGATGGAGAAAGCCTGTAAATATCCTGCCTCTCTGGAATGTCATTTGTATGGCAAATCTTGTACTGGATATTGGTGACGTCCAATCTGTTAGTTAACATCTGCGGTAAACAGTCAAGAACTTCCAGTACCAGCTTCACCTCTACTGGGCCAAGGTGACTGAGCTCAAATGGCGAACATTGCGGTAACACACTATGAATTCCTGTGGCAACTTGACAGGAGCACAAAATGAATTTTTCAGCTGGGTTAAATTTAAAATAAACAACCCTGCCTTGGCAATATAACCCCAACACACACCCAAATTAAGTTCACTGAAAGATTTTTAATTACTATCCATTTCACTGGCCAAGAAAATTTTCCAATACTCAGTTTTGCCAATCAGAAGCAACATCTGCCCAGTGAGAGCTTGACATTGGGAGGATGGATGCAAACAAGGCAATTCACAGGTATGGCGGAACTCCAAATACCACAGATAATCTAAATGAGAAACTGAACTACCAGAGTTGAGGAGGGTGCACACCGGTTCCTGGTTAAGTTGTACCCAAAGGTAAGGCAGAGGTTTCCCTACCTTGGACTTGACAATGAGACAGCACTTCGGTAGTAAAACACTACCCTGCCTCTTCCATTCTTTGTGACGTCAGCTGTTTGACTCTCCTTCCATGGAACTGGACATTGCCATACAAAATGCCCCACTTTGTTACTCCTGAAACACATGCTACGTTTGTTCCTTACAGGTGGTCCCCTTTTAAATTGCCTGGAATCTTGATCCCCATATCAATAATGACACTTAAACCCCCATCACTGTTGGTCCGTGAAACTCAGGCTTCAATAGAGGACACCAAAGCCTCTAATTCAGTAAAAGATGTGCATTTATTGTGACTCGTAATTCCAAGGCTAGAATGGCCATACATATTCCTCTATGTACCTAGGAAAAGGTTCATGAGGAAACTGCACTCACCAAAAATGTTCACGCTTGAGCAACCTCTTAATAAGTGGTGACAATTTCAGCCCAATAATTGATTTCCACAACTCCCTCGATGTTGCACTTTCATGTAAAATTTGACTAAAAACATGGCTTAACACAGGGGATACAGTGCCTGAACAACAACATTATTGGAGATAGCCAAAGTGTCAGTATGAAACATAAATATGAGCATGATCCATAGGATGGATTTCACCTGTCTTTAAATTCTAAATTGAAAGTTCCATTATAGCTTGAAGCAGTATTATTATTTGGTAAGGTAATTTCCCTAATGAATTCCATTTGGTCCTTAAAGGTGTCTGTAGCATTCCTACTAGTTCCGGCAGTTATCTGTTGGTGGGAGAATCTTGTTCACCACATATTGCTCCTAATTTGTCTACATAAAGGTGGCTGACCCTACTTTGCAAGTCATGCACCTACCCCTGTAACTGCAGAGCTAATCTAACCTGCTCAGAATAGAGATTACATTGTGGAATATCCCACAAGCACTTATTCCAATGGATTAGTTGTGCCTGAATTGTATGTATTTGCTTATGGTGGGGCTTGCTCCTTTCTAAACACTTTACGTTCTGACACAAGGTTGTCATGGCCAGAGCTTAGTCAGCTTGTGCAACACCTATCTCCCCGATGCAATTGGTACTAACCACAAAGGGGTTGTCCACACCGGCATGCAGATGAACCTCAAGTTCGGGAACACTGCCCTTACATGGAAGCTGACACACTTTCAATTCATAGATAAACTGTTGCTTCTTCAATAAGGACAGGCTGGGATGGTCATGAGACCCCATGTTCAGCAGTGGATACCTACAAACACGCACATCATGGTGCAGCTTCTGTTACCAACCAAACATCCAGCAGGAAAAGGGGAAATTAAGTGGAAGGACTGGAGGGATTGGGGTTCACATGAGTCACCATTGTTTATTAAAATGTATTTATTTAAGAAAAATTACTAAAATCAGATACATTAGCAGGATTACAAACAACACTCTGAACTTTTCAGATGTAAGACATTACACACTTTAGTTTAATGACAATTTAAATAAGACAAGTGTATCTGACACCAATCCTTAGATTTTATATTCAAAATTTCCACTTCCACAAACTGCAACTCTGAAAATGCTTCAACAAATGAAGAAATAATTATGTGGAAACAGATGGCTCTGTAAGACAACACAGAAGCATAACTCATCTCAAAGGTTAAAACTGAATAGGTATACCGGAAGACAGAGTAATTTACAGCTGCCCCAGGACCACTAGAAAAAGGAATTTCTTAAGGTACACCTCCACGGGCATGTACATAATTTAATAAAGTAAACTGGTGCATTGATTGCTAGAGCTGCCTTCAGGCAGTCAGAGAAAGTTTCTTCAAATCTTGCCCCAATGAGCTGAAGAGAATGAGTGTGCACAGATTGATATATAGCTGGCTTCAGACACAGTGAAAATGCTATTAAGGTGTACCGTAGATAATGTGTAAGTGATTCAGTAAGTGAATGTGCATGCATAGCAGCTCAAGAATGCCGTTTAAAAAAGTAGAACCTGTAATTAGTACTCAGAACAAACTTGTAGCAATAAATGAATAAAAGGCGAGAAGATGTCACCCCATGACAACTTCAAAATAACAGACAGTTCAATAGTAACACTAGATGGTTTTACACACCTACGCTTTTTCCAGCCCGTGAACCTCAAATGTGCCAGTTAGTTACCAACAGGCTATATTTTCACAAGTCTGGACGACATGTGAATAGGACATGGGTGATTCACATAGAGCCGATCAGCATGTGGCCATCCTAACAAGGCTCAACACTGTGTATAAGAAGAGCACTCGACCCAGCAAACCCCCGAACGTCAAAATGTGCAAAATTTTAATACAAATTTCAAACAGTAATTTACATAACTTGAGTGAAGGCAGGCCAGGGGTAGCTGGCAGTGGTGCATTTCATGAAGCTGATGTACAGAGGCAATGTTCACACCCACTATATGATGAGTACCCACTGAGTTCAGGTCCAAGACAACCAAAGCATGCCACAACAGTTGAAAATTGGAATGGCTTAAGGGAGCTTCTAAATTCCACTGTCATTCTCACTTAATACAACCACATGACCACAGTACTTGTACAGATCAATGGACTCTCCAGTTGATTCTCATCAAAAACTTGGTTTAAGGCTAAACATGGTCGCACTTTAAACTGTGTTCAGGATTACCAGATCATCGAATCCACTGTTGAACATGGGGAATTGAATAGTAATAACAAGCTTGTTTGGTTGCTAGACATTACCCTAACCTCTTCCAAGGCAATTCCACAAGGTATTAAGTCGAGCAACACAACCCAAATCAGGCAGTCTTTCAGATGAGAAAGCTCCTTGCATCCTTGCATAATGTGACTTCCACAGAGAAGAACCAACAGCAAATACAGATAGCCAAGACGACACCAATGTTCAGTCTTTTGCCAACACCTGTGCCTGCAACTATTAACTCGACAGAACTTTTAAAGGGCTACCAGTCACTCCATTCTATCAATTTCGGCTGAATGGCAAATACTGTCAACGTACCCTGTGTGGCTCTACCATGCCCCGTGGTGCCACAAGCTCCTAGCAGAAGAAGTGACATACACGAGGTGTGGGGAGGAATTCAAAGAGGGAGCATACCAAGGCTCACGTGGTAATAACAATAAAATCATTGTTATCATTATTTGTACTAGTATATTAGTATTATTGTTGGCAGTTAATGCAAAGATCAATTAATAACATGTATTCTTTCATTCTTCTGCCCAGCATCTCTCTTCAAGGTATTCTTTTTCTGCATTCACCATGTTGCTTCATTTTTTCATTGACACACACTTTCTGAAAGTTAAGTGGTCTGCTGTATGTGTATCAATAAGGTGATTTTCCATCAAAAACTGTTCTTTGGCTGCTAATTATCTAACATTCTCAACAGATGCGTATACTAGTTTAATGATTTCCTTCTATGCTATCACAGTTTCATTCGTCCTCATTTCAGAACTTACTTCAACATTACGGGATTTTCTGTCTTGATATGCTGGTTGTGCTCCATAAATAATCTTTCCAGAACTTTGTCACCTTTTGAGATCAGCAAGTAAGACCCATAGTTCTGATCCATAGAATAGGACTGGTTCAGCCTGTATCCTATACTGTCTTTTTGTACTGTTAGAAACCTGCTTGCACTACCAAAAGGAATTCATGAAGTTAGAATAGTTGTAAGTAGTGTGGAAAGGTAGGTGTGTGTGTGTGTGTGTGTGTGTGTGTGTGTGTGTGGGGGGGGGGGGGGGGTTAATACTTTTAGTATAAATAAGCATTCAGTGAAGCAAAAGGTTTTGATTTAACTGTTCTAGACATGTTATGATTCTGATTGTAAAAGTAGTATGAGTGATGTGGCATTTGTCAGTCCAGTTTCTGGTAGTAGCTGTGTTATTTGATTTGGTTACACTACCATTATATGCATATGAAGATAACAAAGCTAGAAAATATGATTGAAGACAATAGCATAGGGAGAAGGCTGAAGTTGAAGATCATAATGAATTTTCAAAGGCGTTGTCATTAACTAGTTTTACAATTTTTTTCTGCCTCCCATTGAAATATACCATTGTGAACTCGCCACCCAGAATTTCGAACTTGGAGGAGAACACCTACCCAGAACTACTATTTAATTCTTAAGAAGTATGACAATTGGGTTTTATGCATGTGATACATTTATATAATGTGGAAGGACTGTGACCGCTTAAATGTACTTACTACAGTTCGTTATTTTATACCACAGGGTCAGGTTTACCCATCCAGCACGAATGTAAAAGAAGAGTTGCAGGACAGTGCAATTAAAGAGGTAATTTTAGAATTTATATGACTGCATGTAATTAATCATTGCTGAGTTGTGGTGAAAATAATGTGATTGTTATCAATATTAAGTGTATTCACTTTAGGAGTCCTGTTTTTACTTTAGGTTAAGGATGACAAGACTTACAGTATTATAGTATGCCCCAGATTGGAAATGAGGAAACAGGTAAAATGGAATGTTTTTACACTTTACCCCATATGGATTTAAGCACTATCTTTGAGCAGGTGAAGTAGTTTAGCTTGTGAGTTTGTAGAATTGCTTCTTGACATTATAAGCACAAATAAGAATTACATGAGATTGCATTGATGAAGTTATATGAAAATTGGTACCAAGTCCCAAGACTCAAGCTATGATTACCTGTTGTAATGATCCCCCTGCGGGTTCGGGGGTTAGACTAGGCCCGCGGTATTCCTGCCTGTCATAAGCGGCGACTAAAAGGAGTCTCAAATGTTTCTGCCTTGTGTGATGGTCCCCTCTCGGGTTTGACCTCCATCTTTCTAAATTGTTCCGAAGAGCGAGCCAATTGGGGAAGGGCGCCTTACATGGTGCACTGTATCTGTTGTGCATTGAGACCTTTAGCCGGCTTTCTCGTCGTTGCAATGGTGTCCAGCTCGTTTTCCATCTCTTGGGCGAGGATACGTCCCTGGGTGCGATTACCACGCTGCACTGTGCAGTGTTGCTTTTCGCTGCGACGACGACCTCATACATTTTTGCACCTAAGATCCAGCACGGTAGCCAGTCGGTTGTGGTGGGGCCGCCATGTACCCTGTTGGTTGTAGCACCCTGACAACACAGGGATCGCTCTACTGATGGCTGCGCCGTTTACTCCCCATGTATGCCAAGGAGTAGATGCCCATCTCCCTGGGGCATCAGGACTCCCGGCAATGGCCATCCTGCCAGGTGGCCCTTGCTGTGGCTGGGTGGCACCCATGGGGAGGGCCCTTGGTCAGAGTAGGTGGCATCAGGGTGGATGACACGCAATGAAGTGTGGCACATCATCTCTTGCTGGTGGCCAGCCACCAACAGTCTCTAAGCGTTCGAGGGCTCATTTTAAAGATAACGTTTATGACCCCAAATCGTTCCCATCCCTGGCCATACCATGGGAGGAACGAAAGGCAATGAATGACAGTGACACGTATTCACCCAGATATCTCGTCTGCACCAGAGCTGATGGGGAATCCTTTGTATCCGTGAAGCCTCAGTTCTTTGTAGAGCATTTAGAGGACAAGTTTGGGGAGGTGGAGGGCTTGTCCAAAATGCGCTCTGGGTCAGTTTTGATAAAAACGGCATCCTCCGCCCAGTCACGCAGGTTACTTGCTTGTGACAAGTTGGGGGATGTTAACGTTACCATCACACCACATAAGAGTTTAAATATGGTCCAGGGTGTTATTTTCCATAGGGACCTACTTTTGCAGTCTGATGACGAGCTGCGCGCCAACTTAGAGCGTAGAGGTGTTCATTTAGTCCGGCGCGTTCATTGGGGTCCGAGGGAGAATGAGGTTGCTACCAGTGCCTTCATCTTGGCCTTCGAGGGTGATACATTACCGGAGAATGTCAAGGTGATGGTCTACCGTTGTGACGACAAGCCCTATATCCCTCCCCCGATGCAGTGCTTTAAGTGCTGGAAGTTCGGCCATATGTATTCCCGCTGCACTTCCAGCCTCACATCTCGAGATTGCGGACGCCCATCTCATCCCGATACTCCATGTGCTCCGCCTCCCATCTGTGGAGAGCCTCATTCACCTTGCTCGCCAGACTGCAGGATCTTACAGAAAGAACGCAAAATCATGAAATATAAGACCCTGGACCGACTGACTCACACTGAGGCTAAGCGGAAATTTGAGCGGCTACATCCCGTGCGCATGATGGCATCTTATGCCTCAACTGTCACTCCTGCTCCAGCTCCTTTAGTTGCACCACAAACAGTCAGCTCTCAGAGTCAGAGGACCTCACCTGCCCACTTGACGATGGGGGCCCCTTCTCTCGCTGTTGCTCCCACACAATCTACCTCGGGAGCAGCACCCACTAAACCAACAGGGACACCAGTCCCCACTTCTAATCCGGAGAAGCGTAAGTCTTCTTTGGCTTCTCTCACTCGGAAGGGATCCCTTGGGTCACTCCCTTCCCAGGTTCCTACCAGCGGCACAGCAGACACCAACCAGTGGCTGAAAAAGCCACAGGTCACTGGTCGTCGAGCTTCGCGATCATCTTCAGTCCCAGAGACTGACTCAAACAAGCCCTCTCAACAACGACAACCAAAGGAACAGCGAGAGAAAACGACATTAAAGACCCGTAAGACCAAAGCACCTGCGGTGGCACCTACTCCACCGCTACCTACACACTCTGCGTCTGAGGATGAGGTGGAGATTCTTGCATCCGCTGAGGACCTCAATCTCGCTGGTCCCTCAGACGCAATGGATAGCACTTGCACGGGTGCTCCATCGGAGGCAGCAGGTGACCCAGCGGCGTAATCTGCCTTCCCAGTCTGGTCACGCCTTTCTCAGCCATGGACAATACCATCCTCCAGTGGAACTGCAGCGGTTTCTTCCACCATCTAGCTGAGCTCCAAGAACTTATCAGCCTTCACCCTTTCTTCTGCCTTGGTCTTCAGGAAACTTGGTTTCCAGCCATGCGAATCCCCGCCCTCCGTGGCTATCGGGGTTATTATACGAACTGGGCAGCTTATGAAAGAGTGTCTGGTGGCGTCTGCATATATGTCCTTAACTCTCTTCACAGCGAGTCTATCCCTCTACAAACAGCTTTAGAGGCTGTCACTGTTTGGGTGTGGACGCCACAGGCTGTTACCGTCTGCAGTCTTTACCTTCCACCGGATGGTGATGTCACGCAGCATGTCCTGGCTGCGCTAATAGCCCAATTGCCACCAGCTTTCTTATTACTGGGCGACTTCAACACCCATAACCCTCTGTGGGGTGGGTCGGTGGTGACAGGTCAAGGCGCCACCATTGAGCATTTATTGGCACAGCTCGACCTTTCGCTGTTAAATGATGGTTCCTTCACACACTTCAGTGTGGTGCATGGCACGTACTCCGCCATTGACCTTTCGATCTGCAGCCCTAGCCTCTTACCATCTGTCCAATGGGGAGTGCATGACGACCTGTGTGGTAGTGACCATTTTCCAATCTTTCTGTCACTGCCACAGCGTCAGTCTTCTGGGCGCCCTTGCAGGTAGACAATGAGTAAGGCTGACTGGGACTTGTTTTCCTCCACTGCCGCTATTGAGCCTCTCTCTAGTGATGACATTGATGCGGTGGTTCAATCGGTCACCACTAGTATCGTTACTGCCGCCGAATCTTCCATTCCCCGTTCTTCTGGGTCCCCTCGGAGGAGGACTGAGCCTTGGTGGTCGCCTGAAATCGCTGAGGCGATTCAAGATCGCCGGCGGGCGCTACAGCATCACAGGCGACATCCCTGCATTGAACACCTCATCACCTTGAAACGGCTGCTTGCGCGGGCCCACCGCCTTATCCGCTGAAGCAAGCAGGAGTGCTGGGAGCAGTATGTGTCCACCATTGGCCTCCACGTCTCTCCATCGCAGGTCTGGGCCAAGATACGACGACTCTATAGCTATCAGACCCCTGTCAGCGTCCCTGCGCTCTCACTGAGTGGAGCAGTTTGTACAGACTCCGACGAAATTGCCAACAGCTTGGCAGAGCATTTTGCTCTGAGTTCCGCTTCTTCCAATTACCCACTGGCCTTCCGCTCCATTGAAGAGCGGATGGAATGTCGGAGCCTTTCTTTTCGCATCCACCATCCTGAATCCTACAATGCTCCATTCAGTGAGTGGGAATTTCACAGTGCCCTTGCTGCTTGCCCTGATACCGCTCCTGGACCAGATCGCATCCACTGTCAGATGCTGAAACACCTTTCAGTGGGCTGCAAGCGATGCCTCCTTGACCTTTACAACCGTCTGTGGGTCGAGGGTAAGTTTCCGTCGCAATGGCGGGAAAGCATTGTCATCCCTGTTTTGAAACCGGGCAAGAGCCCTTTGGAGGTGGACAGCTACCGCCCCATTAGCCTCACCAATGTTCTTTGCAAGCTTCTCGAACGGATGGTGAGCCGGCGCTTGAATTGGGTACTGGAGTCTCGGGGCCTTCTGGCTCCGTCTCATGGTGGGTTCCGCAAAGGTCGCTCCGCCACCGACAATCTGGTGAGTGGATTCGGCCATCCGTACTGCCTTTGCCCGTCGTCAACACCTGGTCGCTGTCTTTTTCGACATGCGGAAGGCATACAATACGACATGGCGTCATCACATACTTCCTACGCGTCATGGTTGGGGTCTTCGGGGCCCTCTGCCGATCTTTATCCGAAATTTTCTGTTGTATCGTACCTTCCGCGTGCAAGTCGCGGCCTCTCATAGTTCCTCCCGAGTCCAGGAGAACCGGGTACCACAGGGATCTGTCATCAGTGTCTGCCTGGTTTTAATTGCAATAAACGGGCTCGCTGCAGTGGTGGGAAATTCTGTCTCCACTTCCCTGTATGCGGACGACTTCTGCTTTTACTACAGCTCTACTGGCATTGCAGCTGTTGTACGTCAGCTACAGGGCGCTATCCGCAAGGCGCAGTTTTGGGCTGTAGTGCATGGTTTTCAGTTTTCGGCTGCCAAGACCCGCGTTATGCATTTCTGCCGGCGCCGAACAGTCCATCCTGAGCCGCGGCTTTATCTTGACGATGAACTTCTTGCTGTGGTGGAGACCCACGGGTTTTTGGGGGTAGTTTTTGATGCTCTGTTGACTTGGCTGCCTCATATTCGGCAGCTTAAACAGGCGTGTTGGAGGCATCTAAATGCTCTGAGATGCTTGAGCCACACCAGCTGGGGTGCTGACCGATCTACCCTGTTACGGCTCTACCAGGCGTTAATCCAGTCCCGTCTGGATTATGGGAGCCTGGCTTATGGCTCAGAATCCCCATCTGCGTTGCAGGTGCTGGACCCAATACTACACAGTGGGATACGAGTGGCCACTGGTGCCTTCCGGACCAGCCCTGTGGACAGCGTACTTGTGGAGGCTGGTGTCCCTCCACTGCGATTGAGGCGCCAACATTTACTGGCCGCTTATGCTGCCCATGTTTTTAGCTTACCTGGGCATCCAAACTATCATCTCCTGCTCCCGCAATCGGTAGTGCATCTGCCAGAACGTCGGCCCCGGTCAGGTTGTACGATTGCGGTCCGCGTCAAAGAACTTCTCTCCGGGCTTCGGGTTTTCACTGTTCCACCTCCTTTCCAAGCCACTTTGCGTACACCCCCATGGTGTGTTCCTCGCCCTTTCCTTCGGCTCGACTTGGCACAGGGCCCGAAGGACTCAGTCCCTCCAGAGGCCTTCCACCACCGCTTTTATTCCATCCTGGCCACATATCAGGGCTCTGACGTTGTTTACACTGACGGTTCGATGGTTGCTGGTCGTGTCGGGTATGCTCTCACTCTAGGGGACCATTCCGAACAACGTTCCTTGCAGGATGGCTGCAGCGTTTACACTGCTTAGCTGGTCACCATCTTTCGAGCCCTAGAGTATATCTGCTCCTGCTTAGGTGAGTCCTTCGTGATCTGTAGTGATTCCTTGAGCGGTTTACGAGTTCTTGACCAGTGTTTTCCTCATTCTCGTTTGGTGATGGCTATCCAGGAGTCCCTGCGTACTCTTGCCTGTTGCGGCCGCTCTGTGGTCTTTGTGTGGACCCCCGGTCATGTCGGTATCCCGGGCAATGAACATGTTGACCGCCTGGCGAAAGAGGCCACCAGTCAACCATCTCTGGATGTTGACCTCCCAGAGACTGATTTGAGGGCAGTCTTATGCCGCAAAGTTTTTGCGCTATAGGACGATGAATGGCGCAAACTGACAATGCGTAATAAACTCCGTGCTGTCAAGGAAACGACAGCTGTATGGCGGTCATCCCTGCGAGCCACTCGCAGGGACTCAGAAGTCCTTTGCCGGCTGCGCATTGGCCACTCCCGGCTGACACACAGTTATTTACTGCACCGGGAGGACCCTCCTCTATGTCGCTGTGGGGCGGCTTTGACAGTGGCCCACATTTTGTTGGCCTGCCCCCTTTTAGCTGCGGTCAGGCAGACATTTGCGCTGCCTGATACGCTCCCTGCTCTTTTAACTGATGACCCTGCTATGGCTGGCTTAGTTTTACGTTTTATTCGGGCAGGGGGTTTTTATCATTTAATATGAGTGTTTATGTTTTATTTTATTGTTTTGTATTGATTCTGGCCTTTGGCCTACGGTTTTAAATTGAGTTTTTAATGTGTTCTCGGTGGTTGGCTTTTCCTTTTTTATTCTATGGTCGGCCAACCACCGCCGCACTCCGTGTGATTTTAGTTTGTTATGTCTGTTCTTTGTCTGAGTTTTTCTCGTTCTGTGTTGTCTGTTGTCTCTATTATCCGAATTTTTTTCCTCTGTGTGGTAGTTTTTAAGTTTTGGAACAAGGGACCGATGACCGTTGCAGTCTGGTCCCTTTAATCCCACAAACCAACTAACCAACCTGTTGTAATGAGCAGTTCCCTTAATGGTTCCGTGTATGTAAACTCCAACATTAGATGTTTTTATTCGCCATGTTGTACTGCTGTGACAGTTAGACTCATTCAAGGAAAATCTACACAAAGTAATGCATAAAAAGCAGGTGATCATAACCTACTGAGTAAAGACTAAGATGTCTGTGCATACATTGCAGGTGGTATGGACAGGCAGTCTTGTGTAGTACTTTCGAACAGTTTCCTGAAAGCTGTCATAAGCTGCAACTTTGACAGCCCACACAAAATTAAAATACTTTAGACCTTGTAACTACGAACAGGTTTGTCCTTACATACAGTTTAACTACAGAGTGGGGTTAGTGATCATGATGCCAGCACAGCAACAATGCTAAATGAAGTTCATGAATCCTTCAAGGAGGCTAGGAGAATAATTTGCTAGAAAGAGCAGATAAGTAGTTGTTAGCATCCCATTTAGACAATGGGTGAATGTCATTTACTTCTAATACGCTGTACATAGAGGATTATGGGCATATGTTAAATGGACTGTAAATCACACACAGAGTAAATATGTGGTGAGTAACTTGGTTACAGACAGAAAAAACCCACTGCAGCTTAATAACAAAATTCGAAAATGCTGGGGAAACACTGTTCTGCACTCAGTTCAAAAAAAGTATGCACATTGGTGACAGGCAAGAGTTATTGGAAATATGTGTGTCTGTAAAAAAATTGATGCATGAGCAACAGATTTTTACTGGGAACATGAGACATTTCTGGTTCTACATAAAATCACTAAGTCAAAGACTTCTATCGAGGCAGTCATTGACCAGTCTGGTGTTGCTTTGGAGGAAAGCAGGTGATGATCACCAACCCCTCTCTGTACTGAGTTTTCAAGTTTGTGCAGGAGGATCATACAAACATATTGTTGTTTCACTGTCACACAGACTCCTGTGTTGGGGACATAGTTATATGATCCCTGGAGTAGAGAAGCAACTCAAACAGTTGAAAACAAAATAGTTGCCATTTCCAAATGGAATCACAGATCATTTGTTCAGAGATTACTCTACAGCATTGGCCTCTTACTTAGCTTGCATTTATTGCAAATCTCTCACCTAGTGCAAAGACCCAGGCAGCTTGGAAAAAGTTCAGGTGGCCTCTGTATATAAGAATGGTAAGAGAATGTACCTGCAAAATTACAGATCAGTATCAGTAACATTTATTTGCTCCAGAGTTCCTGAAAACATCCTCAGTTCAAATATAATGAATTTCTTTGAGACAGAAATGTTTCTGTCCACAAATCAGCATGGACATTGCGCAATACTCATTTTGGTCTTCTGTCACATTATATACTGCGAACCATGGATGAAGGGCAACAGGCTAGATTCCACATTCCTACATTTCTGGAGAGCATTTAACACAGTGCCCCACAGCATACTGTTAATGGATGTCTGAGCATATGGAATAGGTTCCAAGATATGTGAATGGCATGAAGACCTCTCAAGTAACACAGGCCAGTACTTTGACCTCAATGGCGACTGTTCGTAAGAGACAAGAGTATCATCAAAATTTCGACAGAGATGTTTTATAAGACTATTTTTATTGCCTATACATGAAATAATCTGATACGCAGCTCTCTGCTGATGCATTGTGTGTGGGAAATGGTCATCACTAAGAGGATACAAGCTAACTTGGACAAACTTTTTATTTGGTGTGATGAATGGCAAGTGTAGAAATATTCAAGTGAATGCAGATGAGTAGGAAAAACAATCCCATAGTGTCAGAATACAACATTAGTACCGTTCAGATTGACACAGTCTGGTCAATGAAATGTCTAGGTATGACATAGCAAAGTGATATGAAATGGAACAAGCACATAAGGATGGTAGTTGATCGGGAATGATCAACTTTCTTTGTATTGGGAAAACTGTGGTTCATTTGTAAAGGACACCACATATAGAACATGATAGAAATGCCCAGTAGTAGTAGTAGTTAAAGGGACCATCCACCATGCACCATTTGGTGGCTTTCAGAGTTTTTGTGTAGACATAGATGCACAGCAGCCAGAAAGAAGCTAATCAAATTGTAGATTCCATGTTGAATGCATTCTCATGCTTTTTAAGTTTGGAAAGCCCCTTTCTAAGGCTAATAAGTTGTTAACTGGAGTATGTGACAGTGCCAAGGATCGGTCATCTCCTTTTGTCATGAAGGGAATACATGACGGAAAAGTAAATGAGAAATTAAACTAGAGGTAAAACTGTCATATGTGTGGATGTTTTAAACACTGCAGTTCTCTGCTACTCACAGTCCTATTGACTACCATATGCTATTGCCCTCTACACCTCTGAACTGATTTACCCAACCAGTAACATAATACCTGCAGTTCAATGATCAAGGACCTTTGAATTTGTAGCATCACAATTACCCATTGAGTCACCTAATACTAGAAAAGGGCAGAAGCATTTAGCAAGTAAGTCCAGAGTTATTCTCATTAGGTAATAATAGCATTGGGGACACAATATGGAAGAAAAGTAACCAGAATAAATAGTTACATAATCTTATATTCCATGTGAAATGCACACCAAAAATAGATACTGAGGAGAGGGGAGGTCACATGATCATAAAGTGTAGTAAGCAGATTCAGTCACACAAAAAACGATGCTGAACTGACTCCTCTCTGCCATGAGAAGTGTTCATTTATGGAACAGTGGTTTATCACACGTATAGAAAAAGGCAAAGGCCATTCCAGTTTGTAAGAAAAGTCACAGGAAATAGGTGCAAAACTATATACATACTATGTGGTGTAAGAATATTGTTAAATGATTTTGTAATTCTGTGTGAATGCTCTTCTTGGAAAAAAAAATCATTTCATCTGCAAGAATGGAAGTGAATCCCATAATTACTGGTCATGTGAAGCTGTTTAGTTTGTTCATTCACAGTGCTGCCGCAATGTAGTCAGCCTGTAAAATGAGGCCATAGTTCTGAAGCTGTGTATGTGGGACAGCTAGCTAATTTGATGTGACTTTCAGTGACTCAGCACTTCTGCTGTGCAGTTAGTCATTACCTTACACTTCAAATTACATTCAAGCAGTAAGATTCATTAGAACTGAATGGTACAAACAGATAGGTGTGAAGTACCCACCATTATCACATACAAATACCTTCTCTTGTGATGATGTCCAACAGTCATAGCTAACACACAAAACATATGGACTGAAAATGAATGTTTCCATAACTGCCTACTTATTTGTGGCAAAAAGTATTTTAAGTATAGCTATATGTTGGCAATATAAAAATGTTACTGAATCTGAGAATCCTACTTCCACAAGTGTACGAGGGGTTACCACCAATAGAATGTGCTTCCGTTTATTGCACGAATTTCATCCATATTCATTCTTTTCCTTCCTCTTCTCTCCACTCTTCTGACATTCCCATCCCAGTGGTGTCTCATCTGTCTCGTCCGTGTACGTACCATACTTTGCTAAATATTTCAAGGGTTTCCACTTCAGGTTTCAACCAGACTTCAGTTACAAGAGTATTTTAAACATGACATCTTTCCTGATGGGCATTAAATTCAGGAACTAGAAATACATCAAGAATTTACTGTTAACCTTTTGATGGTAGTATGGCCTTTACATTGTATGCAGTCTGATTTCTTATCTCTGCACTGACTAGCGTCCATTCATCAGAGGTCCTCAAACTACTGCCTAGCCTAAAAAAAGCTTGCTTTGTGTAGTGCAGTCCTGACCAATCAAGTATTCCTACAATTCTCCACCTCTTAACACATCTCCAGGAGTCTGCAGTCCAGGCAGTCAAAGAATCGATGGAGTTATTAGTTGATACCCTCCACTCATTTCAAACCAATGGACTCCAATCTAATCTGGGAATGCCGCTGCAAACTGTGTGTGCTGCATGCATTTCATGTGTGGGTCAAGGGCTATTCCCCATTTGTGCTACCTGTCCATATAAACTGAGGATGACCTCAGAACCCAAACGACGAGCATCATTGGTGCCAATATGGGCCAAAACTTGCAGACCGCTGCACCTTGCATGTTTGGTAGCCACAGGCAGGACATTCTCCACATCTCTGATGAGGCTCCCCAGCATATTCAGTACCCCAAGGATTCATTTCCAGTCCGGGAAGCTATTTCCCTAAGGATCTCCATAATGCATTTGACATTGGAGCTCCTGATTAACTAGAAAACTCCTCTCTACTTGTGGCTATTTGGACCCTGATGAATGAACACCAACCAGTCCACTCACAGGGTTAATGGGTGAGGCCAGCCTCCACATTCACTCTCTGCCTCAAACAGCACTATCAGTTACCACCCATCCCTCGTCATTTGGTGAGGACAGCTACATTGGGTACACCACAAGGTGTCTTGACAGCAGAGCCAATGGGCAAAATAGGTGGTACATTAGGCATCACATGTGATGAGCTTGATTCCGCCAGCACTAGTACAATAGGCAGCAGCCTGAATGCTGCTGAACATGGCAAAAAGCATCTTAAGCTGTTGATGAACTGAGACCAGCTTCTCCATCTGCACATAGCATGGACACGTTATATCTATTCTAGTACTACTGTTCAAGAAGTAACTATGAAACACACAGAGAAAGCAATATATCATCTAACTTCCTGTTTTTCTGATGTTTCACCAGTGGTGGCTAATGCATTACTGTACTGTGTAACTGTTCATTCAGAAGAATTGAGAGCTGTGCAACATACTGCAAATACACTTTAAAGTTACTAAAATATGCGATTGCACCTCTTGACTACAAAAACATGGAAGGAATGTAATCATAGAATTAGGAGCAGAGATTTTTGAATAAACAAGGTCATGAAAGTTAGCCCAAAGTTAAGTTCCATATTTTTGGTTGAACATAAATGGAAGGAGTCACTATAACTGTAAAACAAATTTTTATTCATATCTAATCTCGACACAGGCAAATATGTATCTGTTGTCTATTCTTTTGGACATGTCCAAGGGGACAGACACTATTCTGATCCTGCAGCTACAATGACTGAGGGTACAAAGGAAGTAGAGACATTAGTTCTCTGTGGGCATTAATTTACATCAATGGGGAGGGTTGGAAATTTGTGCTGGACCAGGATTTGAACTGGAGTCTCGTGCTGACTAGGCAGATGCGCCGACGATTATGCTATCTGGAGACACTGGTCATCACATCTGCATAGACTACTGTAGCATTTTTCCTGTCAGATCCAAATTGTCAACTTGTTTACCCACTACTGATGCAGCGCTCGTGCTCATGATCCTCTTTACGCATGGTGTCTCACTGGATTCTGTTATAGTTCCAGTATGGTGTGCATCTACACTGAAAGGCTCATTGGCTGGCGTCACCTTAATTACATATGTAGTGGCCATTCTTTCGGAGATGTCCTGTTCCAAAAATCTGAAATTGTTTTCCTTACTTCAATCCTTTGGTCAACGTTGTGGACATGAACATGTAATATCTGCATTCCATGTTTTTGATCATTTCTTTGTAAAAACAATTGTCACAATATGGTATATAATAATCAAGCCACATGTAAAGTTTTATTTAAACTGATTATACACACATACAAGACAATGCCATCTTATGATATAAAAAAGTTACATTTGTGGTTCTCTTCCTTAAATGATGAATTCTGTGCACCTATTCTTCCTGGCAAATTGATTAATTACATTGTCAATATAACAATTAATGTCAGGATGAATGTCCAACAGAGCTAAGCCATTAAGTCAATCCTCCTCCATTGTCGACCTCAGCCATGTCTTTATACACCACACTGTCGAAAAACTTCTTTCCACTGTAGTATCAGGTGCAGGTAGACAAGCAAATATTTTGTACAGTGTGTGCAAAGTAGTCTAGTCTGATCTACGGCAGAGAGACAATGCTTGCATAACAGAATCACAGTCATTAAGGGCATTTATGCTCATTTGCTTGTATTGAAGAAACTGTCCCATTTGTCTTTTTTAATCACAAAGTGTGATTCTTCTTCAAAGAACAGTAGTTCAGTTAAGCACTGATTTAGTTTGTGCACCAGATCATTACCATCATCTTTCAGTAGTTGAGAGGGCAAAAGTATGTTGAATTTTAAATGATAAATATTTTCTTAAGCAAAAACTTTACCCATGTCAGTCGTAACTTGGTCCAGTGTTGGAATAAAAAGTTCTATTCCAATATGTCATAGCATCATCAATATGATCGCAGTTTTCTCTGTGTCTTTGTCTGCCTGTAGGTCTAGGAACACTCATCTCCACTGTTCTTTCATAACTGCCTTTGCCTCTTTAACAATAAGAGCAAAGTGGCTATGAGCATTAGCTTTCATGCTGTTGTACACCTAGAGCATCAAATCTAATTTTACTTTCGTAATTGCAACGTCGAAGATAGGGTCTTGCAAGATTTTGATAACTGGATATGTTATGCACATAATGTCACTAAGTGTGAACAGAGTGATTAACTCACAATTAGAGAGAGCTCAAAAGAGAATATTGGTTTTGGCAGCCGTTGTTCTATCCCTCCAACACTATATTTCTTGAACTTTGCAAACTGTCTGGAGATCAGCTGCAAATTGAAAAAAACAGCATCATGTCACTCAACTCATCTCGTTTGATAGTGTGACTGCAGTGAGTGTTATAGGTGACTCCTAAACGTTGCAGACAGCTTGCTAGTTGCTGTAATGAATGATACCATTTCTTCAATAGTACCAAGAGAGTTTCCCACACTTGTAATTTTGCAACTGAGAGAGACGGCGAGGTTGAGCTGAAGACTTTGACACAATGCTACTTGCATGTTGATAGCTTTCTTTTTTATTGTAGCCTCACCTCCTTTCAGTTCTGACATATTAACTGAGCAACCATCACAGCCTATTCCCTCAAAGTTCTCCAGGGACAGAGAAAGGCTTTCCATTCTCCTTAGAATCGTATTACCTCATACTTCACCAGTATCGCAGTGCTCCTCATCTTGACACTCTTCAGGTTCATCATCAATGTTTTCACTACAATCGTTGTCTTTATTGATGATGTCAATGAAACCCAAAAATACTTCGTGTAATTTGCCATCACAATCAACATATCTTGCAGCTAAACTCAGTTAGGCAATGCACAATATGTCTGTCGTCTCATCGGAGATTATGCTGTAATAACAAATATCTTTGATTTCCTCCAGTATTCTCAATAACATCACTGTTTCACAGCATAAAATAGGTTCATTACACATTGTTTTAAGTATGTAAGTGGCATTCACTTTAGTGGTCTCAAGGTGATGTTTTAGTTGCAAGTCTCGAGCATCAATTCTAAATCTTAGAAGAATTTTCCTTGTTACTCACTATACTTTAATGATCATTTTCGTTTTCTAATAGACTCCCATCATCTCTATGCCCCGCAGGGGAATATTTTGCTTACCGTGAAATACAATGGTTTTTATTATAGCTACAAAATGGTCTCTGTTTTCCCTAATGCTTTCCATTCTGTCTTGAAAATTGATTTATGACATCAAGTTTGCATTCCTCGTGTTGCCAAAAATAATTTTACATCTGTTGATGCTTCAATGTGGTACTTGAGGAGTCTCGAGGCCATCATCTTTAGCAGTAAGTTTGGAAAACTGTGCTAGTGGTTCAGTCACTTTCACTTACACTGCAAAAGATTGGGAATTCACATCAACTAAGAATCAAAGCTCAGTCCTAAAAATCAGTAAGTTCCTGCCACATTGAGTAGTTCATCATCAAGAAAAAAGTTCTGGTTGTAAACGAACCATACGATGTTGACAGAAAACCGTGACATGGATCTTGGCAGCTGAAAACCAAAAGCCATGGGTGAGTGCCCTTAACCATGTCTTTCGTATGGTGCCTTGCAGTCTACATTCAGCAAAACCCACACACAGGAGCAATAGTAAGAGGAAGTAGTAGTCAGCATACAAGGATGGTGATACTGATGACCTCACAGCTGCAGGTGACAGTTGATGGCTTGTAGAAAGACAAGGGCACTCGGTACAGAGCCCTGCAGGACTCCATTCTCTTGGATATGGGGAGTGTTGTGGGAAGCACCAACTAGAACCTAGAACATACACTATGAAAGGAAATTATAGATAAAAATTGGGAGTGGGTCCCACAGACCCCACTCGTGTAAGGCAGCAAGGATATGTTGTCACCTCCTGGTGACATACAGCTCTTGCAGGTCAAAGAAGATGACTATAATGCATTTTGATGAGAATGAATTTCTTTGCTCCAACCATTATATTATTCACAAAAATAGAATAGTTAATACAGAGAGGTCCCTTTTTAATTTGTTAGAACACCAGCCATGGATATTGTTCAAAATGATTATCGTGCACTTGTCTGCATTCAACCAGCCCTCTTGTTGTGCTCGGAAGTAGGAAAGATACAACCTTTTGCAGGTTTCCTTGGAGTTGTGAGAAGTTGGTGCTTTATATCATCACTAATATTTCCTGATGCTAATATATCCATATGACTGCCAATATCTGTAGGATTAAAGGAATCAGTTGATGAACTTTGTTGTGGAAGTTTTGACCATGTGCTGGGCTCTGTGTTTACATCTGGTGGTGTTTTTACAGCTGAATGGTGACTGGAATCTTCAGATGTTTCTACTTTTTCTTCTTAGTACATAATGATCCATTTTAGTATGTTGTTATGACGTAGGTAAATTACATGCCAATTATTCTCAAATAAACACTTTATTTGCACTGAAAAATGCAACACTGGTACATCTAGCACCAATACACACTCAGCCATGCTCCCTGTATTTCTAATATCACTAAGCACAATACTGACTGAAGTCTGTGGTAATAGCCAGTAATGCAGTTGTTTACTTTTATCACATCCAAGTTATCGTGAAGATTGTAGCTTTCAGTCTATGTGGCAGCGACTCTGCTTACCTTATATATGTGGTTCAGTTGTTTTGAGAACATTTGCTGCCAGAATTTAAAATGTACTTTTGGCCACTAAAAGTCAGACTGGTGATGTACCCTCCTGAGCTAGGTTTTCAACAGATGTTTGTCTTAGTCACATGGCAGTGACAGCGACAGCAGGGTTAAGATGAATGAGAAAATTAGTAAATGAGAGCAAGACTCTCACACTCCCATAAATAAGGAAAAGCTAAATACAGATAGTGAAAAGATTACAATGTTTTTTTCCATACAGAAAGACACAGTAAAAGAAAATTATTAACACAAATATATTTATGCACCTGCTAATATCACTACTGCAGAAGTGCTGTATTTGTTCCACACACATTGTATCACTCAGTTAGCTTTTTCCTTTCTCTTTTGTTTTTTACAGCAAATACCACGAGAATCTTTCAGTTGAGTGGCCTGAAAAATAAATTTGTTGTGCCACTACTTTTGTAGGGATAAATTTGTGATATTGGATATGGCGGGCATGGAGAAAGTCCACCCATGAGGTAGGAGATTTAAGAAAGATCATGGGAGAACAAATATGGATCTAACAAGAAGGAAATTGCTGTAAAATTAACTTTGGTGGCATACCTAAACATTCAGTGAGAGCTTTAATTGTACCAAGAAGGTGGCTGCATCATTGCACCATTTGACTACAGAAAGTGGTAGAGTAAACGAGCTGTGAATTTGTACTGTACTGCACGTAAAACAAGTGGTCACTGCTTTTTACATCAAAGGTCATTGCTTGTGCCTTTTCATTATAGTGGAAAATTTGTCTTTAGTTTTGGGTTCCTAAGACAACGACTATGGGTGTCCAGATGACATATATGTGAGTTATTTTCTGTGACTTCTGAAGGATAACTAGTGGTGTGAGCAAAACGATTATATTTATTTTTATTTGTACAGATTTAAGACAAATTCACAATTACATTCGAATGTAAAATAATTTAATTTGTAACTTATATAGCATCCATAATTCACCTCATCACTACTGTGACTGTGATGCTGGAGAGAAGCAGAAAGTTGTCATGATATCTTACATGTTTTATATTTTGTACAATAATGATATGGCATTGTTTTCCAGAATGATGGAACTTTTATTCTTTTATTTAAGGAAAAGTAATGGACTTCTTGGCTTCACCTGCATATGCATTTACTCCAATTCTAACCACCTCGACCTCCATTATCTTTCACTCCATACTCTGTCAATGTGTCCCCCCCCCCCCTCCCTCCCCAGGGGCCTTTTAGGGTGATCATGCTTAAAGTGTCTGGAATTAGGGGGATTAGGGCATATCTTTGTATTGCAGGACTATCATCATCTGTAGATACTGGGCGAGTACTGCTTGCAATCGCCCCATGTGCCTCTCCCCCCCATCTGTGTCCACTGGGAAAGCACCACACTCCCTGCTCACCAGGTTACACTGTTTTCTAGAGAGTGAACAATATACAAGACTCAGAAAAAACCTACTGTCAAAGAGGCCAAAAAGGAAGTGCAAGTAGTTGTCCCCAGCATGTACAACAATGTCACATGCTACAGCTTCAAAGACTTTCCCTCCTGCCTTTTACTCTTTCCATAGTGAGCCCTCAGGGCCACTGAACCATCCCTGCTGCTCCCCCCCCCCCCCCCCCCCCCTTTGATGTTTTGGGAACTCCCCTTTTGCTGCTTTCTCCACACTTGCTTTGGAATCAATAGCTTCCCATCCACCAGGAACATTTGTCCCCACCTCCCAGCCTGATGTGAATAAGCTTCTACTTACATCTCTTGCCAGGAAGGGGTTTTCAGGGACACTTCCTTCCCTGGGTTGCACTGGACTACAACTGGACACCAGCAAGTGGCTGAAGGAGCCACAGACTGTTGGTCGCACTGCTTTATGATCATCATCTTTACTGGAAACAGATTCAGAGAAGCCCTTGCAATCATCAAAATCCTCCAAGTAGAGGAAAGATAAGAAAAGTGCTTTGAGGAGGAGCAGGACCTTTCAGTGAGCCCCCACACCAGCAGGTCCTACCTGTTAAACTCCTGTGGCCAAGGCAGAGATTCCAGCAACCCCTGAGGCCCCAGTTTGCACCACACAATGAAACCTGTAACTGAGTTTGCACATACGTTCTGGATACGCCATATAGAAAACTTTTGCCACTTGATACGTCTTTGGAGGCTGTGGCTGTTCCAGTAAGTGCATTTCAGCATAGTACTATCTGCAGTGTTTACCTCCCTTCTGAAGATAAAGCATCTCAGCATCTCATGACATATTGTTTGCATTGATTTCTCAGCTACCCCCTCCCCCCCCCCCCCCCCGCCCCCCTATCTTTCCTAATCTTGGGCAATTTCAATACACATAACCCTTTGTGAGTTTTAACCATGATACTGGTCATTGTAAGGACCTTGGAAACTTATTGGCACAACTTGACCTTTGCCTCTTAAATACTGATACCCCCACACACTTCAGCATGGCACACAGTTTTCTCTGTCACTAACCTTTTCATTTTCAGCCTCTGGCTTCTCCCATCCGTCACCTGGGGAGTTCATGATGACCTGTGTGATAGTGAGCATTCCACAATCTTCCTGTCCCTCCTTCAGCATCACTACCCTGGATTCATGCCCAGATGGGCTCTCAACATCGTTGACTAGAATGCTTTTGCCTTTCATGTCAGCCTTGACTCCCCACCACATTGGGGCATCAACAAGGCAGTCCAGAATAAAATTATAGCCATCATTCATTTGACAGCTGATTTAGAAATCCACTGTTCCTCGGTCCTGCTCTGACAGAAGAGAGTAGCTTGCCGATCATCAGAAATTCCAGAGGCCATTAGCGATAGTAGGCTGGCTCTCCAGCACCGTTAGTGGCATCAATCGATGGAACATCCTATTTACTTTAATTGGTTTCATACCCCTCTGTACCACATGATGAAATGATGTAAACAAAAACGCTGGTAACAGCATGTTTCAACTGTTGGACCACATACCTCTCCTTCGAGACATGCCTGCATACATCAGACACTAGTAGGTGTATCTACTATTACCTTGAAATTGCACTGTCTCCACCGACCCAGACACCGTTGCCCAACAGTTTGCTCTGTGTATGCTAGAATCTCAGCATCTGAGAATTATCAACCTGTCTTTCATTTTCTCAAGCGATGGGTGGAGCAAAAGCAATTATCGTCTACTACGTGCCATCTGGAGCAGTATAAAGTTTCATTGAGTGGGA
Source organism: Schistocerca serialis cubense (assembly GCF_023864345.2). NCBI lineage: Eukaryota > Metazoa > Arthropoda > Insecta > Orthoptera > Acrididae > Schistocerca > Schistocerca serialis. Next base: position 52,651,775 of record NC_064648.1, on the reverse strand, counting down.
ATTCATCAGTGGCATAGCCCTCTGCTCGGATACAGCCCCAGGGCCAGGTCACAACCACAACCAAACGACCACCCCCCAGGGCGTCCACAACTCTTTTGTGGATACGTGCGTAGCGAGCACAGGACCTCGAGCTAATGTGGCCCTCCTTCCTTTCCGGGCTGCATACCTTCCTTTTCCACATCCTTCCCTCTCCCCCATCTTCGCCCCTCCTCCCTTCACCTCTGGCTCTTTCCTTCCCTTTCTCCCCCTCTGGGAGTATAGTTTGTGCCTACGTCCGGAGATGGAAGCTCGTAAATGTACCGCATTCTTCGCCTTCTCTGCTTGTGTATGTCTTCATCCTTCCTTTGTCCTTCTGTTTTCCTTACCTCTTCTCTTTACCTTTTTCTCCGCTGCGGCGTTTGAGACCTCTCCCCTTTCCTTTCTCTTTCTTTGTTTTTCCCTTTCTCTTTCTTCCTCCCTGTGCGTGTCTGAAGGCTGACCCACGCATTTTTGTGCGTAGCCGGTTACGGGGTAATGCGTAATTCCCCGCCCCGGGTAGACAGGTAGGACACGTACGTACCCCCTGGTAACGGCCAGGCCCAGGGAGGGGTGATTACCCGAGCTGATACCTTCCGAAAGTGCCGATTGGTCCCTCCGTCCGTTTGTCGGGAGGTGTGACCTGAGGTGTGAATAATCACCTAAGGCGGGAGTGCCCTCAGAGAGGGCCCCCACAAGGGAGGAGCGCGCCATCGGAGACGCTGGTAATCATGGGGGATTCTACCGCAATGGTTTTCTCACCTTCCACTATGTCTGCTCACAAGCGTAAGTTCACCGAGTCTCAGCCACAGACAGTTCTTCCATCGTTGCCACAGTTCCTTGTTGTTTCTCGGTCTGACGAAGGTCACGACTTCTCCACGGTGAACCCTTTCATTATTCAGAAAGGTGTCGACGCAATTGCAGGTCCTGTAAAGTCTTGTTCCAGATTACGGAATGGCACCTTGTTGTTAGAAACAGTCAGTGCCCTCCAGGCACAAAAATTGCTCTGTACTTCACTGCTCCACACCTTCCCTGTCTGGGTTGAAGTGCACCGCACTTTAAATTCCCCGCGTGGAGTCATTTATACACGCTCCCTTGATGGATTGTCTGATGAAGAAATTCAGCACTAAATGTCTGACCAGGGCGTAACGGCTGTTCATAGAGTTATGAAAAGGGTTGACACGAACATCATTCCAACCCGCACTGTCTTCTTGACATTTGACAAAGTTCAACTCCCATCAAAAATCAAAGCAGGCTATGAGATAATTTCCGTTCGCCCTTACGTCCCAAACCCTACGCGTTGCTATCTGTGTCAGCGGTTCAATCACACCAGCCAGTCCTGTTCCAATCTGGCCAAATGTGTTACGTGTGGCAAGGATGCCCATGAGGGTGCTTGTCCACCTCCATCCCCTCGCTGCATCAACTGTATGGGTGACCACGCTGCTTCCTCTCGAGATTGCCCCGTTTTTAAGGACGAAAAGCTCATCCAGGAAATCAGAGTGAAGGAAAAGGTGTCGACCTTTGCTGCTCGAAAATTATTCGCCAGTCGACAGCCCACCATGCCTCAGACAGGAAAATACAGCACTGTCGTTGCTTCTCCTCGGCCAGCAAAGGAGGCGGCCACGCAGACTTGCGACCTCACCTTTAGTACCACAGTCGTCAGATCGGCCAGCGCAAAGATGGCCTGTTCAACCTCACCACTTTCGCCTGCCCACTCTCTGGCTCACCCTTCGTCGGGTTCTGCTAAATCTCGAGCCCTAAAGTCAGACACCAAGACTTCGAAAAAAGAGCATACTCGTGAAGATTTTTTACATACCCCAACTTCACAACCATCGGTTCCTCCTTCATCTAAACATCATACTGCAAGAAGGCTACAAAGAAACCCAATTCATCTCCTTCTCCGCCAAGGCGTGTCCCATCTACAGCACCACCTGGCGGAAATCGCCCTCGGCCATCTTCTGTGTCGCTGAGGCGCACTGCTGGCGGCCGATCAACCGGCCGATCGGTGGTGGCAGGAGCTGCTCCTGAACAACCTATGGATCAGGATCTTCTGCCTTCGGCTGAATGCCATTCCATCCTGTCGGTCGCAAGCTCAGAGCAGTCGTTGAGTTGACGCAACCTTGGTCACATTCCTTCATTTTCTGTTCACCCTATGTCCATAATCCACTGGAATATCCGCGGCATTCGAGCGAATCTGGATGAATTGTCGATCCTCTTACGATCCTACTCGCCGGTCATCTTCTGTCTTCAGGAAACAAAGCTGCATCCCCGTGACCGCTTTGTTCTCCCTCATTTTCAGTCCTCCCGATATGATCTCCCCTCTGTTGAAGGCACTCCAGCCCATGGAGGACTCGTGATTCTTCTCCATGATACTCTCCATTATCACCCAATCCACTTAAACACTTCCTTCTAAGCTGTCGCCGTCCGTCTTTCCCTTTCTGGATACACGTTCTCTCTTTGTACTGTATACATTCCATCGTCCACACCAATGGCATGAGCTGATCTCCTTCATCTTCTTGGTCAGCTTCCAACCCCCTATTTGCGGGTTGGAGACTTCAATGCCCACCACCCGCTTTGGGGATCTCCACATCCTTGTCCACGTGGCTCACTATTGCTAGACGTATTCAACCAAGCGGATCTAGTTTGCCTCAACACTGGGGTCCCTACATTTTTGTCTGCCTCCACGACAAATTTATCTCATTTGGACCTTGCGGTCGGTACTGTTCCGCTAGCTCAGCGCTTCGAATGGTTCGCCCTTGATGATACACACTCGAGTGACCACTTTCCATGTGTCCTTAGACTGCAGCCTCAACTGCCATATATGCGGCCGCGACACAGGAAGTTTGCCCAAGCCGATTGGACACTTTTTTCGTGTCTAGCGACATTCGATGACCGTCACTTTCCCAGCGTCGACGATGAGGCCACACATATTACCGACATTATTCTTACAGCTGCGGAACGTTCAATACCACGCACCTCCGAATTGCCCCGGCGCCCCCCAGTTCCTTGGTGGAACGAGGCATGCCGTGACGCAATACGTGAGTGGCGACTTGCTCTCCGCGTTTTCCGCCACCATCCTACTTTGGCCAACTGTATCCGCTATAAGCAGTTCTGTGCGCGATGCCGTTGTGTCATCTGCGATAGCAAGAAGGCAAGCTGGAAATTCTTTATTAGCTCATTTAACACCTTCACTCCCTCCTCGGAAGTTTGGAGTCGGCTTCAACGGTTCTCAGGCGCGCCTAGTTTCTCCCCGGTCTCTGGGCTCACTGTCGCGCATGATACATTAGTGGACCCCGTCGCAATTTTTAACTCAATGGGTCAGCACTTTGCTGAGATTTTGAGCTCTTCAAATTACCCGCCAGCGTTTCTCCCGAAGAAACGTGCAGCGGAAGTGCGACCTCTTGCTTTCTCCTCTCAAAATCGCGAAAGCTACAATACTCTTTTCTCCATGTGGGAACTCCAACATGCACTCCCTTCTTCTCGCTCCTCCATCCCAGGACCGGATGGTATCCACATCCACATGTTGCTGCATTCATCAACCCATAGTCTGCGTTACCTCCTTCACCTTTATAATCGAATTTGGATCGACAGTACTTTTCCCAGAGGATGGTGGGAAGTTATCGTCGTTCCTGTTCCGAAACCTGGAAAGGACAAACATCTCCCCTCTGGCTATCGCCCCATTTCTCTCACGAGTAGTGTATGTAAGGTTTTGGAGCGTATGGTGAATTACCGTTTAGCGTGGTGGCCGGAGTCCCGCAGTCTTTTAACACCTGCCCAATGCGGATTTCGAAAGCATCGTTCTGCAGTTGACCATCTTGTTGCTCTCTCCACTTATATCATGAACAATTTTCTCCGGAAACGCCAAACAGTAGCAATATTTTTTGATCTGGAGAGAGCATACGATACCTGTTGGAGGACAGGCATCCTCCACACACTGTTCTCTTGGGGATTTCAAGGTCGGCTGCCCCTTTTTCTTCGCGAATTTATGGCTGAGCGCACATTTAGCGTGCGGGTGAACACTACTCTCTCCTGTACTTTCTCCCAAGAAAACGGGGTACCCCAGGGCTCCGTGCTGAGTGTTGTACTGTTTGCCATTGCCATAAATCCAATTATGGATTGTCTCCTTCCTGATGTCTCGGGCTCCCTCTTTGTGGACGATTTTGCGATCTACCACAGCTCTCAACAGACCAGCCTTCTTGAACGACGTCTTCAAGGATGTCTCGATCGCCTCCACTCTTGGAGCATCGAAACCAGCTTCCGTTTTTCTCCCAGTAAGACTGTTTGTGTTAATTTTTGGCGACGTAAAGAGTTTCTTCCGCCCTCCTTACATCTAGGTCCTGTCAACCTTCCGTTTTCAGACGTCGCTAAATTCTTGGGTCTTATGTTTGACAGAAAACTGTGCTGGTCCTCCCACGTTTCCTATCTTTCGGCTCGCTGTCTGCGATCCCTCAACACCCTCCGTGTCCTGAATGGTACCTCCTGGGAAGTGGACCGAGTGGTCCTTCTCCGCCTCTATCGCGCCTTAGTGCGCTCGAAATTGGACTGTGGAAGCATAGTCTACTCCTCTGCTCAGCCGTCTATTCTTTGGCGTCTCGACTCTATCCACCACCGTGGATTACGTTTAGTGTCTGGAGCTTTTTACACCAGCCCTGTGGAAAGCCTTTATGCTGAGACTGCTGAACCTCCGCTGTCCAATCGCCGAGCAGTCCTTCTGTCTTCCATGCCTGCTAATCCAGCCCATGACATTTTTTTCGACGCCTCCTTTGATGTAGGGTACGCAGGCCGCCCCTCCTCCCTACTACCACCGGGAGTCCGCTTCCGTCAACTGCTCCATTCTCTTTCCTTCCGCTTTCCTAAAACCTTCTTGACAACTTGGGGTACAGCACCGCGTTGGCTCCGTCCCCGGATCTGCCTGCTCCGTGACCTTTGTCGATTTCCCAAGTATGGTACCCCTTCACTTGTTTATCGTCAGGCATTTCTGCTCTATGTGCATAAATGACGGACGTCACATTTATTTACACCGATGGCTCGAAAACATCATTAGGTGTAGGGAGTGCCTATATTTTTGGCGACACCCCAAATCACTTTCGGCTTCCCGACCAGTGTTCGGTTTATACTGCGGAGCTTTACGCTGTTCTCCAGGCTGTCCACTACATCCGCCACCATCAGTGGATACAGTACGTTATCTGCCCAGATTCTCTCAGCTCTCTCCTCAGTCTCCAAGCTGTTTACCCTGTGCACCCTCTGGTCCACCGGATTCAGGACTGGCTGCGCTTGCTCCACCTGGGGGGCATCTCGGTGGCGTTCCTCTGGCTCCTGGGACACGTTGGTATCTGTGGAAATGAGGTGGCCGATATTGCAGCCAAGGCTGCAGTCTCTCTTCTTCGGCCAGCTGTTCAATCGATTCCCTTCACCGATCTATGGAGCGTTTTACGTCGTCGTGTTGTTCATTTATGGCACGCGCATTGGTCGACACTTCCCCATAATAAATTGCGGGATGTGAAAGCTCTTCCTTGTGCTTGGACCTCTTCCTCCCGAACGCGTCGTCGGGAGGAGCTAATTTTAACTAGACTCCAGATAGGGCACTATCTTTTTAGCCATTGACATCTTTTAAGCGGCGATCCTGCCCCACTCTGTCCCCACTGCTCTCAGCTGTGGACGGTACGACACCTTTTAATTGAGTGCCCCAATTTTAATCCGTTGCGCTCCCGTCTACAGCTAACGCCTGATATATCGTCGATTTTAGCAGATGACACGCGCTCAGCCGATCACGTTCTCGAGTTTATTAGTGCCAGTGAAATGATGTCAGTCATTTGAAGCTTTTTTTGGGGACAACCAACCCCTTTCTGTAGTGGATTTTTAAGCCTTCCTTCTGCTTCTAGTTTCTCCAATTTTATGACTTTCGTTCCCATTGCCGCTGGTTTCCATTTTCGATTTTTTACTGTTTCCTAAGTCACGGACCGGGCGCTAATGACCATAGCAGTTTTGCGCCCTAAAAAAAAAAAAAAAAAAAAAAAAAAAAAAAAAACAACGACCAGGCACCTATCACTGGGTTGTCAGCATCATATTCTTGCCATCTGTAACTGGATCTGGACCAAGGGCCAGTTCCCATCACAACAATTAGAAAGCATCATTGTCACAGTGCTGAAACTGGGTAAGTACTTGTAGAGATGGGCAGTTATCACCCAGTCAGTTTCACCAATGTTCTCCTTAAACTGCTTGAATGCGCAATGAGCTGGTGGCTGTATGGCTCATTGAGTCTTGGGGTCCTCTGGCTGCATCCCAGGGTGGTTTTTGCCAAGGCTGTTACACTATTGATAATGTGGTTTGACTGCTGTCAGCCAGTCAGTCAGCTTTTGCCCAATGTCAATGCATTATAGCTGTCTTCTTTGATCTGCAAAAGCTGTATGTCACCAGGAGGTGACAACATATCCTTGCTGCCTTACATGAGTGGGGTCTGTGGGACCCACTCCCAATTTTTATCTATAATTTCCTTTCATAGTGTATGTTCTGGGTTCTAGTTGGTACTTTCCACAACACTCCCCATATCCAAGAGAATGGAGTCCTGCAGGGCTCTGTACTGAGTGTCCTTGTCTTTCTACAAGCCATCAATTGTCACCTGCAGCTGTGAGGTCATCAGTATCACCATCCTTGTATGCTGACTACTTCTTCCTCTTACTATAGCTCCTGTAGTGTGGGTTTTGCTGAATGTAGACTGCAAGGCACCATATGAAAGATATATTTATGGGCACTCACCCATGGCTTTTGGTTTTCAGCTGCCAAGACCCATGTCATGGTTTTCTGTCAACATAGTATGGTTCGTTCACAACCAGAACTTTTATCTTGATGATGAACTACTCAATGTGGCAGGAACATACTGCTCTTTAGGACTGAGCTTTGATTCTTAGTTTATGTGAATTCCCAATCTTCGGCAGTGTAAGTGAAAGTGCTTGCTACACCTCAGAACACTTTGTCCCCTGAGTAACATCAGCAGGGGTGCAGAGTGCACTACCCTTCTGCAACTTTACGAACCCATGATACAACCCTGGCTTGGTTATGGGAGTGTGGCGTATGGTTCGGCATCATCCTCATCATTGCAGGTACAGTATCTCATACACCACTGTGGGGTTTGATATGAAACAGGAGCCTTTTGAACTAGTCCTGTGGACAGATTACTCACAGAGGCTGGGTTCCATTCATTGTGTATCAGGTGCCAACAACACCTTGTCAATTATGCTACCTATGCTTCTAACTCCCCTAAGCATCTAAACTACCATTTCCAAACACGGAAAGCCATCTTCCACAATGGTGGCCCAGATTAGGAGTTTTGATCGCATTTCACACCCTGTCCCTCCCCTCCAAACTCCAGTTATTTCTTCCTCCATGTCTCCTCTGCGCCCACTCACGTACACCTCTGTGGGGAACCCATTGGTTACAGCTTTGTCTTGACACATCATGAGGTCGGAAAGACACGATCCCTCCTGAGGCCCACTACAACCAATTTTTCTCCATTCTTGGTACATCCTGGAGTTCAGCAGGATTGCTTGATTGCTGATTGCTTGATGGTTGCTGATCACATGGGCTTTGCTTACACTGTAATGGGTCATACTGAACTGCCTTCCTAGCTGGAAGCTGTAGTGTTGCTAGCCCTCTCTCATGCTCTTGAGCATATTGTTTCCTCCAGTGGTGGGTCCTTCCTCATCTGCAGAAACTCTTTACCAGTTTTAAATCTCTCAAGCAGCATTACCCTCAGCATCCCCTGGTCATTGCTAACCAATATTCCCTGTATGCCCTTGAGCAATGTGGATGTTCAGTGATGATTGTTTGGACTCTGGGTCATGTTGGGATCCCTGGGAATGAACTTGCTGATAGCTTGGCCAAACTGGCTCTGGTAATCACTATTCCGGAAACAGACCTTTGGTCAGTATTACACCATCAAGTTTTATGAACCTGAAATATGGAATGGATCACTCTGACTTCAGACTACCAGTGATAATGTAGACCATGAATTTATGGAGGTCCTCCATGCAGGCCTCTCACAAGGATTCTACCATCCTTATCCAGCTGCACAATAGCCGTATCTGGCTGACTTATGGTCATTTCCTCCAGTGCCACCCCGTGGTCTTAATTCCCACTCAACAGTGGCAGAATCTTAATCTCCCTAACTTGCTACCCCTGATGATTCTACAGTGGATGACTTAGTTTTACGTTTTATTCAGGATGACTTAGTTTTAAGTTTTATTTACCGCTCTCTTTAAGGGAGGGTAACTTAACCTTATCAGCTTATCGAGAGGTTGGCAGAACACTCCTCTGCCCAGGCCAAGCTGTGGCTATCTGGGCTTGGTGGTCCAGCCCAGTTCTCACCCTATTTGCTCTTTTACTCTTCTTTACACCTTTCACATGGTGTGTTACACAAACTAATCTTTTATCTCTGTACCTCTCTTGCCCTGTCTGTGTTGCTAGTCTTTCCTAGGCAGTTTCTGAGTAGAGTATCTCTAGTACATGGCAGGGACTAGGGCATGTATGTCCCCTCTTTGCATTCTGCTCTCAGGTGCTTCCAGCTGCTCCCTAAATGGGGCAACTTACCTGTGTTTCGTCCTCTGTCTCCCTTTTTTCTTTGTCCCTTTTATCGGTTTCATTGACTTTTTATAGACATTAGGGTTTTCTTCCTCTGGATTGTGTGGTAGGCTCTCGCTTACGAACAGTCAGGTAAACCTGCCTGCCTGTTTGAAGAAGGGATGGATGATCTAGTAGTTTGGTACCTTTTATCATTCAATCAGCCAACCACCTCTGTCCATCTGCTACCCTCTCTCTCTGTCCATCTGTTCCTGCCACCTCTCTCTCTGTGTTGTTCTTCCCTTTCTCTTTCCAAATCATCCCTCCCACCTCCATAGGAGGTTGCTGGTTCTTACCTTCCTAGTATTTTAGTCTAGATAGTAGTATGTGTACCTGGCTTGGTTGAATTCAAACCAGTGGTTTAGGAGGTGATGTAAAACGCATCCACTTTCATAATATGTATGGTTACTCTGTATGCTGGTTGCTGCATAGTATGTAAGAAATAATTTTGATTGATATTTCGGGGCCAGTCACTGTTGTGCCAGCCTCCAAGAATAAACAAAGCTTTGGTTTGAAATATTTGAATTGTGGCACCACATTTTCTTGCTGCCTGTTTCTAATTGATGAATATACGTGATCATGAGTGTTACGACCTTGACAGTTGCTATAGAAGATCTGTTTGAAAGTTCTCTCTCTCTCTCTCTCTCTCTCTCTCTCTCTCTCTCTCTCTCTCTCTGTGTGTGTGTGTGTGTGTGTGTGTGTGTGTGTGTGTGTGTGTTTTACTGCTCCCCTACTCCTCTCCAAGAGAGCCATGTAAAAGTAAGACACTGAAACCTTGATCACATCACTTTATTTTCCTTTTTTCAGTTTCTTGTGGACCCATTAAAGACTGAAGGCTGTAGTGTTTGGCTAAAGCAAGATCCTGAACTGAAACATGCTGATGGACCTGAGCATAATGTAAGTTTTCACACAAGCACTATATTGTGCAGGAAGTGTAGTAAGAGTGTCATGACACAAATATGGGGCATTCAACCTAAATTGTCATGGATGGTGAAAAATTGAAACCTATGATACCAGCTATTTTCAAGCATTTTTGTGGTCTTCTAGTCCTGAAGAGGGGCAGCAGCCTTTTCAGTAGTTGCAGGGGCAACAGTGTGGATGATTGACTGATCTGGCCTTGTAACACTAACCAAAACGGACTTGCTGTTCTGGTACTGTGAACGGCTGAAAGCAAGGGGAAACTACAGTCGTAATTTTTCCCGAGGACATGCAGCTTTATTGTATGATTCAATGATGATGGCGTCCACTTGGGTAAAATATACCGGAGGTAAAATAGTCCCCTATTCGGATCTCTGGGAGGGGACTACTCAAGAGGATGTCGTTATCAGGAGAAAGAAAACTGGCGTTCTACAGATCGGAGCATGGAATGTCAGATCCCTTGATCAGGCAGGTAGGTTAGAAAATTTGAAAAGGGAAATGGATAGGTTAAAGTTAGATATAGTGGGAATTAGCGAAGTTCGGTGGCAGGAGGAACAAGACTTTTGGTCGGGTGAATACAGGATTATAAATACAAGATCAAATAGGAGTAATGCAGGAATAGGTTTAATAATGAATAAAAAAATAGCAGTGCGGTTAAGCTAATATGAACAGCATAGTTTACGCATTATTGTAGCCAATATAGACACAAAGCCCACACCTACCACAGTAGTACAAGTTTATATGCTAACTAGCTCTGCAGATGACAAAGAAATAGAAGGAATGTATGATGAGACAAAAGAAATTATTCAGGTAGTGAAAAGCAACGAAAATTTAATAATCATGGGTGACTGGAATTCGATAGCAGGAAAAGGAAGAGAAGGAAACGTAGTAGGTGAATATGGATTGGGGCTAAGAAATCAAAGAGGAAGCTGCCTGGTAGAATTTTGCACAGAACACAACTTAATCATAGCTAACACTTGGTTCAAGAATCATGTAAGAAGGTTGTATACATGCAAGAACCCTGGAGATACTAAAAGGTTTCAGATAGATTATATAATGGTAAGACAGAGATTTAGGAACCAGGTTTTAAATTGTAAGACATTTCCACGGCAGGTGTGGACTCTGACCACAATCTATTGGTTATGAACTGTAGATTAAAACTGAAGAAACTGCTAAAATGACGGAATTTAAGGAGATGGAACCTGGATAAACTGACAGAACCAGAGGTTGTAGAAAGTTTGAGGGAGAGCATAAGGGAACAATTGATAGGAATGGGGGAAAGAAATACAGTAGAAGAAGAATGGGTAGCTTTAAGGGATGAAATAGTGAAGGCAGCAGAGGATCAAGTAGGTAAAAAGACGAGGGCTAGTAGAAAACCTTGGGTAACAGAAGAGATAATGAATTTAATTGATGAAAGGAGAAAATACATAAATGCAGTTAATGAAGCAGGCAAAAAAGAATACAAACATCTCAAAAATGAGATAGACAGGAAGTGCAAAATGGCTAAGCTGGGATAGCTAGAGGACAAATGTAAGGATGTAGAGGCTTATCTCACTAGGGATAAGATAGATACTGCCTACAGGAAAATTAAAGAGACCTTTTGAGAAAAGAGAACCACTTGTATGAATATCAAGAGTTCAGATGGAAACCCAGTTCTAGGCAAAGAAGGGAAAGCAGAAAGGTGGAAGGAGTATATAGAGGGTCTATACAAGGGCAATGTACTTGAGGACAATATTATGGAAACAGAAGAGGATGTAGATGAAGATGAATTGGGAGATACGATACTGCGTGAAGAGTTTGACAGAGCACTGAAAGACCTGAGTCGAAACAAGGCCCCGGGAGTAGACAACATTCCATTAGAACTACTGACAGCCTTGGCAGAGCCAGTCCTGACAAAACTCTACCATCTAGTGCACAAGATGTATGACACAGGCGAAGTACCCTCAGATATCAAGAAGAATATAATAATTCCAATCCCAAAGAAAGCAGGTGTTCACAGACGTGAAAATTACCGAACTATCAGTTTAATAAGTCACAGCTGCAAAATACTAACGCGAATTCTTTACAGATGAATGGAAAAACTGGTAGAAGCTGACCTCGGGGTAGATCAGTTTGGATTCCGTAGAAATGTTGGAACACGTGAGGCAATACTGACCTTACGACTTATCTTAGAAGAAAGATTAAGGAAAAGCAAACCTATGTTTCTAGCATTTGTCAACTTAGAGAAAGCTTTTGACAATGTTGACTGGAATACTCTGTTTCAAATTCTGAAGGTGGCAGGGGTAAAATACAGGGAGCAAAAGGCTATTTACAATTTGTACAGAAACCAGATGGCAGTTACAAGAGTCGAGGGACATGAAAGGGAAGCAGTGGTTGGGAAGGGAGTGAGACAGGGTTGTAGCCTCTCCCCGATGTTATTCAATCTGTATATTGAGCAAGGAGTAAAGGAAACAAAAAAAAAAATTCGGAGTAGGTATTAAAATCCATGGAGAAGAAATAAAAACTTTGAGGTTCGCCGATGACATTGTAATTTTGTCAGAGACAGCAAAGGACTAGGAACAGCAACTGAATGGAATGGACAGTGTTTTGAAAGGAGGGTATAAGATGAACATCAACAAAAGCAAAACAAGGTTAATGGAATGTAGTCGAATTAAGTCGGGTGATGCTGAGAAAATTAGATTAGGAAATGAGGCACATAAAGTAGTAAGGGAGTTTTGCTATTTGGAGAGCAAAATAACTGATGATGGTCGAAGTAGAGAGGATATAAAATGTAGACTGGCAATGGCAGTTTCTGAAGAAGAAAAATTTGTTAACATCTAGTATAGATTTAAATGTCAGGAAGTCGTTTCTGAAAGTATTTGTATGGAGTGTAGCCATGTACAGAAGTGAAACATGGATGATAAATAGTTTGGACAAGAAGAGAATAGAAGCTTTTGTAATGTGATGCTACAGAAGAATGCTGAAGATTAGATGGGTAGATCACATAACTTATGATGAGGTATTGAACAGAATTAGGGAGGAGTTTGTGGCACATCTTGACGAGAAGAAGGGATCGGTTCGTAGGACATGGTCTGAGGCATCAAGGGATCACCAATTTAGTATTGGAGGGCAGTGTGGAGGGTAAAAATCGTAGAGGGAGACCAAGAGATGAATACACTAAGCAGATTCAGAAGGATGTAGGCTGCAGTAGGTATTGGGCGATGAAGAAGCTTGCACAGGATAGAGTAGCATGGAGAGCTGCATCAACCCAGTCTCAGGTTTGAAGACCACAACAACAACAACATAGTTGACTGCAGTTAGATGTGTTATTTGCTAGTTACTACGAATAGTATTGTAACAGCACATGTAACAAGCATATCTATACTAACCATTACCTTTGTATTAATTTTTTATTATGATTGTATGTAATGAATGCTTTAAATACATATTTGGTATCAATGGAGCAAGGAAGACTTCCTCTTGGAAGAAATTGCCTCTGTGTAACAGTGCTATAACAGAAGATTTGGAACTGTAGTGTGTGTATTTGCTTTACCACTCACTATTCACTGTAGTATTTACATCATTACTGAAATCCTGCATTGCCGGCCGCGGTGGTCTCGCGGTTCTAGGCGCGCAGTCTGGGACCTTGAGGCTTCTACGGTCGCAGGTTCGAATCCTGCCTCGGGCATGGATGTGTGTGATGTCCTTAGGTTAGTTAGGTTTAAGTAGTTCTAAGTTCTAGGGGACTAATGACCTGAGAAGTTGAGTCCCATAGTGCTAAGAGCCATTTGAACCATTTTGAAATCCTGCATTGGCTGTATGTAATTCCTTATGATTTTCCTCCAGTACACGACATAAATTTGCCTTGTTTCCTAAAAAGCAGGCACTAAAAATACGTGGTGACAGAGCAAGATGCTGTGTAAATAGCATTAAATTTGCTTAATTTTGATGATAATTTGTGGAATGCCGTATTCATTTGATTAATGACCAAAAAGCCCTCTTGTTCATGGGTTTACAGCAGGAAGATTATTTGCATCCCTATATTATCTGAACTTAATTTTGAAATTTTGCCACACACACATACATCAAGTTTGTATATGGGAGCATGAACACTCGATAGAGAAGGTCGTAGTGCCTCTGAAATCAGAGTGGATTGTGTCTCAGGAATAGAAAGTGAAAGTATGCCAAATGAATACTACACAATGGCTGACAGCAAGTTCAGGGACATGAGAACTGATTTGGATGCATTCTGACACTCATTCTTCCCAAGGAATAAGAATCTCTGCAAAGTTGGATGACATTCATAACAAAGGAATATCGAGAGCTGTATCATATGTACAGAAGTTTGCAAGCAGTTATAATTCACAGATTGTTTTTGTCTTTCAGTCTGTTGAAGATCCATTGGAAATACCTTGGTTCACTGATTTTATCAAGGAGGATCCTGAACTAAATATAACTGAGAATACTGTAAGTATTCACATCTCTGATGTATTGCATGTAGTCAAGGAATAAGTCTTTTGTTAATTGTGTAGAGTAAAGGATGCATTTCAGTGGGATTCACACAGAATGTCAGTTGTCTGTAACTTGTTGCTGTTCATAATTCTAGAGTATTCTTGTACTCGTCCACTCGACTTTCATATCACCTGTTACATACTGACTGTTCTAAATAGAAGTGGAATGGGACTGGTGGCTGATATAATTCTGTTTTCTGTAGCCCTTGTTAATATCAACTATATTGTATAATGGCTGTGTGTGATGGATACAGTAAATTCACATCTAGATGAAGTGTAAGTTCTAATAGTGTGGGTCATTTGAGAAATATTCCCCCTTTCAATAGCCTCTGATAAATACAATGCAAAAGAACAGTGGCTGTTCTTATCTTTTGTTGAATCATAGTTATTCGTGAGTTTGTCCTAAAAATTTTTTGGTTTTGAAAAAGAGTGAAAATTTTGTGTTGTTGATCAGCCCTGGTACTTTGGCCACAACCTGTACATATTGTGGCAGCTTCTGTGGTACTTGTTGTATTAGTTATAAATTTTTCAGTTATAGAAAAGCTCTGTGTATGGCTTTTGGTGAATGATTGTACAGAGATGAAGCCATGTATGACCTCATAATTCGAGTCCTGGCAGATCTAAAGAAGAAAGATTAATTTTTAAATATGCTTTATGACCTTGGTAAGGGAAAGAGATGATCACATTGAAAAACATGTCAAAGGTATAAAATTAGACAAAGACTGGGGAACATTCAACACACAGTTGCAGAAGGTTAGGTACTGGCTGAAGCTTGATGTCCATAAATAAACTTCCTGCGGTTATAAAGGATTCTTCAGGCACTGAAATGGTGGCCTCTTCAGACACTGAAATGTGTAGTGATTATACAAGCACACAGGTCAAGCAACCAAACTATCATGCTAAGGACAGCTCAGAGGATATCTAAATGATTGTAGCTCATGCGTAGCTAACAGTCTAAGACTTAATTCCACAGAGACTCATATAATGCAATTTTAAACAACTGAAAGGTATGCATTGGCTTCACAAGTAGATGGGACAGTAAGTGAAACAGTAGTAGTGATGTTCCACAAGAAGGGTTTTATAGAAATGAGAACACCATGCATAGTAGTCAAGGATGTACATATTAGGAGTTTGGCTAAAACGATGAACTGTAGGGAGTCCTAGAGCATAGCTGTAGTTATCAGAGTGGCTGGATTGTAGTTGGTGACCACTTACCATGAAAATACAAAAGGCCATACTGTCCTTTGTATGGTGCCCAAGACATCACAGGTCGAAGATGATGTCTACATGGCACCAGGACCAGAGCTTCAGGGGTAGTGTCCACTGCAAGGGTGCTGCTTCCATAGCAAGTGTGCAGAACAGTGTGTTGCTGGTTGTGTGATCTAGAAAACCGGGTCATGTGGTTGGCACTGAAATCACTGACTTGTACCCCACTTGTTACTTTGAAAATATGTAACTTAGATTAAACAGTGGTAGCAAATCTATGAATAGGATGTGTGACCATAACAGTGATCCTGAGTAGCAGATACGGTTGTGCAGTCAACATGTTAGCTCTGTCAGCATTCTTTGTGGTCTCGGGAGTATAAAATGCTAGGGCTTAATAATGATGGAGAAATATAGGGCTGATCATTTTGATACTGGCACATGGCCAGCAAGATTCAGTATTAATTGTGGAATTGGGAATTTTATTAGGTAATTGCATCAGAAGCTAGAGCAAGCTTTGTTACTGTAGTCCTAGGTATATGATATACAATGCTCAGTGTGAATCTTTTCTGAAAACCTGTGCTACCTGGTTCCTTCATCAGATATTTATTTGTCAGGCTTAATTTTGATGTGCATTCATTGCATATTATTTTTTCCTATGTTTTATGATTCTTGTGATTCTAATTGCCATCATATGTGAAGATAGCATTAGTCATTATATATAAAAACAAAGATGAGGTGACTTACCGAATGAAAGTGCTGGCAGGTCGATAGACATACAAACAAACACAAACATACACACAAAATTCAAGCTTTCGCAACAAACTGTTGCCTCATCAGGAAAGAGGGAAGGAGAGGGGAAGACGAAAGGAAGTGGGTTTTAAGGGAGAGGGTAAGGAGTCATTCCAATCCCGGGAGCGGAAAGACTTACCTTGGGGGGAAAAAAGGATAGGTATACACTCGCACACACGCACATATCCATCCACACATACAGACACAAGCATGTCAGTTTAGGAAACTCACTGCTGTTCCCATGTAGCATCATAGTCTATCCAAAGTTGTTGGAATAGGAGACACATATTTGGAGCCTCTCACAAAATTCCACCAATAAAAAAGGTACCATACTGTGAGATGAAGCAAATTCCAAGGTCAGATCTGCAGCCTTTTACAGCTGATCCAATCTCTCATACAGCCTACTGTTCAGAAGTGCTCTTTTGTGCAGGTTCCAATGCAGTGGTAAACCATCCAGATGAAAAATTATATTTCATATCATTTTCCATCTCTTCTGTTTTCCGTCCATCTATGTGTTTCCCAATATTGTCAACTTTCTTCAATTTGTTACAGAATTCCCTACTCTCCAGATTCAGTTCAGTGTTAATCTTACTAAACTGTTCATCACATTTCATAAGTTGAATGATAAGTCATGATCACTACCAACAAACTTCCTGTTCCATATTGCACAGCACATTACCCTTATTAATGTTGCAGCTCCCAGTTCAAGTCTTATCCCTTGAGTTTTTAAGATGTAAAGCAATCAGAAATGACCTGCTACTGGAAGTAGTAGACATTACTGGTCACACACTAAATGAAATATACTTCATACAATTCGTTGGTGCCTGCTTTGATTTCAATTGAAATGGGGTCAACAAATTGGTAGACTTGTCAAGTTGATCCCCTCAGCGTTACTCACCTAGAGGCAATTATGTGTATTTTGGATTTTTTACTTGTTTTTAGTATTATCTTTTGGGTCAGCCAACTAGAAATAAATAAAATATTTATATGTTATTTAATGTAAAAGCCAATAGTGAGTTCCATTGTAACATGAAGGGGAAAGGTTCCCTAGGCCAAGGAAGAGGTTTATGCAAGGTGTTCCCATCACATTCCTACTACAGGGTTGTATAGGATAAGTACTAATTTTTTCATAGCTGCCATGCCCTATAAGAATATTCTATCGGATAGTACTGAGTGAAAGCAAGCTAGGAAGCATTTCTGCAAGTTGACACTCTGTAGGAACTTTTATAATTGCAAGGCAAAGAGATACGAGCTTTTTGGTTAACTCATTCTCATGCTGGTACCTCCTTAATTCATTAGCGATCCAAATGCCCAAAAACTTTGCTCATGGATCCATCATCCAGTCTGTCATTGATACCTCCTTGTATCTGTAAGTCTTTTGGTTTTGTTTTGAATTGCATGATGTGTGTTTTTGTAAGTATAAAGGTAAATTTTTGTTCTGTTCTGTGTCATCAGCAAACATTGCTGAGTTTGAAGGCTCTTCCAATGGTTTTAGCACAACATTTACATAGGTCAGGATAAGTCTAATGCTGAAACCTGTGGGACATCGCATGTATTGTTTCCCCATTTTTATTCAGTTTTCCTCCCAAGGTATAATTTATTACTATGACTAGAGGTCTGTGTGGATGCGGATATCCGCAGATATATCTGCGGTATTTGTTACTTGCCAGATAAAATCACAACCGGCGCAAATATCCGCGGGTCATCTGCGGATAATGAGCAAGGCATCTGCCCAGGACATATGTTGCAATGTTAGTTGAAAACTTCAATCTGTTGACATTCTTGGAATCTTGCAGGGCCCGGGTAGAGCGGATGTCTGTTGTCCTCAGTCCCTGGCTATGACTGACGTAGCTGTACCCAAGAGACCTGTGCCTAATCCGTTTCCGCGACCGTGTCTTCTGTGTGGCCTGTGAAGTGCTCTCTGGGTGGCAAACCTGCCCACTGTCTACCATCAGATGGTTAGAGTGTCTGCCATGTAAGCAGGAGATCCAGTGTTCGTGTGCCGGTCGGGGCTCACATTTGCATCTGTCCCTGTTGGCGTATGTCAATGCCTGTGAGCAACTAAGGGTGTTCATTTCATTGTAATTTCATTCTAACGAGCTGCATGGTCACCAATGGTATCTGTTCTTTCGGACATGTCCGAATGAACAGATACCATCTTAGTATATATAAAAATTAGTTAAGTTGTCGCAGAAATGGCACCCTGACAATAACTATGTCATTACATATGATAATTCTAAGTACTGCTGTCTATTACAATTAATTACTCATTCAAAACTTAAATATATGCAGATGCGGATAAGGAACTTGCGGATGCGTATTAATTGCCGCGAATGCGGTTGCGGATTAGGACCTTGCGGATGCGGATTGCACTTTTCTTATCCGCGCAGACCTCTAACTATGACCCAGTTATTTGTTGCTAAGCCAAGATTCACTTCTTGTAAGTGTAACTCTTTTAACACCATAACACTAGTAGTTTCCTGAGTAAAGGGATATGAAGGTTGTAATGGGATGCCAATAAGTTTTCTCAACTTCTACTTCATATTTCAGTCATGCTTGCAAGTCAGCACAATATTTTAGTAATTAGATTGTTACGATCATAACAAGAAGAGCTCCTGCTTCTGTCACCAAATGATTCTTGTGATTGATTTGACCATTCATCTGATGAAACTGATGCCTGGTCAAGTATACACTTTCTGGCTGAGTCTTATGGATCTAATTTCAATTGTCACTTTCCTCCCCAGTGTTTTCAGCTACTGTTAAGAAATTATTGTTTTCATGGTCTGACATTTTTCAGTTTTTTTTTCTAAATAATAGGCTGGTGCATAAGTTGATAGCACTTTCGTTTTGCATGTTAGTATTCCAGTTGCTGAGGGTTTATTTATCAATTGTAATTTTTTATTTGTAGTTCACTGTTGCTATTTTAGTTTACATACATTTGAGTTTACATATTGTCATTTTGTCATTTGGAGATACTGAGTGGAACAGTGGTCACTAGAAAGTGGAGTGCCAACTGGAGAAATAGGAGCACTTTTGACATACTCATCTGTTTGGGTTCTATAGAAGAGTAACAGCAGTGGAGGCAGCCAGAAACATTTGCGCTCTGTTTGTGTTTAATGCCATTGGACAGAGCTTGGCAAGAAAATGGTTTTGTCATTCTAAGGAGAATTGTTTGGCCATTAGTGACTTACCTGCAGGATTTGATGAAGATCATTTAAATGCATTAATTCACAATTATCCATATCATTGTACTTGAGAACTGGCAAATTCGATAAACAGTGATCATTTTGTGACCTCATGACATTTTCATGCACTGGGGAAGGCTCAAAAATAAGGTGTACGGATATCACATGCACTAAACCAAAATCACAAAAAAGGGGTGGCCATATGCGCATCTGTGCTTGCTTGTCATTAGTTGGCTTGTGAACAACACTAACCATTCCTCCCCTTTATCATTATGCTGATCATAAATGGTGGCTTTGTGCTAAAATAAGGAAAAGAAAGGAATGGCTGAGCAGCAACAAAAGGCAGCAACAAAAAGCATCCGGTGTGGTTTACTATGAATTGCTTCCTTGAGATGTAACCACTGATTACTGCTGACATTTATTGTCAACAACTGAGATGTGTTGCTGACACAGTACATGAACAGTGACCAGGAGGACACTACTCGAGGATAACACCCGCCTTCGATCTGCTAGACGGAAGTCATTGCACACCCACATTATTCACCTGATGTAGCACCCTCAGATTTTTTCCTTTTCTGCTCTCTGTTGAACAACCTTCTAGGAACTTCCTTTCCAGATGAAAATGTGCTCTGAACCTTGCTCAACGATTTCTTCGTCTTAAAATCAGGTGACTTCTACAGTTACAGAATGAAAAAGTCATCCCACCATTGGGAGACTGCTGTAAATAGAGAAGGAGAACGTTTTGTTGATTATTAGTCTCTCTTATTTGTATCTGTTGTGTTTATTAAACTTACGGAAATATGCCATTAGCGATATACCAACCAAATACTTGCTGCAAATGGGTACATATGCCTAACCTTTTTTCATTTTACTGGTTAACTGTGTTTCCGTTCATCTCTGTCTAACCAATATGTATAATGTTCAAAATAATACTTGGTCTCTTAAGCCCAGTGTCTGATTACAGATGGTGCAGACATGGATTGGTATTGTACATATCTTTTGCAGTGCAATCAACTCAGTGCATGTGTGCTAAATGTTCGATGATGAATCCTATTGTCTTTAGTTGTCAAGTTTATAAAGAATTTAATATTTTCTTAAAAATAATTCTGATCCCCAAGTGAGGTATGGCTGAGTAAATGTCAGAAGATTGCTAATTTCTTGTCATAAAATGCTGTGGCTCTGTTGAGAGTTTATGTAATCTGTGCACCATTATTAGAACATTTGGGTAGTAGTGTGTGGGTCAGCTGTGTTGTGACAGTTTTCCAACGTAAAAGCTAATTACTCTTGTTTTGAGATATTGATTTGGATAATTTTAATGAACAACACAAAGTGTGCACTGAAATATTTTGTAAGTTATCAACCAATGAGCCTAGCTTCTAAAAGAAATTTTGTATGAAGAAAATGCAATGAAGAATTGACAGAACCTGTAAATTAGTTAATTAATTTGTTTACTTCATTGTCGAAATGACGGAAGCACAAACATCCACCAATCGATGTTGGAAATAATTTGAATTTGTTGCATGATCAGTAGGCCTGGTAGTTGCAGTGGATGGAGGTACAATTATATCTAAATGGAATACAACAGTATACTTACTCATTAACTGTCAGTTGAATCTAAAGTACAATTCATCTGAGAAAGAATGATTCCAAGTTTCCTCTTGGGCGATCACATGTATGAAATGCGAGTTTCATTAATTGTTATACTAACATTTCCTTTTCTGTTTGATTGATAATGTGTTCACACAGTTGGCTGTGTGGAATTAAAGGTAACTCCTGAAATAATTTTTTTAAATTATGTTTAAATCAGAAATTATTTGAATTGAACCCTTCCTTTAAAATCCAAATATGTAAGGAATGTGTTAAATTAGGCATGCAATTATTGAATCTAAAACTTGAAATCTTGAAGATAAAAGTAAAAAAACTAATTGCAATGGGGACACCATAGATTCTATACATGGCTCGCCCAAATGGCGTCGTTCTTAATGCAATTTTTGATACTCTAAAAAACTAAAACATTACCTAAATCATATGATTTAAACACACAAGTCTTTCAGTTTTTCATGATATTACATTTTGTCCTTACAAAAAAAAAAAAAAAAAAAAAAAAAAAAAGATTCATGTTGCATCACAGTCGTATGTCCCAATTCTAAACACATAAGTAATATTTGTTGCTTTTTAAATAACCATTGGTTGATTTTTTAATGTTCAGATTTGTTCATTTCTAACAAAAAGGGCTGTCACTTTTGTATTGTGCGAATAAATTGTAGCCTTTGGAATGGGTTTCAAAGACGCTTCCATAGCTTCTGCGTTTTCAGAGATGCTATAGAAATTGTTTTATACCAGGTGTGACATGAGGTGTGAACAGTCATCTGAAGTGAGTGTGCCCCCTTGTGAAGGGGCCCCCAGTTGGAAGGAGCACACCATCGGAGACACTGGCAATAATGGGGGATTTCCTCACGATGAGTCAATCATCTTCCCACTCAACTTCTACAAATTGTAAACACAATGAGGCTAATGATTCAAAGACCCTTCCCGCTGCACCATGGTTCCTCGTGGTCTCACGTACTGAAGATGGTCAGTCCTTTGCTACGGTAAAGCCATTTATTATTCAGAAAGGTGTAGATGCAATTGCTGATCCTGTGAAATCCTGCTCTCGTTTACGGAATGGCACTTTGCTTTTGGAGAGCACTTCTGATTCTCAAGCACAACTGCTTGCTGCCTTGCTTCACCATGGTTACCCTGTTCATATCGAGGCCCACAGAACCTTGAATTCTTCTCATGGTATAATTTACACCAGGCTGCTCGATGGTCTAACAAAAGCTGAAATCCAATCTTACCTCTCTGATCAGAGTGTCATTGCTGTTCATCGTGTAATGAAAAGTTAATTCCATCTTGGTGTCCAGCCACACTGTTTCTCACCTTTGATAGGGTGTTGCTTCCATCTAAGCTCAAAGCAGGCTATGAAATTATCACCGTCCAGCCATACATTCTGAACCCAATGTGTTACAACCAGTGTCATCATTTTAACCACACTAGAGCGTGTTGTTCACACCCAGCCACATACGTCGCCTGTGGTAGGGATATGCATGAGGGCAATTGTCCACCTCCTTCTCCCTGCTGTATCAACAGCAATGCTGGCCAAGCTGCCACCTCTCAGGAGTGTCCCGTGTATGTAGATGAGCAGGCTGTTCAAGAGGATAAAGGAAAGGTGCCTTATCCAGTTGCTCACAGGTTACTGGCTAGTTGCAAACCCTGTGTTCTCCCATCTGGTACCTATAGTTCTGTCCTTTTTACCCCTCGCTCCATGAACGACATGGCCACGCACATGCGACCTCAGACTTGGCTCTGAGGTTGTGAAATCGCTCAGTATCAAAGTAACATTGCCGTCGTGCTGTGCAACAAACCGTCAAACTCGCCTAAAGGGGTGAAGCCACCCACTACACAACCTGCAGGCAGGAAAGGACAGGAGGAGTACTCCCATGAAGACTTCCTCCATCCTTCCAGCCAAACACCACTCGAGTCTTCATCTAACTGGGAAGGCTCAAAGAAGTCCTCCAAATACAAACAGTCTTCTCCTTTGCCACCTTGAAGATCGTCTTCCATGCTGTCGGCACTTGGTCCCTTAGCCTGGCCAGCCTCTGTGTCACTGGTGCGCACCAGCAACCATTTTTTGGTGTTGGACTCCACAGACTGACTGCACAAGAAAGCTGATGCTTCCGTGAACCCCATGGAGCAGGATTCTCCTGCTTCTGTGCCCCGTAGTAGCGCCTCTTCCCCAGCTGTCACTCGACAGTCACCGAGGTAACACCCCCACATCTCTTCATCATGACTCTCCCCCAATGGAACATTCGCAGCCTTTGGTCCCACAAGGATGATTTATGGCTGCTTTTGGCATTGCAGTGCCCCCTTGTACTGTTCAGGAAACAAATTGTGCCCTCATGGCTGCTTTGAGCTTCCAAATTTCTTATTGATTCGTTTTGACCTTCCCCCTGAGGTTGGCATTCCCTCTCATGGGGGCATCATGCTGCTCATATGGGATGACATTCATAGTCAGTCCACCTCACTGACTGCCAGTCTTCAAGCTGTGGCAGTTCGCCTTTTCCTTCCCTACCTGACTTTCTCTCTCTGCACCATTTATGTACCTCCATCCTTCGATGTCACCAGAGCAGACTTCATTCAACTTATTGGGCAGCTACCTCACCCGTTTTTGCTACTCGGTGATTTCAATGCACAGAATCCCCTTTGGGGTTCTCCCAGGTCCTGTCAGAGAGGTGTCCTCTTGGCTGACCTTCTTAACCAACTTAACCTCTTCTGCCTTAACACTGGAGAACCCACTTTCCTTTCTGACTCTTCACACACCAATCCCCATCTGGACCTATCTTTCTGCACTGCCGAGCTTGCCCATCGTCTTGAGTGGTCCGTTAATTCTGACAACTACTCAAGTGACCATTTCCCATATGCTGTCCGTTTGCTGACTCCTACCCCATCTGCATGTACAGCTAAATGGTAGCTCCTTAAGGCTGACTGGCAACTTTACTCCTGCCTGGCGACCTTTGAAGAACAAGATTTCCCAGTTGTGATGACTAAGTCATATTTCTCACAAATGTTATCCTTACTGCTGCAGAACATTCCATCCCCTGCACTTCCTCTCTACCACATCGTGTCCCAGTCCCTTGGTGGACTGAGGCATGCCGCAATGGAATTTTTCATGGAGACATGCCACCCTATGCTAGAAAACTGCATTCATTATAAACAGATGGGTGAAACGTGTTGTCGAGTTCTTCAGGATAGCAATAGAGCTTACTGGATTTCATAAACTGGTTCATTTAACAGTTCCACAGCTTCCTATGTTGTGTGGGCCATCCTCCAACAGCTCTCTGGGACCAAGATCCATTGCCCAATTTCCAGCCTGACAGTACATGACGATGTCATCATGAATCCTATTGCTATCTCCAACACCTTGGGCCGCCATTTTGGGGAAGTTTCGAGCTCTTTCCACTATCACCCTGCCTTCCTCCATCAAAAGCAAGCGGCTCGGGCGATACCCTTCTGTTCTCAGAGTCTTGAGTGCTACAATGCTGTACTATGAGGGAGCTAGACCATGCTCTCAGTTCATCCTGATCCTCCACCTCAGCGCCAGATGCCATCCGCATTCAGATGTTACAGCTTCTTTCTCTTGCGGGCAAGCACTTCCTGCTTAACACGTACAACCACATTTGGGCAGGGGGCAAATTTGGTGGATGCTGGCGTGAAGCCACAGTCATACCCATACCTAGGCCCAGTAAGGACAAAAATCTTCCTTCTGGCTACTGCCCCATCTCATACCAGCTGTGTTTGCAAGGCAATGGAACATACAATTCATCCCCAGCTGGTGTGGTGGTTTGCGTCTCACGATTTACTGACGAATGCACAGTGTGGATTTTGAGCACGGCGTTCTGCATTTGACCATCTCGTTACTTTGTCCACCCGTATCATGAATTATTTCCTGCAGAAATCCCAGATTGTGGCCATGTTCTTCAATTTGGAGAAGGCCTAAGACACCTGCTGGAGAACTGGTATCCTGTGTACTCTTTACACATAGGGCTTCGATGGGTGCCTGCCGTTTTCTTCGGGTATTTTTACAAGACAGTTTTCAAGGTGTGTGTGGGTTCTGCCTTATTGGACAACTTTATCCAGTAAAAGAGTCTGCCTCAGTGTTCCGCCCTGAGCATTGTCCTCTATGCTATCGCCATTAACCCTATAATGGCCTGTCTCATGCCGGGCATCACCGGCTTTCTTTTTGTTGACGATTGTGCCATCTATTGCAGTTCTCCATGGACCTGTCTCACTGAGTGGCATCTCCAGTGGTGTCTTGATCATCTTTACTCCTGGAGCATCGATTATGGCTTTTGCTTTTCCCTTGACAAAACCATCTGTATGAATTTCTGGCTTTGGAAATGGTTTCTCCCACCATCTCTCCATCTTTGACCTGTTGCCCCTCCGTTTCTTGAAACCACGAAATTTCTTGGGCTCAGACTCTATAGGAAACACTCTTAGTCCTCCCATGTGACTTACCTGGCTGCCCACTATACTCGGTCTCTCAGTATCCTGTGTGTTCTCAATGGTACGCCCTGGGTGCCAATCAAACCACCCTCCTTCGCCTCCTTCGTTTGTACCAGTCACTTGTCTGTTTGAAACTCAACTATGGATGCTTTCTTTATGTGTCTGAAAACGCATCCCTCTTATGCCGTCTCAACACTATCTACCATTATGGCATCCGTTGGGCCACAGGCACCTTTTACACCAACCCCATTGAGAGTCTGTCTGCTGAAGCTGCTGAATTATCACTGTCCTACTGCCGTGTCTTTATCCTCAGCAGATATGCATGCCATTTGTCTACCAAGTGTGGCCACCCCACCTACACCTCTTCTTTCTTGATACCTTTGATCGTCAGTATGGGGCCCACTTTTGCCACTTGATACGGTGGCTTAACTCCACACTAGCTGCAACTTTCCCAGTGGGTGTGAACCATTCACTACCTTGGCTTTGTGCAGGGGCCCATGTTAACCTCAACCTGCATTCACTTCCTAAGGACACTACTCCAGCCTTGGTCTATCACCTCCAGTTCCACAACTTTCGCATGGTACTTTGCAATAGTACATTTGTCTACACTGATGGCTCTCGAACTGACCATGGGGTCAGGTGTGCCTTCATCATTGGCACCCATGTCTTTTGTTACCAACTTCCGGCACATTCCTCAGTATTTACAGCCAAGCTCTTCACCTTGTACAGGCCACGGAGTACATCCAGCAACACAGCATTTCTAATTGTGTCCTCTGCTCAGACTCACTCAGTGCCCTGCAAAGTCTAAGTTTCCTGTACACTGCTCATCCGTTAGTGCAGTCGGTCCAGGAAAACTGTCACTTGCTCACTCTTAAGCGGAGTCAGTGTCGCGTTTCTGTGGGTGGGTCCCTGGTCATGTCAGTCTGCCAGGAAACGAGTCTGCTGATGTTGCTGCCAAGGCTGTAGTCATCATACCTCAGCCCACGAGTGCCAATATTACCTCCGATGATCTCTGCATTGCTGTCTGTTGCAAGGTGGTGTCCCTTTGACATCACCAATGATCCTTCCTTCACGGGAATAAGCTTCGGCTTATTAGGTCTCTCCCAGCACCATGGATGGCCTCTCGCCCCTCCTGTCAGGAGGAGAATATTTTAACTCTGCTGTGTATTGGGCACTGCCTTTTTAGCCATTGTCATTTGCTAAGTGGCACTACCCCACCACTTTGTTCCCATTGCACCCAAATTTAACTGCCCACCACTTGCTGCTGGAATGCCCCTTTTTTTACATGCCAGCTTGGGTTTGCCATTTGATTTGTCAGCCATTTTAGCGAATGATGTGCGGGCTGCTGACCGCATTTTACTTTTTACCTTCCGAAGTCATAAGGCGAAGGCCATTTAATTTTGGAACTCTCATTATGTATGGGGTTTCTTAGCCCTTTTTCCACTTGACTGTTTTTAGCGGTCTCCTATTCTGTCCATTGGGACTGACGTATAGTCGTTTAACTCCTCTCTGTGTTTGTGTTCTGTAGTTTTGACTGGGGCACATATGACCCCAGTCATTTTTTGCATCCTAAAACAAAACCAAAACAAAACATCTTTGATGGGTTGCATCCTCTGTTATGAGAAGATGTTTGGTTTTTTTCAAACTTCAGGGTGGTTGTGACAAGAATATTGTGATAGCTCAAGGTAGAAAATAATAATAGTTTTGAATATGAGCAAAAAACTTCACCTGAGTGTAAGTTATGCTCACTCAGTTGTCCAGAAACCATCTTCCAGTACCATAAAACATGGTTTTTGCTTGAATCTGCATTTGTGCACATTCATAAAAATCTGTAGCTCGGCCAGCTTACCATTTTCTGTGTTTCATCTTGTTCCACACTCCTCTCCTCATAGTACCGCCAATAGCATCCATCACAACTTTACTATGACATACAGCAAAGAATAATAACAGTCCATTTACACTTTAAATACTTTCAACCACAAACTGGATAATGTGTACTTGTTTTCAAATAGGGAAGTACAGCCATCTCAACAAATTGTCAACTTGTTTGAGACATGAGATTTTCTTCTTTATGTCAACTATAATTTGTACAAGAACACAGCAACAAGTGTTAGATCTGATTAGTGATGATGGCATGATAAAATGTTTCCAAAGTATCCAGGCATGACCTGTGAAGCCTGTACTTGTTCAGGTGATGAATAAGCACTTCAGATTTTGTCTTCATTAACCAGGAAAATTATCTACAAAGTCTGTCTGTGGATCTCCAGATTTGAGAGATCCATTTCGCACATGTCCCCAATTCTGCAGATTGTGAGTTTTTAAGGAAGCAGTGAAATATAAAATTTGCTTATCAGTTTTTGACACTATATCAGCAATGGAACCATTAACTTTTGCATATTTTTGTTACCTGTCAGCATCTATCTATTTTTTCCATTTTACTTCTTTGCCACTCAACTTCATTATTTAATGTGGAGTGAAGTTTAGGAAATACAATTTTTATGCTTTTTACTCGAGTTCATAGTACACATGAATTGACAGTAGACTACATGTTCCAGTAACTCCTTATCTCATGAAAAAATGCTCTTTTCAGTGCCATTTTTCAGTGCATTCACCAGATAATCAGAGTTGGCATGACACCTTCATACATACATTGAGGTGTATTCAAAACCAACAAAATGTGTAATGAATGAAAGTATGTTTTTTTGTCCCATTTTTGTGTCTGCCTAAAATTGCTTCTAATCTCCCTGAGTTGAAAACACTCTGTATTGTTTTTTGCAAAACTCTGTGCATCGTAGTGTTGGGATCTTTAAAAAATTTAGTATTCCATCTGTCAGGTGCATGACAGATTGTCAACTCTGTTGTAAAAAAATTCAACTGTTCGCTTCTCTTCTTCTGACACCTTGTTATTCAAGTTGTGTTGTTAATGTGTGCTTAAACATTATAGAAGTTGCTGCACTGGAACATGTAATTTGTTTGTTACTGCATATTTACAAGTTGGGCTGTCTGGATGTAGCTATTCTGATCATTTCACTGCTTTTCCTAAAGTTGATGGGGATTAGTATGAACTCCAGTGACAAGAGTGGTTGTGTATTTTCTTTCATTGTACATACTCTTCACAACTCTTTCTTTCCCTTTTCCTTCATTTTAAATCTAGACATTTGCTAAATTGCTCTCTTTCCTTTCTTCTGAAGTCTTGTGGCATTTTCTTGTTTTCCTCTAAATTGAACCAATTGTAATTGATTTGCTTATACTACTGCAAAATTTCTGTCTCTCTCTCTCTCTCTCTCTCTCTCTCTCTCTCTCTCTCTCTCTCTCTTCAATATACTATCCATTATCCTTAGCAGAAAGCTAGTATTAATAATGTGTAACAATGCACCGGCCTTCATATACAGATGTATTATGACGTAAATTATTCAGAAAATGAAACATTTATTGTTTCATCCACAAAATAATTCCTCCATAAATCATTGCTTTACAGCACCATTAAAAAATTGTTTAAAGTTAACTAACAAAAAACGTAAACTTTCTTCCTGACCTACATTCTGTGTACTAAGAATCCTTGATGTTAAATTCTTCTTTGGATATCAGTATGTTTAGTTTCCATATCTGACATCAAACATAATGAATTTAAACTTAAAATGCCTCTAACACTGTAGCCAAACAAAATGTATTTTGTAACATGGTCTGTGCAGTTCAAATCAGCACACAGGAGGTGTCATACTGATCAGTACATCAGGTATGTAAGGTGAAGACAAAGATTCTTCATATCATTATAACCTCTACTTGTAGCTTTCAGAAAATAGATGTGGGAAATTATTTGCGTCTTTCCTCCTCAGACAGGAAAATAGATACTACAGATGAAGCCTTATGCAGAAAGGAAGATAATGTTTAGAGAATTATATTTTACTCTCAAGCTTACATTCTGGAATGGCTCAAAACTACAAGTTCGTCAGACAAGATGGCTGCCCTTCACTTAACTTCAGGAGGTTAAATCGCTAGTACTAAAAATAAATGCATGCAAAAGTATAAGGAGCTTCCCTAGCTTTTGGAATTATTAATTCCTTCATCTGGAAAGAGTTGGTAACAGATACAGGAAGTTTAGGAAAGGAGGGCAGTTCACTGAGTCCCAAAGAGTGTTACCCACAAGGAAACATAATCAGTTTGACCTTATATTTTAGAAAGAACGAAAGCATACAATTTTTTGGGGTATGACACTTTTTTTCTTTTAAAATTTCCTAAGACATTCAGGTGTGTCTAATACTCAAAATTAATGTAAAGATGTTGAGTGTTTGATTTAAAATTCCTGCCAGGTTTAAAAAAAGGCCATATATTCAATGCTGTGGGAAACCTCTCTCTACCTGGCAACACTGGATTCAACTGGCAGCAGCAGTGCACTGATGCGACTAACATGAGTTGTGGAGCTTCACAAGCTTGCTAACACTGTCCCCCTCCTGCCCTGCTATCACAAACCCAGAACATTGTGTAGCCTATGATGTCTCACTGCAGTCTACAGTGCCAGCGAACTTGAACTGAAAAGGATTAGTGTTATCAGTAATAGAAGAGTATTTTCTTTAGTAGTTTCCTAATGGAAAAAATAGAGGTTTCATATGATGTGGGCTATAAATTGAAGGTGATAGCAAATGCAGAACAATATGGAAACAGAATGGGTGAGTGGCATTTTAGTCCTCCTCCAACAGAAAGAGCCATTCATGATTGGTGTGCTAGTAAGGAAGAACGGAAACAATGAAGAAAACTACATGTGCAAATTGAGGACTGAATGCATAATGGCCAAAACTACACTGGTATCCAAAATTAATGCAATAAACAACTACTTCACTGTCCTGTGTTTAATTCATGATACAATCCTACAAACTGTCAACCAGATGTCCATATGATCGTGTTCTGCATGGAAGATGGCATTCCCTTCAACTGACAGCCATGCTAATGATATCAGGGCATGTATGAAATGAGGTAGCATTTGTTGGGTAGCCCCACATTCACAATCACCATGTACACAGCTGCAGACAGTGCAGTTTTACACGGAGAAAATGCCTACTAGACTCGGCAGTGAAGGGCCGTAGAAAGAAAGGAAGCAGGACAGGAAAAAATTGATGCGGCCTGATGGCTTAGTGTGAATTGTTCTGTTGTTTCTTGGATGTAGCGACAGTTCATAGGGACTGAAACTGTATCCCCAAGTCCAGAACAGGGTCAACTGCATGTGATTTCTGAAGAGAGGACTGTTATTTGGCTGTAAGGTCACAACAGGCGGCCTTTGTACTGCACGACAGCTGGCATATGAGCTTGCAGCATCTGCTGGATGTGTTGTATCAAGGTAAACTGTGTGCAGGTGGCTTTGGCAGAGTGGCCTTTATTATTGGAGAGCTGCTGTATGTCTACCTCTGACACATGTTCACAGCAGGCTATGTCTAGAGTGAGCAGGCAGCTTGCTTGTGACTCAGGGCAGGCTGCCCTGTCCTGTGTTCGAATGGTGGACCCCGTGCTGCATTCCAGGATGTCACTCTGTGTGTGACATGCGTTTGGTGTAGGCTGTGATAGAGGGTCAAGAATCGTGTAGTATACAAACCACTGAATACTTCTATGCTCCAGATTGTTAGTTTGATGCAAAGCTTCTGTCTTTCCACTAGCATGTTGCAGCATTGGTTGTTGCTATACTATGCCCAGCTGGCTCTGCTTTTCAAAGCAAGTTGGCTATGTTTTGCTTTGTAATGTGTAACACACTCACCCATCTGCACCTGGCTCTGTTTCAACTCACTTCTGTTCAGGCGTTGTAATCTCCCCACGGAAAATTACCCTCTACCACGCAATAATCAATAATGGTCAACCAAATCATCCACATGTATTTACGTTTGAAAAGTATGTGATCAGATTTTCTAGTAATATATGCGCCGACAGCTCGTCGACGCCAAGGTATTTTTCTAGTACGTTTATTCTTTGGAACAACAGAGGTGCAGAAATGTATGCTCCATGGTTATTATAGAGAGAGAGAGAGAGAGAGAGAGAGAGAGAGAGAGAGAGAGAGAGAGAGAGAGAGGGGAACAGCTTCGGAAGTATCGGTTGGAAGATTGTCGGATTGCTAAAGGAGATTTATTTACTCTTCTTCGCGCTAATGCGAGCTAGGAAAGTTTGTGCCGCTAGCGTGATAGATAAAGAGAAAGACAAACCTGTAAAAGAAAATTACATGAGACTTGGAACCAACAGAAAACGGAACATGTACGGAAATGGATTCAATATACAATTTTCCTCAGAAATAAGGTTTGTGACCATTTTATTCTAGAGTGAATGACGAATGAGTTCTCTGTCTGAACCATTGATGATTGTCTGGGCCCTGTAATTAATTGGGAAGTTTCAGCTGTGACGAAGAGAGCCTGCAATCTCCGAGTTTTTTGAAATCGTCCAAAAAGGCTTCGTCCACATCTGAAATTTTAGATCTGTCGTAAACTGAACGAATTGTTCAAACGATCGATTTTCCCAACTGAATGCAGCGCTTAATAATAATAACAAATGTAAAGATCTTTTCTAGCAAGCCAGCCGCTGAATATTAAGACGAAGGGCTCCACCCGAGATTCTACTAGGCTGATTTCACGTAAATAATATAGTTAAACTGTACACAGATAAAGGACAGAGAGAGAGAGAGAGAGAGAGAGAGAGAGAGAGAGAGAGAGAGAGAGAGAGAGAGAGAGAGAGCGAGAGCGAATGAAATTCGAGAAATTACTCAGAATCCTCCATTAGCATAATTGTTTGTCTGTCTTTTCACTGATCAGCCTAATAAGAAAACACGAAGCCCTGACTTTATTGTACCGATTTATGTGTGAGGGTGAAAGAGCGATAAAGGCGACAGATACACTTCTGTACAGACAAAACATTACACCAAGTTAGCGGCAAGCTGCATTCATATAGACTTTCATCATTTACAGAGTAGAATTCATTATAATGGCCAATCCGTGACAGGACACGTTTTTGGACGTTGTTAAAATAATTTTGTTCTCTGTTTCATGTGAACTACGACGAGACAACTTAACTTGGAAAAGAGAAGAAATACTCGCAGGCAAATTAAGTGGATCTACAAATAAAAGCAGCACGCTGGGCGCAGAAAAAAGGCCAGATCTATAATTTTTTTATTAAAGCTTGCTAGTATTGAGGAAGTAGACGTAGATTTGAACATTTACTAATTGTGTTCATGCCAGATGTAGTTTGATTGACCTGCCCTATTTGCATTTACCTGTATATACTATAAGAAAGTAGCCACAGAAGTATTCTTGCGTGAAGGGAGATATATACATATTTACGATAGAACATTTATATGGTTTTAACTAGGGCAATGTTTAAGATGAGTCAAGCAGAGCAGAGCAACACGCAACAGCCTTCAGCTGTGAGCACAGATAATAGTGATGTAGTAAGAAGTGTTGTAGAACCGATCGCTACAGATAGTGCAATAGAACGCCCGGTAGACACGGCTGGAGATGTAACAGCAAGTATGCAACATGGATTAGATCCATTAGTAATTATCATGAGACAGATGCAGATGATAACCGAGAGCATGAATAATATGAAAACCGACATTAATGCGAAGTTAGCCTCAGTTACCGAGGGGCAAAATGATTTGAATGCGAAATTAGCCTCAGTTACTGAGGGGCAGGAAAATCTGAAAGCTGAGATTAAGCAGCAGTTACATGACAGTTTTTCCGAATTAGAGCAGCGGATAGAGGCGAAGACAAAGGAACTTAAAGATCAGGCCGAAGAGACGGAACGAAAATTAACTGCACAAATAGAATTGGTTAAAGCTCAATGTGAGGAATCTACTCAACGCGTACGTGTAGAAATGAAGGAGTATGTGGCTATTAAGATAGATACCGTACGGGAACAGGTGGAAATGGTTCCGCAATTAGTACAAAAGCAAGATGCCATGTCATGTGCAATTGTGCAACTTCCTGAATTGGCACGTACGCAGACGAACCTAAAGGAAAGTGTTGAATGTCTGACCGAACGTCAAGACGTTATAGACCACCAAATTAATGTATTAACGGGTAAATTATCCGAAATCACATTAGAAAACAAAAGGCTAATGTGTGAAAACGTTGAGCAAAATGTTAAAGCAGCATTCCAGAGTCTATGCGGCAAACAGAAAGAGAATTTGTTTGCGAAAGGACTTGAGGAAGTGCGACAGCAGTTAGGTGCTGATTTCGAGCATTGGAAACAAACGATAGAAGAGTCGATACGCGTTTCACAACAAGGCTCAGAACAAATGAATACCGGCCAGCAGCAGAAGTTGGCAGCGTCTGTAGAGCCAGTTACTGCACATTCGCACACGATACCGACTTGTGTGAGTAACTCGAATATTAAATTGCCACGAGCTAGTTGTTCGCGTGAAGTTTTATCTGACGGAGATTACGAAAGCCTTTGCCATGCCGAAGAAAAAATGTTAAAGCATCGGCAATTCCAGATTTTTAACACTGACAAAAGGGGGGTCCATCCGATTGTCTTTATCCGAAGTTTTAGAGGAGTGCTACCCAGAAATTGTTCGGAGTGGCAGAAAATCAGTTTCGTGACTGGATATATACAAGGTTCGGGGGCGATCTGGGCCTCGGACATGACTTCTGTTTGCTCGACATATGACGATTTTGAGAAAGCGTTTTTAGCAAAATTCTGGTCAGAAGGGGTACAGGAACGCCTAAGGCAGGAGGTGCTCTACCCAGAGCCTTTCTCTTTTTCAAAAGGAAGCCTTAGGAAGTATTTTGAAAAATATATAAACAAAACTAGATATTGGGACAGACCTATGCCTTTGCCAGACATAATAAACATACTTAAGGCAAGATTACCAACTAACATCCGGAATCAATTAATTTACGGGAACGATAAAGACTTGGAGTCGTTCCTCACGACGTTAGATCATATAGACATTATAGAAGAGAGCAACCAGAAAGCCCGTAACAACAGATTCCAATATAGGGAGATAGAACCTCCGCCAAAGGGTAGGCAAGGGAACGCACAGAGATTGATAAATAGTGGAGAAGCCCCTGAAAATGTCAATAATAATACCGGCAATAGTCTTGCGAGGGGCTATCCAAGGAACAACAGGAATGGGAAACGATACAATCCCGTATGGGGGAACGAAAGGAATTTCAGACCGCAAGCCTGGAACAATAACAGTAATAGAAAGTGGAATCAACCGGGGGGAGTAGATTCAAATAACCAACATCAGTGGGGACGGACATCTACGAATCAACCGGTAATTACCGAAGTGACAGACGATGTCAACCACCAGGCGAATCAAAATCCAACAAACTTGTAAGGACCCACTCGTGTCCCGGAGGAGCGGTCAACAATTGGTTGAGGGGCAACAGGATATGTGTACCCATGCTAACGTATAATGATGGACGATTACTGGCAGATGAATTGACCGAGGACTTAGAACTCCAAGATGAGGATAAGGAACAGGTGGCAGTAGCCGAAGTGCAAGTCATTTTGGAGACTGTACCTATAGTGGCGGTTTTGGACACAGCTGCAACCACGAATGTTATTTCGGAGGCTCTATTCAACAAGATCAGAAATATAAGACGAGTACCAATTTTTCCAGTTCAAAATTGCAGAATAATAGGCGCTGTTGGGGCTAGATCGGCTAATGTAAAAGTGCAGTCAGTACTTAGTGTAGAAGTCGGAAATGTAGCAATATTAAGCACATTCCTTGTTGTAAAAAATTTGGTGGTAGACTGCATTATAGGAGTTGACAGCCTACGTCAATACGGATGCAGAATAGATTTTAAAACAGGAAAAATTTGGTTAAATGTAAATAAACAAGAAATTGAGTTGGACTTGTTGAAAAAGGAAAGCCTTACCAGAAAATATAATAATGGGATCAGTGTGCAAGTAATCAGGACTGCACAAAATTCTAAACAGCACGTAAATAATGAGTTCCAAGTCAAAGGAGACTTCGGTCAATTAGTGTATGAGAAGTTAAATGAATCCGACTGCATTATTGAAGAGCAGAAGAAGCAGCTCAAAAGAATTATTATTAGTGTATGAAAACGTGTTTGACGAAAGGCCAGGAGTTATTAAGGGATACATATGCCATCTCTACGTTAAGCCACACGAAACGTATTGTAGAACTTTCTATCCTGTTCCCTGGAGGTTAAAGGCTCAAGTTCAGAAAGAAATAGATCGCATGTTGAAATGGGGTTTGATCGAACCCTCTACAAGCCCATACTGCTCCCCATTGTTGGTCGTGCCAAAAGCAAATGGAACTGTGAGACTGGTACTCGACGCCAGGGAAATAAATAAAATCATAATTCCAGTGAGAACACATCCGGAAAACATAGACGAACTGATACAACGGTTCCAGGATGTCCAATATTTGACGAGCATCGATTTGCGGAGTTCGTATTGGCAGGTCAAGCTGGATGAGTTACCAAGGAAATATACAGCTTTCATTTATGCCGGAAGAAGTTACCAATTTACTGTAGTTCCTTTCGGACTCAACATTAGTGCTGGGATCTTTATAGCAGCTCTAGATTATGCTCTAGGCCCAGAACTAAGAAGCAGGATAACAGTATTTGTTGATGATATGCTTATTGCATCGAAGACCTGGGAGGAGCATATTACCTTACTGAGTCGGGTGTTGGACGTGTTCAAAACCATGGGAATAACTGCTAACCTACAGAAATCCCATTTTGCACTAAACAGAATCAAGTTCCTGGGGCATATATTTGACGCAAAGGGAATTTTACCGACCAAGGAGAAGCTAATTGCGATTAGTAAGTTTCCAAAACCGAGAAATAGGAGGCAATTAAAAGGGTTTATGGGTCTTGCCTCATTTTTTAGAAGATTTATAACGAATCAGGCCATGAATGCAGCAGCTCTGAATAGTTTGCTGAAGAAGGATGTGCCCTGGCTCTGGACATTAGAGTGTCAAGAAGCATTTGAAGAGATAAAGAAGCAATTAGTAAATGCACCGCTTTTGTACCATCCGGACATGCAAGAGGAATTCTACTTGTCAACAGATTCGTCAAATGTGTGTCTTGGAGCGTGCCTTTTCCAAGTACGCAAGATAAATGGACAGCTTACCTTTTGTCCTATTGCGTTTGCTAGTCGTGTTTTGTCCAACTGTGAACGAACGTACACGACGACAGAATTAGAGGCTCTTGCGGTCGTCTGGGGATTTAAAAAATTTCATTATTATTTATATGGGTCGAAGACTATCGTATATTGCGATCACCAATCATTAACGTTTTTACAAACGTGTAAACTCTTACACCCCAGACTGGCTAGATGGACGCTCGCTCTGCAGCAATACCAGTTTAAGATGGTACATGTCTCAGGGCAGCAAAACATTATTGCTGACGCTCTATCAAGGTCACCGCTGGGTTTAACCAAAGAGATTGAAGTAAATAATTCCTCAGAATTCCCTGTATTGCTGCTGCAGGAAAATCCATTTAAGACGTACTACGTCAATTTGTGTGTGCATATGGCCCAGTTAGAGAAAAAAGATGCTCAATGGGGAAGTGTCATTCAAAGGTTACAACAGCAACCTTCGGATCAGATGGCAAATTATTACAAGCTGGTAAATGGCGTATTATTTTTCCACTGTGGAAGGCCAAACAAAGTCCGTTGGTGTGTTTGTATACCTGAGGCGCAAATAGAGAAACTTGTATGGTTCACTCATTTAACCTGGGGACATTTCGGTGCGACAAAATGTGCAGACAAGATAAGTGGGTACTGTTATTTTCCCAACATGAAGCGCAGAGTGCATGAGGTCTTAAAGAGATGCATAATATGTCAAAAAACAAAGCCGGATTCAAAAGGGACTAAGCACCCATTATGCTCAATATTAGTACAAGAATCAAAAGAATTAATTTCATGCGATCTGTGTGGACCGTTACCTACCTCAAGAGGTGGTGTTAAATATGTGTTGGCATTTCTCGATGTGTGTACGAAATACGTAAAGCTATACCCGATAAAGGCGGCTACAGCCAAAGTAATTGTATTAAAATTGATAAGGGATTATCTTCCACATGTTGGTACACCTAAGGCGATCATAACAGACAATGCTAAAATATTCACGGGACTCCGATGGAAGCAGACTTTGTCTCAAGTCGGTGTGAAACATATACTAACATCATTTTACCACCCACAAGGCAATTGGGTTGAGAGGATTTTTAGAGAATTCAATCGATTTATGAGGACGTATTCCCATAATAAGCAAACTGCGTGGGCAAATTATGTGGAAGAGTTTGAGCAGATATACAATAAGATGCCCCACTCCTCAACTGGATATACACCTTGTGAATTGATGTTCGGAGCGAAAGAGGAAAACTTCTGGACTGACCATATCCCCAAAACTCAGGAAACTGAGATGCCTTGGGAAGAAAAAATAAGACAAGCTATCATAAATATGACGAAAAAGGCTGATCAAAGAAAACAACGATATGACAAATTAATCAAAACGGTACAGACATACCGTGTCGGAGAGAAGGTACTAGTTAAACGACATACCAAATCATCCGTAATAAAGAAAAGTATAAAGAAATGGGAGTTACTATATACTGGACCATACATTATCCTACAAATTCCGAATCCGGGGGCTTATCTGTTAGCATACCTGGGATCGAACAAAATAAAAGGGTTATTTTCTCATAACGACTTAAAAAAGTATAATGAAGATTAGAAGATAGGGAGGAATGGTGTTCCGAGTGACAGAAATGAACGCTCGTAAAAAACATAATAATAAACTGTGTGTGTGTAGTGATAGAAACCTTTAAATTGAAATAGTTAATCAGTGACATAGAGTATAGAAATAGTGACTAACTATTAATATCAAGTGTTGTAAAGAAGATAGTGGAGATAGGCTTCACCTGTGGTTTGGGTGAACATAGAACTTTAGCATTGCTAATGTCATCAAGAATGATTAAGGATCTAACTGACCTTCAAGAAGAATGAAATGTTTCCCGCAAATGATGCGGAATAATCAAAAGAGGTTCCGAGTGAATATTCATATATAATCTCATGTGAACGCTTACATGTGTAAACGTGTGAAGGGATGTGTTGTGGTAGTGAATCGTGAGTGACGGTTAACGCCGCAAAGATAATTTCCCGCGCAAAACAGTTGACGTCGGCGCGAGAATTAAAATCGATATAGACGATACAGATATGCTTTGTAAGAGACTCGCACCAAACGCGAGGATAAACTGATTCATGTTGAACTCTAAAAGGAATAGGTGTTATAATTAGAAGTTAAGAGTTTTTAATTATTAATGAATGATTAAAGAAAGTAATATTCATAGATTCAGTAGTAATTTAATGGTTCGTGTTCGTTTGGGAATTTTGTGTGAAAAATCCATTTCCATATATGAGCATGGATGAACACCATATGAATCAGAGAGTAATTGAAAGAAGCGAATCCGCATTCCTCAATGCTAATAACTTTTACATTTCAGCACTCAAGCGAAGAAATATATGTATTTAGAATAAAAAGTTTTGAGTGTAGCTAAATTATATGACTTATCAAGGAAATATGGATGATGTCTTGGTATAAATTGAACTATACTTTCCATTATTCGATAATTTGAATCCAAAATCTATAGTAAGTTACATGAATCCTTTAAATCACGAAGAACAAATCAGTGATAGAAAATGTGTTAGAACTTTTGGACTTATAAGCACAAGTGGGGAGGCAAAGTCAAAAGGAGTATTCAAAAGGGAGTAAATCGGATGATGCTTTTGGCAACATCATTAGTTAATGGTTGAATTCCTTGAAGTACGTCGTAACAAAAAGGATCCATGAAGCCATAAGGATTTTGCTTTCAAAAAGGAGAATCTTGGACGGTGCAACCTAATCAATTCTCTTACAGGAAGAGTTTTCCTTTTGGTCATTGCTAATTCTTTTGGAATGAATGTTGCATGTGAATTCGAGTATCCCTGTTCCTTCTACTCTTCCCATTGTGGGCCACGTAGAAGATCAACTACAGAGGGGGCCGCGTAGAAGACCGACTACAAATGTGGACGTTGGGGACATGCAAGACCCGGGGGAGTTTAGCACCGCAAGATATTGTACCAGGAGCAAGATTGTAAAACGAGAATTCACGTTATTTATTGTAAAACGTTTTTTTTGCTAGAGGCACAAACCACTCTTCTCCAAATCGTGATACAAATTGATCCCTGTCTTTCCTTTAGAGATCTATTTCAAAATTATATTTTTTTTTCTTCTATAGGCTTTCCTATCTTCTATGTACCGTAGGCTGGGGGTCTAGGCTTAAGAGGTTTTCCAAGGTTTCCCTGCTTAAGAAAGTTCCCGAATGGGTAGACCCTGGCATCAGTTCATGAAAGATCATCTTCCTTGGTTGTGCACAGCAAATATAACACCTAGATGCACGTAAAAGCAATACAGCCGCAGTACCGGTCTCTTCATTTCTTCTGCCTTCAACATTTCTTTTCTTCGTCTGTCTCAAATATAATATTCTTTTTCAGTCGGAGGACTGACAATCATCACTTCCGGGTTATCCTCGCTAATAGATGGCTCGCGAAGTGTGTTCGGTGAATCAAAATTGGGCTCACAAACTTCGCTCGCTGCGAGGGGCATTGTAATCTCCCCACGGAAAATTACCCTCTACCACGCAATAATTAATAATGGTCAACCAAATCATCCACATGTATTTACGTTTGAAAAGTATCTGATCAGATTTTCTAGTAATATATGCGCCGACATCTCGTCGACGCCAAGGTATTTTTCTAGTACGTTTATTCTTTGGAACAACAGAGGTACAGAAATGTATGCTCCATGGTTATTATAGAGAGAGAGAGAGAGAGAGAGAGAGAGAGAGAGAGAGAGAGAGAGAGGAACAGCTTCGGAAGTATCGGTTGGCAGATTGTCGGATTGCTAAAGGAGATTTATTTACTCTTCTTCGCGCTAAAGCGAGCTAGGAAAGTTTGTGCCGCTAGCGTGATAGATAAAGACAAAGACAAACCTGTAAAAGAAAATTACATGAGACTTGGAACCAACAGAAAACGGAACATGTACGGAAATGGATTCAATATACAATTTTCCTCAGAAATAAGGTTTGTGACCATTTTATTCTAGAGTGAATGACGAATGAGTTCTCTGTCTGAACCATTGATGATTGTCTGGGCCCTGTAATTAATTGGGAAGTTTCAGCTGTGACGAAGAGAGCCTGCAATCTCCGAGTTTTTTGAAATCGTCCAAAAAGGCTTCGTCCACATCTGAAATTTTAGATCTGTCGTAAACTGAACGAATTGTTCAAACGATCGATTTTCCCAACTGAATGCAGCACTTAATAATAATAACAAATGTAAAGATCTTTTCTAGCAAGCCAGCCGCTGAATATTAAGACGAAGGGCTCCACCCGAGATTCTACTAGGCTGATTTCACGTAAATAATATAGTTAAACTGTACACAGATAAAGGACAGAGAGAGAGAGAGAGAGAGAGAGAGAGAGAGAGAGAGAGAGAGAATGAAATTCGAGAAATTACTCAGAATCCTCCATTAGCATAATTGTTTGTCTGTCTTTTCACGGATCAGCCTAATAAGAAAACACGAAGCCCTGACTTTATTGTACCGATTTATGTGTTAGGGTGAAAGAGCGATAAAGGCGACAGATACACTTCTGTACAGACAAAACATTACACCAAGTTAGCGGCAAGCTGCATTCATATAGACTTTCATCATTTACAGAGTAGAATTCATTATAGCATGTTTTTTTACCAACTATGGTCGGTACGCTTCATTGACCTTCTTTTTATCAAGACTCAGTCCCTTGGATTGACCGAACTATACTATCCATTACACCAGAGTTAATGATAAGTATTTCCGGCCTTATTTCGCCTCTTGTATATCATTCAAACAGTTAGTTAGCTTAACCCTTTCACTGAATCTTACACATTTCCATAGGTATCCTTGCCCTGCACCTTAACTCAAACATCATGGAACTAATTTCATCACTATGATTCTCGCACAGTTTTTTCTTACTCTTTACTCCCCACTTAAAAGTGAAAATAAATCGATTACATTCATATTATATCACTGTGCATTCTGCTGCTTTTATGCTTGGGTTATCCAACCCAATGGAATCTGAGCTATGGCTGGGTCCAAACTTCGTTGTGTTCTTTGTCTTTTATGTACCAGAACACCACCAGGCTCAACAGAAAAAGTGCCACTGTGCTGGTTGGTATGACAATAGTCAGTGTTGTCTCTTTCCAGTGCTGATTTTCACAATATGAATTTACATGCTGCAGTAAGGTTTCCATGGAGAATGGTCCCTTCTGCTGGTTCAGAAGTGTATAGATTACATCAGTTCTGGCTCTAGAGTTTGATTTAAGCTGGTTACATTTGAGGCTGGTGGCACTTCTGTGGGCTCCTCTGGCCAATACAAATGTGGCTAGGAAATACTCGAGTTAGTTATCCCTGCAATCGTGGTGGACAGGCAAGAAGTAGGACCCTCTGCTTCTTGAAACAACTAGCTGCTCAACCTGCTGAAAGTACAATTCTGGCTGGACCACTTCTTTATTGCATTCCCTTTCCTCCTTTGCCCCATTAGCAATTTTGCTGCACAGGAATCCTGTCCCACTCTTATTACCATACTGGGACAGACTGTTATTTTCTTTTGGTGGCATTTTTGTAACTTTGCTTCCTCCATTTCTTCATATATTCCTTTGTCTTTTGCAGTTAATAACAGTTGCTGCATTGTTACTCTTACAAATTTCTTCAGTGTTCCCCGCTTGACAAGTTATGCACAAATTATGTAGCACTCATGATGTGCTTGTTTCCCTCCTACTGTTACAGAAATCGAAACTTTTCTTCTGTCAGTTCTGTGTGCTGTGGCTACTCCTAATTAAGGAGCAAGTCTTGTGCTCAGGTTCTGAAACCAACCTCAACTTCAGTGATAGTTCTTTCTGTATTTTCCTTAAATCCTTTAAATAGTGCTTTTCTTGCAACAAATTTACTTCTGGCTGGAACACTATCTTCTACTGACAGCAACCATTTTAATAACTACTTCCCTATCCAAGACTTCTACTTGGGTTTGTATTTACCTACTTCAGCTGTCTGCATTGCCATGCTTTTTCTGTTTTATACATAAGTTCAAAAACAAATTAGCTTAGTCTTGCTGGCCATCATGTCAGCCTATTGGGAAGGATTCTTTAACCCCAACAATCACTTTAATGTCACATGATCTGTTATTACTCTAAATGTTTTACCATACAGATAAAATTTGAAATATGTGAGTCCATAAATAAGGTTTAACATCTCATTCTCCATTGTGAAATAATTTCATTCTGAGAATTCAGCTGCCTGGAGCGAAAACTACTGGATGCTCTACACATTACAACTCTTCTGATAACACACAGCCTGGTGCATGGTTTTATGCATCACATAATAAAACAAATTCTCTATTAAAATCTGTAAATGTCATGATTGGACTTGATGTTAAAGCTTCTTTTAACTCCTCAAAAGCATGCTGGCACTGTTCTGACCACACAAATTTAGTACACTTCTTTTAACAATTGTCACCCTTCTGGCAATATCCACATATCCTGTTATCAACTGGTGGTAATAGTTCACAAGTCCAGAATGACTGCAACTCTTTTACAGATTATGGTTCAGAAAATTCACATACACTCAAATTAACCTTGGGTCTGTCTTGATTCCATCTTATGATATGTCCTAGATATGCTATCTATTCCATCGCAAAATCACACTTTTCTGTACTCAGTGTTATTTGATTGCTTTTAACCTTAGGAATACTTCCCTTAATCACTGCATGTGCTG
Source organism: Schistocerca serialis cubense (assembly GCF_023864345.2). Lineage (NCBI taxonomy): Eukaryota > Metazoa > Arthropoda > Insecta > Orthoptera > Acrididae > Schistocerca > Schistocerca serialis. The sequence goes on along the minus strand of NC_064648.1, from coordinate 52,608,723 downwards.
TTCGATATCACTTCCATAGATGATTGTTATCAAAATACACAAAGCGTTGCCATGGCATCCTTTTGAATTGGTAGTGTTCTAAGGGTGCCGAAATTACTGTTGTGTGTCAGTCCTATGGTGCAGGATCTATCTGGTGATTAACACTCTTCAAATCCATTGTTGAAAAACATTTTCATAGCTCTAAATGATCCATAGTTTCTGTGATGTTTAGGAGAGAGTAGGGATCCATTATGGTTTTCGCATTTAGGTGTCTGTAATCAAACCAAAACGTGTATTTTGGGCACAACTATTCCTGCCCACCATCAACATTACATTTTCAGTTATTCCATCTTTCATCTACATCTACATGCATACTCCACAAGCCACCTGACGGTGTGTGGTGGAGGGTACCCTGAGTACCTCTATTGGTTCTCCCTCCTATTCCAGTCTCGTATTGTTCGTGGAAAGAAGGATTGTCAGTATGCTTCTGTGTGGGCTCTAATCTCTCAGATTTTATCCTCATGGTCTCTTCGCGACATATACGTGGGAGGGAGCAATATACTGCTTGACTCTTCGGTGAAGGTATGTTCCCGAAACTTTAACAAAAGCCCCCGTACCGTGCTACTGAGCGTCTCTCTTGCAAAGTCTTCCACTCGAGTTTATCTATCATCTCCGTAACGCTTTCGCGATTACTAAATGATCCTGTAACGAAGCACGCTGCTCACCGTTGGATCTTCTCTATCTCTTCCGTCAACCCTATCTGGTACGGATCCCACACTGCTGAGCAGTATTCAAGCAGTGGGTGAACAAGCGTACTGTACCCTGCTTCCTTTTTTTTTCGGATTGCATTTCCTTAGCATTCTTCCAATGAATCTCACTCTGGCATCTGCTCTACCGACGATCAACTTTATATGATCATTCCATTTTAAATCACTCCTAAAGCGTACTCCCAGATAATTTATGGAATTAACTGCTTCCAGTTGCTGACCTGCTATTTTGTAGCTAAATGATAAGGGATCTATCTTTCTATGTATTCACAGAACATTACACTTGTCTACATTGAGATTCAATTGCCATTCCCTGCACCATGCGTCAATTCGCTGCAGATCCTCCTGCATTTCAGTACAATTTTCCATTGTTACAACCTCTCGATACACCACAGCATCATCTGCAAAAAGCCTCAGTGAACTTCCGATGTCATCCACAAGGTCATTTATGTATATTGTGGATAGCAACGGTCCTATGACACTCCCCTGCGGCACACCTGAAATCACTCTTACTTCGGAAGACTTCTCTCCATTGAGAATGACATACTGCGTTCTGTTATCTAGGAACTCTTCAATCCAATCACACAATTGGTCTGATAGTACATATGCTCTTACTTTGTTCATTAAACGACTGTGGGGAACTGTATCGAACACCTTGCAGATGTCAAGAAACACTGCATCTACCTGTGAACCCATGTCTATGGCCCTTTGAATCTCGTGGACGAATAGCGCAAGCTGGGTTTCACACGACCGTCTCTTTCGAAACCAAAGCTGATTCATACAGATTAGATTTCTGGTCTCCAGAAAAGCCATTATGCTCGAACATAATACGTGTTCCAAAATTCTACAACTGATCGACGTTAGAGATATAGGTCTATAGTTCTGCACATCTGTTCGACGTCCCTTCTTGAAAATGGGGATGACCTGTGCCCTTTTCCAATCCTTTGGAATGCTATGCTCTTCTAGAGACCTACGGTACACCGCTGCAAGAAGGGGGGGCAAGTTCCTTTGCGTACTCTGTGTAAAATCGAACTTGTATCCCATCAGGTCCAGTGGCCTTTCCTCTTTTGAGCTTTTCAGCTGTTGATCGATTTATAACTCCAAAATTGGGTGAAAGTTCCTAGCTATTCTGTATGGTTTGTGGTAGACTGATTATTCATTTACTTTTGGTATGCAGTGTTGTGTAATATGCATACCGGATAATGGTCCTTTTGGAAAAAATAAGCCATTGAATTCCCAAAGTAGTTTTTTCGTCTGCTCCCTGTTGCTTCCCTCTAGTAGGTGCTTCAGTTTTGCTCCCCATACAGTTTCAGTGATATCTGGCAATTCTTCATGGCCAACACTCCACATGTCCCATTCTTCTTCCTCCAAGGTATTCATATTAGCAATTAACAAACCGTTTGTTAATCATATGCACTCTGCGCTGAAATGGAACATAGATACAAGTATGTGCATGATATGTCCATTAAATGAAGAACACACCTGATCTAGTACTTCATTCTCTTCTAATGGTTCCACCACACACAAAATTCCTACCAGAAAGCTAGACTCAACACTGACCCAAAGTAATTTCCCAGTACCCTTCGATACATAATCATGCGAATCAAGTCTTAGTATGGTTGTTCATTGTTTAATTGGTTCATCTTTAGCAACGGACTCTCCTTGCCACCTCTCTGCCATGACTTAATGTAACTGAAGCATTTTTTGCCACATTCGACCCTATGTAGCTGGAAGTTGATTATTGCAGAATGCTGATAAGAGAAATCTAGTCCCAGAATCATGTCTTAGCCCTCAATTGTGTGTATCACAGTCTATAATTATTGTTTAAATTAAGCCATATCCAGGTGGTTGCTTATGTCCACTGTCTTAATGGTGTGACATCTTTATTCCCACTCCATGCAGTCTGTGCTGCAGTGGTTCCAATTGCTTACATTTCACCAGATCACTACTGGTGACTGAAACATGCTCCCCTGTGTTCAATATAATATCATGGAATTCTTTTTTTCCTACTACTCTTCTTACCGCATCCACTTCTGCATAGCATAGCATAGCTTCATAGCATCTAGTCTTATTGGAATCACCATAGGTGGATGAGGGGTCTCATCTAGTGTTTAATACCTTATTCCTCTCTGCTCCTGTACTTTTAAAACTGTTACATCTTCTTACTTTGTTCACAGCAACCTGAGGCTGGCGACAATTCATCCGTACATGGCCTGTTTGTCCAAACTTGAAATGTTTTATATTAGCTGTAGACACTGTCCATTTGCCCTTCATTCCAGTTGACAAATTAATCTCTTCAAACACTGTAGTTACCACACTGCTACGCGCAAATCTGTTGGATACCGGTCCACACACACTCTGACTTTTCCGCATGCAGCCCTCTTAAAAAAGCATCGAAGACCCTCTGCTCTGCTCGTTGCAAAATAATGTCATCAACTTCAGCATCCTGCCCCAATGCTCAGGTATGTCCATTAATTTTCCTTATCCTATCTGCAAATTCTTCCACAGTTTCTATATTTTTCTTAGTTATTACCAGTAATTGTTCCCTATAGTGTCTGGCACTATTTTGATCCGTATATCTTTGAATTAACCCTTCTTTAAACTCTTCGAATGTTGTGACTCCCTCAGAGCTCCTGTATACCCTAAATACGTTTTTACTTCCCCTGTTACTCTCTTTGGAACAGTCAATGATACTTCATTAGACAAATCTTGCATTTGAGCCAGATATTGAAGGTGAAGACCTGCTCATTGTCAGTTGCTTTACCAGGACAAGTAGCAATTAAACTTTTGTCTGCCAAGTTTACACTCTGTTTAACAATTGTGATCCTGTCAACCCACGAAGTTCCTTATTAACTGCTGGTAATTGTGCTACCTTTTCTAACAATATGCATACTGCTTCTGGTTATGGCGCACCTCGTGTCTCTGTTTCTATTGACAACACTCACTTTGAGAACTAGTATTCACAAGACAAGAAGACAAAATACATTAACTTAATTCTTACACATAATTATGAGCCCTATTGACTCCCAGCACTTCCTAGCTGTATGTCCCAAATGATCACATGTGTGACATTTTCCTAGAAGTGATTTCATACATTACACTTAGGTATGCACAGCTTGATCTCGAGGGTCCCTAACAGTCACTAATTAATCATGCCTTCCATTACCACTAAGGGTAGAACAATCCACTGGTTCTCTATTTGCAATAAAATCTACTTCATAAAATTCATGACTGTCAGATGTCTTTTCCATGACCAAAATATAAGAATTTTCTTTTTTTGATTTTGATTGACTGTAACATAGGGTGTAGGTTCAAACGTTGCTCTAAGAAGGAGATGGCAAAGTTCTGACATCAATGTTGCATGGCCCTTGGATTGTCACACATGGAGAGTGAAATGAGATGTCAGGGTGACTGTAGGTATGTTTAATTACTTTCTCTTTTCCAACCCTCAGCCATAGGACATCAGGAACAGCTTGACAGAGGCTTCGATTTGCCTCTCATGTGAAATAGTAGACATCTGACATTGCTGACAGTGTAAGGAGCAAGGCTGAATTTGGGGTCACTCAGTGCTGCTGTCAGCAGTCTCTCTGCGACAGTGGTGCAGCTGACGAATGCTGTGAAGGTCCTCCAGTGAGCAGCCAGCTCCCTCATGTCTCACGGCAGGCTACCCTGTCTATTGGTCAAATGGCAGACCTCATACTGCATTCTATGAAGTCACTCACCTGGGTGTCACGGGCTTGTGGGTGTTGCTGGGTCTGATATTGAGACAAGAATCATTTAGTACATGAATGGCTGAATGTTTATACGTTCCAGACTATGTTCGTTGACGGTTTCAGGCAGATATTTTAAACAAGACTTGTGGCAGGTGAGGAAAGGCCCCCGACCTTCTGCTAATGTACTGCAGCATTGGCTGTTGCTATATCACGCCCAGCTGACTCAGCTTTGCTGCGCCAGTTGTTCGTGATTTGCTGTGCAGCATGTAATACTCCCACCCACCTGCAGTTGTCTCTGTTTCAACTCACTTCTGCTCTGGCGTATTTCCTGACCAAATTCAGTTGACATGCTACAGACGAAACTCAAGAAGGACTCACGCATGAGAAAGCATTGAAAGGACCTACAATCACACAAATGTGTCAGTGGAAAAAAGTTGTGGTCTAGAGTAAGAGAAGACATTAAGGTCAAATATTTCAAGAAGTACAGCATAAGTAATGCTCTGGTGGGCAGTGAAGACTCTCTCTTATATGAAGAAGACAGAGGTCATGAAGGAGAAGTTCAGCTTTGATATTCAGGTGCCTTCAGGTCAGTTCGCTTTTAGACACAAATTTTTTTTTTTAGCCTGACTTTGCAATATAATATAAAAAATTGTAAAAATGTTACTTTTTAAAAAGTGGTTAAAAATGAAAGTGTGCCTTATAGCCCCTAGCATCTTGTATTCTGTAAAATATACTGACGGTCACAATGAAGGCTTCATAGATCATAATTATCCTCCCAATATTGTACAAAAACAAATCCTCCATACCTTATTTTCCCAGTCTTCCATTGTCTGGCCACAGAGGAGCATTCTCCATGTAACTCAGTACCATCCAGGACTGGAGCAACTGAATTACATTCTCCACCAGGCTTTTGACTTCCTCTCATCGTGCCCTGAAGAGAGAAATGTTCTGTCCACAATCCTTTCCATACCTCCCACAGTGGTATTCCAGCGTCCACCAAACCTACACAATCCACAATCTACTTATCCATCCCTACACAACCCCTGCTCCCAACCACTTATGTCATGGCTCATACCCCTGTAGTAGATCTAGGTGCAAGACCTGTCCCATACATCCTCCCTCCATCATCACAAACATTACCTATCCTGTCAAAGGCACGGCTACCTGTGAAACCAGTCATGTGATGTACAAGCTAAACTGCAGCCACTGTGCTGCATTCTAGGTGGGAATGACAACCAACAAACCTTCTGTCCGCATGAATGGCCACTGAAAAAAGGGGACCACCTGGTTGTTAATGCTGCCAAACATGACATCCTTCAATTCAATGACTGCTTCACAATCTGTGCCATATGGATCCTTCCCACTAACACCAGCTTTTCTGAATTGTGTAGTTGGGAACTTTCCCTACATTCATGTAACCCTCCTGGCCTCAACCTTCATTAGTCATTGTCCTCACCCATCCAGCCTCCTGTTCTATTCCAGCACCATACAGCCCTCATTCCACCATCACACCCAGTCTTTTTACTTCTCTCCTTTCCCAGTACCCCCCTCCCCACCTCTCCTATGCACACCATCTAACCGCCTGATAGCATGTAGCTGCCCTTCCCTCTTTCGCACTACATTGTACGTCACCGATACCCTACTATCCCTCCACACCCCACCCTCCTCATTACCCCTGCCCAATCACCACTTCCATCATGCAGTGGTGCTGCTGCTGACAGTGTGGCTACAGTTGCCAGAGACTGCAGGTGTGTGTGTGTGTGTGTGTGTGTGTGTGTGTGTGTGTGTGTGTGTGTGTGTGTGTGTGTTTAATCTATTTTTGATGAAAGATTTATGGGCCAAAATTTTTGTTTGTGAAACTCTGTTTGTTGTGCCTGTCTGCCACTTAGCATCTCCGCATTATGGCGAGTGTCAACTTTGCTTACTCCTACTGGTCTTAGGGTTAGAATAGGCTTGAGGTATCCCTGCCTGTTGTAAGAGGTGATGCAAAGGAGTCTCTCAATTTTTGGCCCTATAAGTTCAGGTCCCATTTTATGGTCTGACTTGCCACTTTTCCAAATTCTACAGAAGCGTAGGCCATATTAGGAAGGATGCCTTACATGGTGCGAGTTACCCATAGTGCCCTTAGAGTCAGTCTGAGCCTCTTGTCACAGCTTTGTATCTCCACCTGCAATTCAACTATTTGGGTGAGGACACTTTCTGGGGTATGTCATCTTCTTCCGTTGTCTCCTGTACTCTTTCGCCCCCATGACAGTATTGGATTTCTCTGTTCCCAATATCCAGCACAGTAGCCATTCTGTTGTGGTGGGCCTTTCATGTAGCCATTTGGTGGTAGTCCCCTGACAACACAGGGATCGCACTGCTGATGCCTGAGCTGTAAACTCCCCATGTATGCCAAGGAGCAGATGCCTGTCTTCCTGGGGCATCAGCACTCCCGGCAACGGCCATCATGCCAGGTGGACTGATTGGAGTGGGTGGCATCAGGGCAGATGACCTGCAATGAAGTGGACCGTTATCTCTTGCTGGTGACTGTATAGCGCCAGCAGTCTCTAAGAAGGGCGAGATCGAGTACAATGCTGACAGATATTATCCTAAGTCTTTTCCCTCCCTTGCTACACCAAGGGAGGAACATAGGGCGACAGAAAGAAGAGCGCCATATTCACGTCAGTATTTAGTCTGTAGCAGAATGGACAGGGGCTCCTTTCTACCTATGAAGCCTCAATTTTCTATTGAACATCTTTAGGATAAGTTTGGGGAAGTGACAGCGCTGTCCAAGATGAGAAATGGTGCAGTCTCGATTCAGTCAACATCCCCAGCCCAATCCCGGACGTTACTCACTTGTGATTGGCTGGGTGATATTCCTGTTTCCCTCACTCCCCATAAAAGCCTCAACATGGTCCCGGGGATTACTTTCCATTGCTGTCTCATCATGCAGTCAGACAACAAGCTCTGCGCCAATCTACAATGGCGAGGTGTTCATTTCATGTGCCACATTTATAGGGGACCCAAAAACAGGGTTGCTACCGGTACCCTCATCTTGGCCGTTGAGGGTAATTGATTGCCTGAGAAGGTGAAGGTGATGGTTTACTGCTGTGACATTAAACCATATGTCTCTCCCCCTATGTGGTGCTCTAAGTGCTGGAACTTTGGGCACGTCTTCCCACTGCATTTCCAACACCACATGTTGAGACTGTGGATGCCCGCTGCATCCAGGTACTCCCTGTGCACCTCATCCCACTTGTATCAACTGAAGTGAGCAGCACTCCCCCAGCTCACCAGACTGCACAGTACTCCAAAAGGAATGGAAAGTCATGGAGTACAAGACCCTAGACCAGTTGATTTACCAAGAGGCTAAACGTAAATTTGAACAATTACACCCCATTTGGTTGACATCGACGTACGCTGCAGCTACATTACCATCGCCATCACAAGTACATACTTCGGTAGCAAGAACCCTCCAAATGCAGGGGACATCGGTCCCCTCCCTCCAGCTGGAGAAGCAACAGCCTCCTCAGGCTCGTCTCGTGCAGAAGAGTTCCCGTGGGACCCTCTCTCCCACAGTGAACACTCGCCAGTGGCTAAAGAAGCAAAACCTGCTGGACAAAGAGCTTCACGTTCTTCCTCCATGCCTGAAGCTACTTCAGAGAAGTCCTCCCAACAAGCCCCTAAAGAGAAGTGAGAAGGCAAACAAGGAAGTCTGCTAAGAAAAAGAACCCTCCAGTGGCCTCAACACACCACTACCTACGAATTCTGCACCTGCAGATGAGATGGAGATCCCAGCATCTCCTGAGAACCTGGATCTCACTGATGCCTCATCCACAATAGGAATGGATATAAATTCTCAATTGGTGGCAACAGGTGACCCTGAGGCGTAACCTACCTCCTTGCATGCTTCATGCCTTCCCAGCCTCACAATAATGTCCTCCTCCAGTGGAACAGCTGCGGTTTTTTCGCTACCTGGCTGAGCTATGGCAGCTGTTCAGCTTCACACCTGCTTTCAGCATTGCGCTACAGGAAACCTGGTTCCCGGCAATGTGGACCCAAGCCCTTCATGGCTATAGGGGATATTACAAGAATCGTAGTGACTATGAGTGTCATGTGTGGAGTTTGTGTCTATGTTCTGCACCCAGTATGCAGTGAACCTGTGTCCCTTCAAATCATTCTTGAAGCTGTGGCTTTCAGGATAAGGACGACACAGGAAATAACTGCCTGCAACATATATCTTGGGGTGGACATTTTAATGTGTTGCAGAGTGGCTGGCTCATCATCTCCCATTACTGTGTTCATGCAGCCCAGACCGTGTGCTCTAGGGTTTTAATACCTTCTTCTACTTTTCCTTGTGTTGTATGTTTTCCCCATTTTTTGTTTGTTTGATTCGTCTTCTTTTTAGGTGTGTTGTTGGGTGTTTTTGTACCTTGAGCCTTGCTTCCATCAGGAAAAAGGGACTGATGACCCTGTAGTTTGGTCCTTTTATACCCAAAACCAACCAACCAATCAACTTTGCTCTTCATAATATTGTTACTTTCTATCCAGGATTTTCCATTACTTGATTCTATAAAGTATGATACTTGCAAGACATCAGTGATGTAGTTGAGCCTACATTGAAATTTGGGCCATAAGTCTAATATTTTGCAGCTACGACCAACTGAAAGCACAGTTTTTAAAGATGCATGTGCACAAGTTGTCTGTTACTGCACCCCACTGGAGCCACATAATGCCTGAGCAACAAGTACTACACTGTTGAGTGTGGAAAGTGTTTGTGAAATACTGTTTTGATGTTGCTTTTATGTTTTGTTCATTGTGTAAAAGTGTGTGGTTTCTGACCTGTAACATGAGACAGAGATCTTTACTTTAAACATTCTTACGTTGCAATTCAAAAATGTAGTGTAAATGAATGAAGGCCATGTTATTGCAGTAGTATAGCTGTCACTGTTTATTTTGAATTTACAGCCGGAGGTTCACTGTTCTTAACATGATTGGTATGATCAAAGTTTAGATCAAAAATAGGTAACTTAATTTCATAATAATTCTGAAGTTGGCTAGGCTACTCATTTTCATCTTGAGGGTGTACATAAAGTATAGGAACATATTGCATTTTGGAAAGATATTCTGAAAGTTTGAAAAAAAAAAAAAGATTTGCAAACCACATGTGACCCATCAGACATCAATACGGCAATCAAATTCTTGCCATATCCATCCTAGCATGTCTCTCATACGCACTCCACATTCACTTCAGTCACACTGGGATGTTCACTTCTATTTGCCAGGCACATGCAATCAGTCGTAATGAATTTGTTGTGTCAGTGGTAAATGGGCTTCCTTGTTGGTGGCTTCTTACTGTACTTGGTTCTAAACATCTGTTGAACAGCTGTAGCGCACTTGTTTTCGTCAAATTCTAACACACAGAAAGCTCGCTCTGCACCTGAACTTACCATGTCTGCAACTAGTGCCAACTATCAGCAAATTACCAAACTGTGCTGTGGTGGTATACATCAAAAAAACATTTTGTTGTTTCTCTTCAAAATGACATACGTATGATATCTGTACAATGATTGGTTCTTGTGCAATAAATAATTGAAAGTTTTCCCAGACTTCATGTGCTCCCTGTAATACACTACTGTTTCTAAAAAGTAACACATCCAGAAGCAGTGGTCTGCACCATGCCATGATAAGAGGACTGTAGAACAGTAAAAACATATGTGATTTAAGTGGCAGAGAGGTGGTGTGCACATAGGCCCTGTGGCCCTCTTTTGTGTGGCCCTCTTTTGTGTGATAGGGCAGGTCAGTGGTACACAGCACTTGGTGCAGAGATATCATATGAAATAGCAACATGTAATCAAGTGCCACTATTCCTTGCCAGTTTCACAAGGTGGAATATCGGTTTTCAAATGGGGTAGAATTATTGGTGATTCTGTCATGTTGTGTCTCACACAAGGCAAGCTGCATCAACAGTGAGGCCGATGGGGAACCAGTGGAGAGGATGCTGGAGGACACGATGTGACCATAGTGTGAGATGACCACTATCTTGTCTGCTTGCAAGGTGTTACAAGAATTGCATAGTGTAGCAAGGTGACACTTGCAGCAAGTGGTTTGAAAAGTGCAAGTAATGCACAGAAAAGGAAAATTAACTTGGGGTAGTTGGCAGGACATTGAAGGTGCGATTCCGAACACGGCGACAGCGACCGATTGCGGCTGCAGAAGAGAGATGGCAACGCTGCTGCCTGCAGTCAGTGCATTGCGGAACGCAGCGACGGACAAGCTATGCAGTTGCCGGGAACAACTGCGTGGGGCGAGATGTCTTAACACCACCGCTGTTATTGCGCTGTTGTTGGAAGAGGAAAACAATGACATTTTATTGTTGCATTCCAGGAAAAGACGAAAGCTGGTAATGCCTTTATATAAAAGTAGAACTGCAGAAGGTAGTTAACAGCACTGATAAAAGACCTTTGTTAGGTGATGTAAATATCTTCAGGAGTTACTGCCATTTAAATAAAAGACAGTTTAATTTCGTGCTCAGTTTTATTAAAGATGACATAATGCCACAGTGCCTAAGAAACGCAATAAGTGTAGAAGAAAAATTATATTTGACGCTGAGGTAAGTCCACAAAATGTTGTGCATTATTAGATTGTGCTGCAGTTCCAAGACTTTGTAAGAGAATTGTGGAGGTTGAAGGGCTGCTGTTATCTCGTGGCTGATGTGTGTTGCACTGTGCACCCATTATTTCATAATCAGAAACGATCATACTAATTTTTCTTTTGACTTCTGCCTTATAAACTGGAGGTAAACTCCTTACAACGGTGCTGATGTGACGGAAAAATAAGTCAATATCATCATCTTTGTGTTCCATAAACGTTTTTAATAAATGTTGCCTAATTTCGTCCCTTTCTTTCCACATTTTTAATATTGTATCATCATTACTACGAACTTTACTGCGTTTTCCTTTTCGTGCGGGCACATAATGTTCATCGTTTGTTACCACAGATGTTTCACCACTATTTCCTATTGTATGTGTTTCTGCCGTATCTTCTTCCTGTGATGCTGAAAGGTCCAGTTGATGAGTTCAATCTCCACTGTCTTCTTGGCTTTCGTGTATTGTTGTCTGTGATTACGTCAATGTAATATTTGCTCCTCCACATCTGTGTTGTGCAACACTGTCAAGGAACAATAGCTGTTCGCGTGTTTTTGTTTTTGAATTTTTTGAGGCAGCAGAGTCTGTTCCTAATTTGCTTTTCTTCTTGAACCTCGGGTAACTGTACCTCAAAAATTTCCACTCCTTCGTACAGTCATCATCTGTAAATGGAAATTATATTAGCAGTATGTTTTCGTCTGTTTCAGATTCTTGGTCACAGGCGACAGTTACCGGTCTTTATCATTTGCCTATCGTATATCACCATCTTATGTATTAAGAGTTGTTAAAAATGTTTTGAAGATATTAAGAATAAGGCTGCTGCCCATGTTGATGCCACCTTCTACCGAATCAGATTTCAGACGTATTGAAGAAGAATTTTGGCTTCAATACCTAATTGTGTAGGCGCTATAGATGGAAAACATGTTCGCATAATGGCATCAGAGAAAAGTGGATCTCTGTTTTTTAATTAGAAAGATTTTTTCAACTGTTCTGATGGCTATTGTGGACGCAAATTGTAATTTCATTAGCGTTGATGTCGGCACTTACGGAAAAGAGTCTGATAACGGTATATTTCAGAAATCGGCTGTGGGCAAGAAAATAGCCGCAAAGGAGTTTAATATACCTCCACCAAAATGTTTGCCAGGCACAAATGTGATATTACCACGTTTCCTGATAGGAGACGAAGCGTTTGCTCTCAGTGATTTTATGATGAAACCTTATTCAGAAGAGTTGCTGCATCACATCGAGACAAACACATCCATAATTAGAGATTATGCCATGCTCGTCGAGTGTCAGAAAACGCCTTTGGGCTATTAAGCCAAGTATTTAGGGTATTTTATAGTCCTATTGCTGTGGCGCTTGAAGTGGCTGACCACCTCATTTTGTCGGCAAGTTGTTTACACAATTTGCTACGAGACAGTTATCTTGAAGAAAATGGTATACCATTTTATAGCTATAGTTTTAACGAAGCAATCAGCCAAAAAAACATGCATAGCTTTTCTCGTTTTGGAGGATTTCTAAACAGCAGTGGTTTTGAAATTAGAGACAAACTTAAAAGATTTTTTCTCCAATGAATACAGTTCTGTGACGTGGCAAGAGGCAGCAGTTAACAATGGGTTGTGAATAACAATGGATTGTAAATAATGATTTATGTAAGACGAAACATATATACTGTTGCCTTTTTAACATCTTCATATAATAATTGTTAGTGCACATATGGATCTATTTGTTAGTAAATAATTGGTTGAATATACGTACTTGTTTTATTTAACTCTTGTGCTATAGCTTTCCAGACGTTATCTTTCACTAAAATATTTTTGTCTTCTTCATGCCTTGCGTCATAAATTACAGAATATTTCGCCACATTGTTAATTAACTTTTCTTCATCGGAGTCCGAGAAACTCACTTTCACTGACTTGGGTATGTTCGGCCAGTAAAAGCAGTCTCCGGTCACTATGCAGTTCGGCGGCAGCAGCACTACTGGTTCCTGACCGGATGTGCGGTCTGCCGCCAAAGCAGGTATACGGCGGCAGACGACGCTGCCGCCGCGTTCAGCATGCCTCACATTGCAAACAATGGCAACCAGTGGTGCCGCCTGCAGCCGGTCGGTGCAGTCTGCAGTCGTGTTCGGAATTGTACGTTCAGAGGAAGACTTCATGATGGTGGATTGGAACATATATCACAGAAGGAAAGGTGGTTCATGTACAGCAGCAACCAATGCAAGTGAGTGGAATAATGGTGGATTGGTTTGATTGATCTTGTGAAAGGACATATGTCTATAAAATAACAAGTGTCCTGAATGACAGCATATGTGCCCTGTAGAGTACAAGGCTCTAACAACATACCTTGTGTGCATCTTCTGACAATATTACAGTAAAAATAAGTAACATGGGATAAAACTAACTACAGCTCTGTCTTCATCATTCATGAAAAGGTAGAATACACACTGCTATATTATTAAAAGAGAATGGGAAGTATGATAATTCAGTTGAATATTGGGTAGTAATACTGACAGCATGATTCAGGATCATGTATGCAGTACAGAAGTGTGTTCAAAAGAAGGATTCAAGGACATAAATATGTAAATTAAGTTAAACCTGTACAAAGAATACCACACCTTGATGCACAAGGAAAAGTCAATTTACTTGATGAACTCCACGTAAATAGGCGTGCTAGCCAGACAAAAGGAAAGTAAGACAGATGGTACTTCATGGAAACAAGCTACTTTCAAATATGAAATCCAGTCAAAAGAAATGTGTCAAAAAACATTGCTTGACATATTCTGTATCACCCAGCTATGGAAACTCTCTCTTCAACATAAACAGGAAAGTGGACTGACCACTCCTGAAGATGGTTGAGGAAAGTATTTATGTAGACCACATACCATATCAAATGATGACAGGTCTCTAATTCAGGAACTCAGTTTGAGTTTCTCATAGTAGGAGTAAATCTTCGAAAGCATGTCTGTGAAGCAGTATATTGCTCCCTCCTACGTATATCTCGCGAAGAGACTATGAGGATAAAATCAGAGAGATTAGAGCCCACACAGATGCATACCGACAATCCTTCTTTCCACGAACAATACGAGACTGGAATAGAAGGGAGAACTGATAGAGGTACTCAGGGTACCCTCCGCCATGCACCGTCAGGTGGCTTGCGGAGTATGAATGTAGATGTAGATGTACCACAATCTTAATCTCTGCAGAATGTATTGATTCTTTATGATCGCAGCTTCAGACGAGATACTAATGCACAACATAGGACTTACGTCAGTTGTGTCATGCAAAAGCAGACCGAGCATACACACTGCTAAAAAACAAAACAGAAATGGCTACAAAGGAACAACAATATATATGGTACATGTGTGGACCTACAACAGGTTCTGCTTTGTCATACATTGACACATTCCATGGTGTTCTGCCAGAGAGAGCTGCCATCATATAATTTCATGGTTCATCACTTTGGTACTTAACTGACACAGTAAATTTAGGGGATGGATCTGATGCAAGCTGTGGTTCAGCCAAAATAGTTTACTGTTTGGCACATCAGTAACTGGAGAGATTTAGCACTTTATTTCGATCTGGTTAGCTGCAAGTAATGTGTATAAAGACGTAAAAAGTTTATATGTTAGTCAGTTTCCTACCTTGTGACAGAAACTTCGCAATGATTGAGAAAAGAAAGTGCCAAAAGCTATGGCTCCTTTAGAATGGAGGCATGTCATAGCTTAGGCCTCTGTAGAACCTTCAAAATTGACCATTAAGGAGATGATGGAAGACCTCAAGGGCATGGGATACGTTGAGCTGGTTCTCAAAACATCATGTGGTGTGCCTCTGGTTGAGGTTATGCAGTGACGATCCTTGAGACATAAGCATGCTTCATCCATGTGAAAGACAATTTATTGTGAAACATGGTTGTGAACATGAAGTAAAACAAATTCAGTTGCCTTTTGTCTGTTGGTTGCTTTACAATGGGGTACTGAAACTTGTAAGGAGGAAAAAAGGGTCTACTGGATGTGACAAAATAGATGGAAACAAAATACAGGCATTTTATAAAAACATTCAGTGTGCCAACTCAGTGGAATGTGCCAGCTTTGGGTCTCAACTTGATAACAAACTCATTTTCTGTTACTTTTTTTTAGACGAATTAAGCAGTCTGCAATAAATATTGGGTTGTATCTTGTTATAATTTACTTATTCAAAACTTTCAGATTCTAGGCAACCTTATCGTTACAGTAGAATACAGAGTGATCTGCAGTAGTGCTGTATATCAGTTGCTATACACTGTATTTCCATTTTAATAGTTATTTATTTTCTAAAACCTATCCTTAGTGCAATTTTAAAAAGCACAACCAACTATTTTCAACAGTCTGCATCCACAAGCAATACGTACCTGCTGTTACATTATTATTAATGGTTCTTGTCGATTTCCTGAAATCTCCGAAATGTGCCGTACAGCTTTATTCATGGACATGCGTCAGTTTTGCTATGATTATGTGCATTTATAACGTGACACTATTTGAGAATATGATTGATTGGTGCCTTCTTCCAATCTTTCATAGCTGCAGAGACATTTGATAAGCTACTGTTAGAGGAGGAACGAGTTCAGTGTAATATAAGTGATATTACTTAATTTTATCCATTGTTTTTTGGTGTTTCGTCCTTGACTGTTTTACTTTCGTAAAATGAAGAACAAACCGCCTTCAGTCGTAAGTTGCGTTTATTTATTGCATTATGCATTTCGAGCCATGGAGGCTCATCTTCAGGTGCTTTTTAGTGATTTACATCAGGTTTTTTAGTTGTTTGCCTGTTGATATTACATTTTTGTGTTACAACATGGTGTATTGTAGATGTAAGTTTAACAGCATTAATAATATGAACCTAACTTACGGTTTAACTTTGTATGATGTCTGCTTCTGTTGTGCAGTTGGTATACACAATACACATCTTTGGTTTTGCAGTACATACTGGGATATATACATAGTCACACACTTTTTCGCACATTGTTGTAGCAGAACGTAAACATGCCAAAGATTCTCGTTCATACAGATGTTCTACTTCTAAATATAATCGATTTTCTTGTTCCACAGTAGATAATATGATATAGTATTATAAGTACACAGGTATTATTAAAATAATTATTTGGCACCATGTTGTAGGTTGTCAGCTGTTTGTACTATTATAGATTTGATTCCTCAGGAAAGAAAAATAAACTTTTAAAGGTGTAGAAAAAATTGTGGCTGTTAAACTCTGTTTGTTCATGCAACAAGTTTTCGGAATATTTTTCTTTGTTTAGCATTATTTCTAACTGTTCTGATAGATTAAGTTTTTTACTGTTGGGTTCTGTGTGAAGTACAGTTAGGTTGTTGTGCATGTTGTCAAGTCTGTGTTTATTAATATACATGGTTTAGTCGAAAGGCATTGGTGTGTTCTTTATACCTTGTGTGGAAGATTCTTACAGTTTTTCTTATGTAAAATGCAGGGCAACTGTTACATTGTAATTTATATATTCCACTGTGTTGTGTTGTTGTCATGTTTGTGTTCACTGTGTGAGGTAAGTGGTATCCAAGTTTGCTGTTTGTGGAGAAAGATATTTTAATATATATATATTTTTTTGAATAAGTTGGCTATTTTTTGTGATACTGTGCCTAAGTATTGTATGCTTCTGAAGATTTGTTTTGTGTAGGTAGTTTTCTTTTCAGTGTTTTTGTGAGTGATGTTGGTCTGAATTTTTCTAGATAGTCTTATCAATTAATTTTACAGAGTAACCATTATTTACTGCAATTGTTTTGATAGTATGTATTTCTTGTGGTATGAAGATTCATGTATTGTGATGTCAGTGTAGGTTTGTTTTCGGTAGATGTACAAGTTATGTTCTTGTTGTTATTTAACAATTGTGAGGTCTAAGAAATTTATGGATTGATTTGTTTCATGTTCTGTTGTGAACTTTATTTTATTGTGGAGTGAGTTGAATGATGTGAGGAGCTCTTCAAGTTCATCTTTAGTACCATCAAATAAGAGTAGTGTGTCATCTACATATCTCTTGTAATACACAATTTTTTGAACAAGTTTATTTTCTCCTTTGAAGATCTTATTCTCTAAGTGGTTGATGAAAATGTTTATGGATCTTTGGCTGTGCTCTGAGTTTGGAGGCAGTGGCATTCATTAATGTGCAACTTTTTATTTGTTTATCAGACAGGAGGAAGTTACATTGGGTAAGCATTTTCTTCAATTTTTTCTGAAACTTAGTGGTTGGATCATGGTTGAGATCAGTAATGTTATTTTCCGAGAAAAAAAATAAGAGTTTCAGGAATGTAATCATTTTTGTAAAGGATGACCATGGAATTTCCTTTATCTGATTCCACAACAAGAGCATCATGTTCATTGAGTTTGTGTTTCAGTTGTTTCAACACTTCGTTTTCTTCAAAAGTTGGATTGGAATGTTGTTTTGCTTTCTTCTCTTCTTTCTGGGTATTTTCATTAACATTGTGTGCTATGGGTAACTGCATTTCAAGTTTCCCAGCTGACATTTTCATCAACCACTTAGAGAATAAGTTTTTCAAAGGAGAAAATAAAATTGTTCAAAAAATTGTGTATTACAAGAGATATGTAGATGACAAACTACCCTTATTTGATGGCACTAAAGATGAACTTGAAGAACTCGTCACATCATTCAACTCACTCCACAATAAAATAAAGTTCACAATAGAACATGAAACAAATCAATCCATAAATTTCTTAGACCTCACAATTGTGAACGAACAACAAGAACATAATTTGTACATTTACTGAAAACCAACTTACACTCACATCACAATACATGAATCTTCAAGCACCCGAACACACATAAGTATGCTGCATTTAGATCAGTGTTGAACGGGGCACATCCATTACCTATAAAACCCAATGCACTAACACAAGAAATAGATACTAACAAAACAATTGCAGTAAATAATGGTTACTCTGTAAAATCAATTGATAAACTATCTAGAAAAATTCAGACCAACATCACTCACAAAAACACTGAAAAGAAAACTCCGACACAAAACAAATCTTCACAAGCATTCCATACTCAAGCGCAATATCACAAAAAAATTAAAATATCTTTTTCCACAAACAGCAAACTTGGATACCACTTCCCTCACACAGTGAACACAAACGAGCCAATAACACAACACAGTGGAATATATAAATTACAGTGTAACAGTTGCCCTGCATTTTACATAGGAAAAATTGTAAGAACCTTCCACACATGGTATAAAGAACACACTGACACCTTTCGACTAAGCCATTTTGAAAAATCTAAAATAGCTAACCACATGTATATTAATAAACACAGACGTGATGACATCCACAACAATCTAACTGTACTTCACTCAGAACCCAACAGTAAAAAACTTAATCTACTAGAACAGTTAGAAATAATGCTACACAAAGAAAAATATTCCGAAAACTTGTTGAATGAACAAACAGAGTTTAACAGCCACAATTTTTTCTACACCTTTAAAAGTTTATTTTTCTTTCCTGAGGAATCAAATCTATAATAGTACAAACAGCTGACAACCTACAACATGGTGCCAAATAATTATTTTAATAATACCTGTGTACTTATAATACTATATCATATTATCTACTGTGAAATAAGAAAATCGATTATATTTAGAAGTAGAACATCTGTATGAACGAGAATCTTTGACATGTTTACGTTCTACTACAACAATGTGCGAAAAAGTGTGTGACTGTGTATATATTCCAGTATGTACTGCAAAACCAAAGATGTGTATTGTGTATACCAACTGCACAACAGAAGCAGACATCATACAAAGTTAAACCGTAAGTTAGTTTCATATTATTAATGCTGTTAAACTTACATCTACAATACACCATGTTGTAACACAAAAATGTAATATCAACAGGCAAACAACTAAAAAACCTGATGTAAATCACTAAAAAGCACCTGAAGATGAGCCTCCATGGCTCGAAATGCATAATGCAGTAAATAAACGCAACTTGTGACGGAAGGCAGTTTGTTTTTCATTTTATGAGTGATAGTGTATGGTCATTTCATATGGTCCAGGTGCCTTTTTTCTATTAAGTAGTTAAACAGAAAACCAACAGAAATTGATCATCTCAAAGTCTGTCATTTTGATGTTAATGCCGGTACTGAAAGGAGGAACTCCATTACAATATTCCGTGATGAAATAAATTTGGATGAGCAAATTGATTATTTTGGCCTTGTGCCTGTTACCTTCAGTTTGTGCTCCAGTAGGGTCACTGATGGTGATTTCAGTCCTGCTACTGACACTGTGAGCTGACACCTTACTGAGGAATCTCAATCAAGATGCATAATGTTAATGCTTTCAAACTGGTCCTATGATGTATTGAGTTTCAAGCTAGTGCACAAAGCCAATGTCGGAATGTACCTCTACAGTCCCATGCGTGGGTCAAGGCCATCCACCACCGAGTATCTACCCTGTTAAAAGCACCAGCTGTGTCCACTAGTTTTTGTCAGTCAAGCAACATCTGAAAGTATGAAGTTAGGCATATATTGCAATAGTTAATGCATACATAAAAAAGTTGTATAAACTGATTTTAAATGCAGTGAAAACTAAATAATAAGGAAATCTAAACACAGTGGCAAATTTAAATTGAATGGTGTGTACTGTCAATGGCCATACTTAAAATCATTAAATTGAATTATATAGGTTGACATAGCAAGGTGGAACACTTCAGATTGAAGATAATGCAGTTCAGTTATGTGAATAATTATGAATATTTGACAGATTTCCCAGTTACATAAGCTAATGTGAAATCAGAACTAGAATCTAAATTCCAACTATGTGTTAATATAAGGTCATCTTTGATCCTGTGTCACTGTCTGTCTAAGATCAGTACAAAGCAGAACTATCACTTGCACAAAGTGAAAGTTTGTCAGTGACAAAAACATACAACAATTCAGTGTAATGAGAAAATGGGAAGATTGTCATGTTGTGCTCAAAATCCTATCACCCATACAATTTTAGAGAGTTGAAATGTCACAACTGGTTGGTTGCCCAGAGACTTGTGTTCAATTACTGTCTGAACCTACGCAGATGTAACAGTAACAGTTCACTGGCCCAGACTACATGAGAAACACCAATATATTACCATAGATGATGAGGCACAGCAGCACTGCTTATTTAATGCTAGTCATCTTCAATGCATCGTACAAAGTAAATTAAAATAATAATGATTGAAAGTACATGTTTTTGTTGAAACCAAACAACTGGAAATAAGTGCCTTCCCCTACTGGTCACTTTAGAACCTTACCAAACATTCTAAGATAAATATTACATTAAATATCAGTGAAAATATGATAAACTGCCATCATATGTAGCTGTTAAGATAAGTGAATAGAAGGAAATATTTCTATACAGACAAGTTTGTCATATCAGATGAGATAATTTCCTGCTTATTTACATGGTGCTTTAGATTACTATGTAACATATACCAAGTTTGAATTACAACCAATTGAACTGGACCCATCTTGATCACACTGCATAATATTTAATTTGTAACAAAAAAACCTAAACACAGATTCACTAAGGATGATTGACTTGATTTGATTTTGGCAGGGAAGCTAAACCAGCTGTGGTATAACCTGGCACTGCCTGCACCAAAACAGTTTGTGTGGTATTGCTGCCTGTATATCGTGTAAAGCTGACCAGTGCCCTTAGATAGTGCAAGGAGTCCCTTTGCCAGTTCTTTGTTAGACACAATTTCTTCACTTCTAGTTGCCCTGAGAATTCTGTCTTTCCTGCTCTCCAATGCCGTGCATTCGAAGATTAGGTGTGATGCAGTTTCTTCACTGTCATCACAGACGCTACATTTCGGGTCTCCTTCCATTATACCCATTGTATGTAGGTGTTTCTTGAAGTTCCCATGGATGGTCATCAGTTCAATCATGAGTTTAATCTCTTTCCTGTTCAAGCCATGGATTACAGAGCTTCTTTTAAAACATGGCTTTGACATCATTACCTTACCATGATTTTACTTACAGACCTTGGTTCAGTATTCTATGTGCTGTCTTCTAAGCCAGTTCTGTAGTTCTAGTTAGATCATAGCCTTGGTGATTGTCAGGACAGGTTCCAGTCCAGTGAATGGAGTCTTTGCCTTCAACCTGGCCAATCTGTTGGCTTATTCATTGCCAGCGATCCCCAAGTGGACAGGGACCCACATCAGTTTTATCCTATTGCTTCCCCATAGCTCCACCAGAGCCCTGTGACATTATGCAATAATGTTAGACCTTGTTGCAGGAGCTGCCAATGATTTCAGGGTTGCCTGGCTGTCTGATTAGATGTACATGCTATGGTACTTGGAGCACCTATGAATATTCTCCTCTACACACACCCTGATTGCAGTAATTTCAGCTTGGAATACCGAGGCCAGTTTTCCTAGAGAGATGATGCCCACCAGTCTTGGCTGAACCCCGTAAAACCTGGTCCCAGTACCTTGGTGTCATTTCGACCCATCAATGAACCAGACAGTGTCCCCCGTATGGTGTCGAACTGTTTTTTCCCACTGCTCTGTGCTTCGAATTATAATGTAAGGCTTGTTGAAGCAGTTGGGAGTTACTATATAGTCGGCTGGCATTTCCCCAGCTATTCCTATATTTGCCTCACTCACTATTTTAGTGTGTGTGTCTGGATACCCCAATGAGATGCAGGTTTTACCAGTTTTGAGTCTGTATGCACCAGATGCTGCGTCCATCTTAACATTAAGGTATAGTGGAGGCATATCCAGCATGGCTTCCATCCCAGCGGTTGGTGTGCTACTAATTCTGCCTGTTATGGTGTAGCAGGCCGGTCTCTGCACCTTAGCAAGCTCCTTAGCTGCAACCTTCTTCCATGACACCACAGCCCCATATGAGGCCCTAAGTGTAACCACTGTCATGTACACTCCTGGAAATTGAAATAAGAACACCGTGAATTCATTGTCCCAGGAAGGGGAAACTTTATTGACACATTCCTGGGGTCAGATACATCACATGATCACACTGACAGAACCACAGGCACATAGACACAGGCAACAGAGCATGCACAATGTCGGCACTAGTACAGTGTATATCCACCTTTCGCAGCAATGCAGGCTGCTATTCTCCCATGGAGACGATCGTAGAGATGCTGGATGTAGTCCTGTGGAACGGCTTGCCATGCCATTTCCACCTGGCGCCTCAGTTGGACCAGCGTTCGTGCTGGACGTGCAGACCGCGTGAGACGACGCTTCATCCAGTCCCAAACATGCTCAATGGGGGACAGATCCGGAGATCTTGCTGGCCAGGGTAGTTGACTTACACCTTCTAGAGCACGTTGGGTGGCACGGGATACATGCGGACGTGCATTGTCCTGTTGGAACAGCAAGTTCCCTTGCCGGTCTAGGAATGGTAGAACGATGGGTTCGATGACGGTTTGGATGTACCGTGCACTATTCAGTGTCCCCTCGACGATCACCAGTGGTGTACGGCCAGTGTAGGAGATCGCTCCCCACACCATGATGCCGGGTGTTGGCCCTGTGTGCCTCGGTCGTATGCAGTCCTGATTGTGGCGCTCACCTGCACGGCGCCAAACACGCATACGACCATCATTGGCACCAAGGCAGAAGCGACTCTCATCGCTGAAGACGACACGTCTCCATTCGTCCCTCCATTCACGCCTGTCGCGACACC
This sequence comes from Schistocerca serialis cubense, assembly GCF_023864345.2. Taxonomy (NCBI): domain Eukaryota; kingdom Metazoa; phylum Arthropoda; class Insecta; order Orthoptera; family Acrididae; genus Schistocerca; species Schistocerca serialis. The sequence continues at coordinate 52,585,935 of NC_064648.1, read as the reverse complement.
ACTGGAGGCGGGCTGCACGATGTTGGGGCGTGAGCGGAAGACGGCCTAACGGTGTGCGGGACCGTAGCCCAGCTTCATGGAGACGGTTGCGAATGGTCCTCGCCGATACCCCAGGAGCAACAGTGTCCCTAATTTGCTGGGAAGTGGCGGTGCGGTCCCCTACGGCACTGCGTAGGATCCTACGGTCTTGGCGTGCATCCGTGAGGCGCTGCGGTCCGGTCCCAGGCCGACGGGCACGTGCACCTTCCGCCGACCACTGGCGACAACATCGATGTACTGTGGAGACCTCACGCCCCACGTGTTGAGCAATTCGGCGGTACGTCCACCCGGCCTCCCGCATGCCCACTATACGCCCTCGCTCAAAGTCCGTCAACTGCACATACGGTTCACGTCCACGCTGTCGCGGCATGCTACCAGTGTTAAAGACTGCGATGGAGCTCCGTATGCCACGGCAAACTGGCTGACACTGACGGCGGCGGTGCACAAATGCTGCGCAGCTAGCGCCATTCGACGGCCAACACCGCGGTTCCTGGTGTGTCCGCTGTGCCGTGCGTGTGATCATTGCTTGTACAGCCCTCTCGCAGTGTCCGGAGCAAGTATGGTGGGTCTGACACACCGGTGTCAATGTGTTCTTTTTTCCATTTCCAGGAGTGTATATCCAGTGCATACCTCACGGTCTTAGGCCCCAGTTTTTGCCACAAGCCCTTCTGGTACTCACTAGAGTACCTTTCACCTTGGAGCAGTGCGCTTTGTGTGAGGAGTCCAAGCTAGTTTCTCATCTAAGGTTACCTCTAGATATTTCACTATCCCCTTCACAGGTAGAGTTTCATCAAAAAGCTTTGGATTCCAATTTGAGTGTTGGATATGCTTCTTTGTGATTTGTACCACAGCAGTCTTCTTAGGGTTACCCCTTAGGTCCTGTTTAATGCACCAGTCTTGCACAATGTCTAGTGCAGCTTATGCCATATTCCCAATGTGTCAGTTAATTTGCCAAGTATTACTATGAAAAGGTCACCTACATATCCTTTGCAAAGGCATTGTCTGGAATTTAGTTCCTGAGTGAGCTCGTTCATCACTAGATTCCACAATAAAGTGGACAAAACTACTCCTTGTGGACAGCCTATAGTGCTTTTAATTACCATCTTTTCATTCATAATCGTGGCTTCTACGCTCCTTCCACTATGCATGGCCCTAGTCCACCTACACATTATGGTCACAAGGTCATGCATCTCTGCTGCCCTAAACATGGAATCAAAGGCTGTGTTACTAAAAGCCCCCTCGATGTCAAAGAAGATGCAGAGGGCTATTTCTTGGAAGTGAAGTGCTTTCTCCACCTTTCCAACAAATTGGAGAGCTGTGTCACATGATTTACCTGGTTGATATGTGTGTTAGTTTGAATGTATAGGAGCCCTAGTTAGCCTACTCTCCCCAACATGTACATTAACCAGACTGATTGGTCTCATATCATTGGCCTTGGTATGATCAATTCTCCCTGTCTTTGGAATAAAGAGAACCTTCACTGCAGTCCAGGCATTGGAAATTACTCCCACAGCTAGGCTAATCCTGAATAACCCGCACAGGACTCTTACAAGATTCTCTCCTACTTGTTTCAAGAGAGCTGGAAAGATTCCATCTGGGCCAGGTGACGTAACTGGTTAGAATGTTCCAACCGCCCAGTGGATTTATCTGAAATCGACACTCCTTGGCCGATTTCCAGTCCTCTCTTCCAGTGCCTGAGAACCATTGTGTTCTGGTATATGTTCTGAAGTGCAAAATGGCTAAGCAGGCATGGCTAGAGGACAAATGTAAGGATGTAGAAGCTTATCTCACTAGGGTTAGATACACACTGCCTACAGGAAAATTAGAGAGACCTTTGGAGAAAAGAGAACCACTTGCATGAATATCAAGAGCTCAGATGGAAACCCAGTCCTAACCAAAGAAGGGAGAGCAGAAAGGTGGAAGGAGTATATAGAGGGTCTATACAAGGGTGATGTACTTGAGGACAATATTATAGAAATGGAAGAGAATGTAGATGAAGATGAAATGGGAGATACGATACTGCATGAAGAGTTCGACAGAGCACTGAAAGACCTGAGCCAAAACAAGGCCCCGGGAGTAGACAACATTCCATTAGAACTACTGACAGCCTTGGGAGAGCCAGTCCTGACAAAACTCTACCATCTGGTGAGCAAGATGTATGAGACAGGCGAAGTACCCTCAGACATCAAGAAGAATATAATAATTCAAATCCCAAAGAAAGCAGGTGTTGGCAGATGTGAAGATTACCGAACTATCAGTTTAATAAGTCACAGCTGCAAAATACTAACGCGAATTCTTTACAGACGAATGGAAAAACTGATAGAAGCCGACCTCGGGGAAGGTCAGTTTGGATTCCGTAGAAATGTTGGAACACGTGAGGCAATACTGACCTTACGACTTATCTTAGAAGAAAGATTAAGGAAAAGCAAACCTATGTTTCTAGCATTTGTCAACTTAGAGAAAGCTTTTGACAATGTTGACTGGAATACTCTGTTTCAATTTCTAAAGGTGGCAGGGGTAAAATTCAGGGAGCGAAAGGCTATTTACAATTTGTACAGAAACCAGATGGCAGTTATAAGAGTGGAGGGGTATGAAAGGGAAGCAGTGGTTGGGAAGGGAGTGAGACAGGGTTGTAGCCTCTCCCCAATGTTATTCAATCTGTATATTGAGCAAGCAGTAAAGGAAACAAAAGAAAAATTCGGAGTAGGTATTAAACTCCATGGAGAAGAAATAAAAACTTTGAGGTTCGCCGATGACATTGTAATTCTGTCAGAGACAGCAAAGGACTTCGAAGAGCAGTTGAACAGAATGGACAGTGTCTTGAAAGGAGGATATAAGATGAACATCAACAAAAGCAAAATGAGGAAATGGAATGTAGTTGAATTAAGTCGGGTGATGCTGAGGGAATTAGATTAGGAAATGAGACACTTAAAGTAGTAAAGGAGTTTTGCTGATTGGGGAGCAAAATAGCTGATGATGGTCGAAGTAGAGAAGATATAAAATGTAGACTGCCAAAGGCAAGGAAAGCGTTTTTGAAGAAGAGAAATTTGTTAACATCGAGTATAGATTTAACTGTTAGGAAGTCGTTTCTGAAAGTATTTGTATGGAGTGTAGCCATGTATGGAAGTGAAACATGGACGATAAATAGTTTGGACAGGAAGTGAATAGAAGCTTTCGAAATGTGGTGCTACAGAAGAATGCTGAAGATTAGATGGGTAGATCACATAACTAATGAGGAGGTATTGAATAGACTTGGGGAGAAGAGGAGTTTGTGGCACAACTTGACAAGAAGAAGGGACCGGATGGTAGGACATGTTCTGAGGCATTAAGGGATCACAAATTTAGCATTGGAGGGCAGGGTGGAGGGTAAAAATCGTAGAGGGAGACAAAGAGATGAATACACTAAACAGATTCAGAAGGATGTAGGTTGCAGTAGGTACTGGGAGATGAAGAAACTTGTACAGGATAGGGGAGCATGGAGAGCTGCATCAAACCAGTCTCAGGACTGAAGACCACAACAACAACAACAACAACAACAACATATGTTATCTGCCAGAGCATATTGAGGAAAATGCGTTTTGAGTAGTAGTTCCAGTGTCTCATGTGCTGTTTCTGTATTTTCCCCATCCTCCTTCCTCAACATACCTTCTGGGTTAGTTGGTACTGTAGTGAGGATTTTGTGAAGCCTGGTTTGAGAGCAGCACCTCCCCATGCTGGTCACTTTAGGAACATTCTAAGATAAATATTACATTAAATATCAGGAAAACATGATAAACTGCCATCATATGCAACTGTCACAATAAGTAAATACAAGTGAATATTTCTACACAAACAAGTGTGTCATATCAGTTTGAGATCATAATTTCCTGCTCATTTACATGGTGCTTTAGGTTACTATGTAGCACATACCAAGTTTGAATTACAGCCAATTGAACTGGACATATATTGATCACACTGCATAATTGTTAATTAGCCAGAAAAGTACATAACACACATTCCCTAAGGATAAGGGTGTAGTGTAAAATATGCTGTCTTATGGTGTATGGAATTGTGGAGTATATTTAGCTCTGGTCAAATTAATTGAGTAGTTTTAGTCAAATTGTAGACACCCTGGATCCAGTTGAGTTCCAGACAAACTATGTCTTCACTGTACAGTTTGATGTATTGTCTATGCTTGTGGCAGTTTTGGGTTACCAGTAGTACAATTTAGCATTATTGTAATCAGTGTTTATAAGAATTATTTAATGAAAAACTACACAGTGCTATATTTAACTCTTGAAGTTGAGATGCACAGTTATAGTACTGTTGAATTCAATTTTAGTGTTTTTCTATGTAATATTTGTGAATAATATTTTATAGCTGGAAAGTGACAAATTAACAGTTAGCTATGCAACTGATTTTTTGAGAGATCAGTCAGCAGAGTTAGAATATTTGATTTGTCTAATCCTTTGTTTATTGCTGTTCCTCACTTATATTTTGGTCACATTCACCTTTTGTTCTTCAATGAATTAGTGAGTATGTTTAAATGTGTGACAAAAATTCTACTTGCCATCATAGCATTAACCTTGGAAAAGTCCTAAAATTCTTCAAACATACTAGAGCAAAAGTTGTATGAATGTGACTTTAAATACTGCCTCACAGTTGATGGCTTTTTCTCACAGGAAAGTAGTCCCAAAGGATAGCAGGTTATCAGCTTGTCTCTTCACTAGGGAGGAATATAGTTCACCAGAGCAAAATATTAAATGTGTATCTGTTTGTGTTTCAATGTGAAGGGGACCACACCGACGTTCAGGTTGAAAAAAATCGATTTTCGGTTTTCATCATATTTCGATAGATTAAGGTTTTGTTTAAGTATTCTGAAAAGGATTTTGCTGAAAATTTTTTTTTAGAGAGTATTTTCTTACCACGTGTGTTTATGTGCCATGCCCACTTTTCTGTCACACATTTTTCTGTATATATTTTAGATCTTTATATCCCGTACATTGTACATTAGGGATTTTTTTTTTTTTTGCTCCCGAGTTTGTTGGCTATCCTTGGAATGCAACGGTCAGTATTCTTTTGTTTCTCCTGTTTGTAAACAACACGCTTTCAAACACATGGTTAGTTTTGTTCAAGTGTGATTGTGAGTAGTTGTTATACTTACGTTTGCAGTGCTTGGTTACGTGTGTTTTGTTGTGTTAATTGAAGATGACAAAACGTAAAGGCATTTTCAAGAAACAATAATTGAGAGGAAAGAAGTTTAGAAAGCTTTCTGTGCAGGAGGTTATGTTGCCTGGCAACAATGTTTCTAATTGTAATTCTTCAACAAGTGATTCATCAAAGAAGCTCTCACCATTTCAAGAGAGTTACAATAAATTCACTGTAAGTGACAAGGAGTGCAGTTACATTATTATAAATTTAAAAATATTATCAGATGTAATTTCTAAATTTGTACAATGTAGACAGTGTGGTGAGTCAGAGTGAAAATTTGTCAGTGCCAGTGGGAGAAAAGGCCTAGTAATTGCTTTAGATTTAATTTGCACTAAATACTCAGCTATGATTTCATTTATGAGTTCTTCAAAACCAGATGCAAGTGGCCCTTATTAAATCAATACTAGGTTAGTTTATGCCTTACAATCCATTGGCAAGGCCATGGCTGCAGGGAAAAAATTTTGTTCAGTGATGAACTTACATCAACTGCCAAATAAATTTGAAAAACTGACTGCAATATTAGAGAAAGCTGAATGTGAGGTCAGTGAGGAAAGCATGAAACTGCCTGCTAGGGAAGCAGTGGAACAAAATGATGGATGTTTGAATGTTGCAGTTGCACTTGATGAAAGTTGGCAGAGTAGTGATTGCCACGAGTGTAGACACCGGTAAAGTGTTAGATGTGAAGATAATGTCTAAATATTGCAAATGTTGTAAAGTCAATGAACATAAAGAACAAAACTGTGTGGCTGTTTTTAGAGGAACAAGTGGTGGTATGGAAGTTCATGGAGTACAAGAGGAGTATGGTACACCAAATATTTGGGCGATGGTGACAGTAAGGAATACAACAATGTGGTGTTCTCATATGGAGATGCCATTATTAGCAAAATAGAATGTGTAGGCTATATTCAAAACTGTTTGGGAACAAGGTTGAGGAAAAATTATAAGATGGGAAATTGTTGACCGGACGGGGTTAGTTAACTAAAACTGAAATAGAAAACTTGCACGTATACTATGGGCAGGCAAGTAGGAGAAATAAAGAAAATCTGGAAGCAATGAAGAGAGATGTTTGGACCATATTCTTCCATAAGTCTTCTACTGATGATAAGCCATGTCATGGATTGTGTCCATCAGGTGAAAATTTGTGGTGCAAATACAATAGGGCTCAGGCAACTGGAGAATCTTATTCTCACCAGCATTCTCGTCCTGCTGCTGTTATTACAGCAATTAAACCTATTTTGAGAGACTTGGCTCATCCTGACCTTCTAAGGAAATGTCTGCATGGGCAGACACAGAACCCAAATGAAAGTTTCAACAGCATAATTTGGAACCGCCTTCCTAAAACTGTATTTGTAGTGATGCATACAATGAAACTAGGGGTTCATGATGCAGTTATTACATTCAGTTGCGGTAATACTGGAAAGTGTTGGGTACTGAAAAAGCTGGGAATTATCGCTGGTGAAAATATGATCACTGGGCTGCAACATTGCGATAAAATGAGGATAGCAGATGCAGACAGGTCTGCATCTAACAAGGCCAAGAAAGCACGACAAACATCCAGGAAGGTGAAAAAGAAGCTGTAAGACCAGCTAGAGGCCATGCCATCGTATGCAGCAGGACAGTTTTAATTAACTGTAAGAAACAAATTTCAAAAGTTTTATCTTTTAAGTCAGTTTCCTGCAAACTAAAATTTTCAGTACATCTGCCCCATTATATCAGAAACTACCATAGATAAATGAATGAAATTTTCAGATACTCTGCATAACATAAAAAGCCACCTCTGGTACTAAATTCATTAATATTCCCCCATTAGGAAGTGCACAAAAAATATTTTCTGCAGAAAAAACTTAATATTTTTTGTTAGTAAATTAAAAAAAGTATTTCTTAAAAACTATAGAATGGATAAAGTAGATTTTAGTACAATTGACTCTATTAGCATCATGTAACATACAGTACAAATATTAAGGTCCTGCATCAAATAGTTTTTTCAGAGATGGGTCAAATACTTTCCTAAATTAACATGGGTTAGATAGGCAGGGTGTGGTCCCCTTAAATGAGAAATGTTCAGTGTCAATCAGTGCTGTGCATTTTATGTTAGATTCACATTAGTCTCACTTGTAGTATTTGAAAGTTGGAATGCATGATAAATTTTCAGTTACCTTAATTATTTGTTCAAATTAATTTCCAGTGGTGCTCACAAAGACTTTATACCATATATTATGGATTGCAAAGTTCATTTGTTTCTTCAAAAAATTGCCTCCAAATTTAATATAACAAGTCCAGTGTTTGAGTCAAAATTCCTGGTTGCCATAAAAATTGCCATATAGGCAGTGCTGCAGGAAATATATTTCTATCTAGCAACATTGGATTTAATTTGGCCACAGCAGTGCACCGATGCAATGAACATAAGTTACAGGGATTCACAAGGTTGCTAACAGTGTCTCCCTCGTGCCTTGAGATCACAAACCCAGAACACTGTCTAGCCTGTGATGCATCATTGCAGTCTACAGTGCCAGTGAACTTGAATTGAAAGTGATTTGTGTTATTGGTAACAGAAGAATATTTTCTTTAGTAGCTAGTTTCACAATGGAAAAAATAAAAGGTATTCATATGATGTAGGCTATAAATAGAAAGTAATAGCATGTGCAGAACAACACGGAAACAGAACAGCTGAGCAGCATTTCAGTCATCCAGCAACAGAAAAAAACCATTTGCTATTGGCAGGCTAGTAAAGAAGAACTGAAAAACTTGAGGAAGGCTAAATGTGCAAATAGAGGACTGAATGCAAAATGGCTAAAACTAGAAGATGATGTATTGAAATGGATTCAAGCACACCATCTAAATGGTATTGGAATTGCTAGAAAAATGACTCAAGTAAATGCTTGTAAGCTAATGCTACAGTGGAAATTAACAGATATTCTGGGTGAAAATGTTTGGTGCTACAGGTTTGGGAAGCACAATGGACTTAGCATGTCAACCAAGACCAAAACATTTCATAAAATGCCATAAGAGTATGAAGAGAGAGTATTATCTTTCCATCACATTATACAACATTGAAAGAAAACCATTGTGGAACTAAATTAAATAGTGAACAAAGAGTTGATGGGCCAAGTAACAAAAGTGTTGCCATGAAAGGTGTTAAACGATAACTATAAAAACAAATGAACATGAGAAAATGCACTACACTGTTGTTCCTTCGTGTTATGTTGATGGTATTAAACTTAATCCAGTGATCATTCTCATGTGCTAAACAGTGTCAAAACCTTGTGAAATACAGCCAGGTGGTGTTCACATACGTGACAAGGATTGGATGGACGAGGCTGGTATGAAATTATTGTTTAACAGAGTGTTGAAGCAGATGAAAGCCACTTCATTGAAGAACAACTCTCTTGTAGTGCTAGATCACTTTACTAGTCATTTGTAAGATTCTGTGAACTAGTCATTTGTAAGATTCTGTGAAAAAGAAATTGAGACAGTTAAAGACAGAGCTAGCTGTTATTGCAGGATGACTTACCTCACAATGGCAACTTCTTGATGTCTTGACAAATACACTACACTGAAGAGCCAAGGAAGCTGGTACACCTGCTACACCTGCCTAATATCATGTAGGGTCCCAGTGAGCATGCAGAAGTGCCGCAACACGACATAGCATGGACTCACATAATTTCTGAAATTGTGCTGGGGGAGAATTGACACCATGAATCTTGCAGGACTGACCATAAATCAGAAACAGTATGAGGGAGTGGAGATCTTTCCTGAAGAGCATGTTGCAAGACATTCCAGATATGCTCAATAATGTTAATGTCGGGGGAATTTGGTGGCCAGCAGAAGTGTTTCTCAGAAGAGTGTTCATGGATCCACTCTAGTTCTGGGCGTGTGTCATATTGTCCTGCTGGAATTGTGCAAGTACATCCGGAATGTACAATGAACATGAATGGATGCATATGATCAGACAGGATGCTTATGTGTGTGTCACCTGTCAGTCATATCTAGATGGATCAGGTGTCCCATATCACTCCAGCACATGCCTCGCACCATTACAGAACCTCCACCAGCTAGAACAGTTTCCTGCCGACAAGCAGGGTCCATAGATTCTTGAGGCTGTCTCCATACCAGTACACATCCATCTGCTCAATACAATTTGAAACGAGACTCAACTGAGCAAGCAACATGTTTCCAGTCATCAACAGTCCAATCTTAGTGTTCACAGGCCAAGGGGATACGTAATGCTTTGTGTCGTGCAGTCATCAACTGTGCACGAGTGGGCCTTTGGCTCTAAAGCCCATATCAATGATGTATTGTTGAATGGTTTGCGTGCTGATACTTTTTGATGGCCCAGCATTGAAACATGCAACAATTTGTGCAAGGATTGCCCTTCCATCATGTTGAATGATTATCTTCATTTTTCCTTGGTCTCATTCATGCAGTATCTTTTTCCAGCCACAGTGATGTTAGAAATTTTATATTTTAATGGATTCCTGATAATCACTGTACGCTTGTGAAATGGTCATACGGGAAGATCCCGACTTCACTGATACCTCAGAAATGCTGTGTCCCATCACTCATGCTCTGGCTATAACACCACTTTCAGACTCGATTAAATCTTAATTACCTGCCATTGTCACAGCAGTAACTGATACATCGTCGGTGTCAGACACTTGTAGTCTTATATAGGTATTGCCGACCGCAGTGTGATATTCGGCTTGTTTACGTATCTGTCTTTGAATACACATGCTTATAGCAGTTTCTGTGGCACTGCAGTGTATTTAAAGTGTTAATGGAAGAGGAATGGAACAAGTGGATAATGGATTAAGCCCGACATGAATTCATGACAAAGGGAGTCCTAAAATGATCTACATACAAGTGTGTCAGTCAATAAAGCAGTGATGATCTACAGTGAGAGAAAATATCATTGTTAAATCTCTCAAGAAGGGTGGCATAAATAATGCTCTTAATGGTAGTGAAGACCCCCTTACATATAAAGAGGATAATGACGCTGAGGAAAGAGGAAAGTTCAGGTAATCAATTGCAGTGACTTTAAAGGTCATTTTGGTTTTATAAACTAAAAAAATTTTTGGCTGACTTTGCAATCTAATAAAAAAATGTAAAAATGTACTTTCCTTAAAAATTGCTTGAAAATTCAGGCGCACTTTACAGTCTGTAAAATATGGTAGTTGTTTTCTCTGAATGCATTTTGATTTGATCTGATGAGCTTACTTAAGGATTGTTGCTGCTGTCAAGAGGATCATCAGATTGCGTATAGTGATCTGCAGAACAAAACAGTATTAGTGCTCTGCTCCTGTCATCTCACCGTGGGTCTAAATACAGTCCTATTACAGTAGCACTCAAAAATGTTTTATAGAAAGCATTAGTTACAATTACATAAACATAAGTGTGTAATAGAAAAAATTGGGTCATTGAAAAATATGAAATTGTAATCTATTTAATACAAGCCTACATATATAGTTTAAACAAGGTTATGTTACATCAAGAGAGAAGTAATTCTTTTGACTCAAAAGTATTTTGTAGTTATAAGTATAAAAGAATAAAACTATTTTGTGATCTGAAGAACAAATCAGTATTTGTTGCATACCCATGGGCTTTGATCACAGCTGCACATCAATTTGGCATTGAATCCCCAAGCTTTTGTAACAGGTCAATTGGGAATTTTGACCATGGGTCCGAAAGATACCAGAAAATTGAACCTTGTTAGAGTATCATCAATTCAGTGCATATGAGGCATTCAGTTGGATTTAGATCCAGGCTCTGGCTTAGGCACTCAAAACTACTCATTGACATGTAAACACTATTCGACGGTTTTGCAATACAACACTAACAGTAACAGTAACACTAGTATCGTCGAATCAAGTGAATGTGAATGACGTATTCCTTCGAAGCACAAGTCGATATGCTTCTCATTTATGGAGAATGACAAGGAAATTCAGCGAGAGCTGGTACTTTTGCACTGTGAATAGAGATCCTTGTGCTAGTTTGCGTCAAATCGCAAGGGAATCTTGCATGAGCCAGAGTAATGTTGTTCGTGTTTTGCATCGCCATTAATATCATCCTTATCATATCAGTCTCCACCAAGAATTAACTGGTATGGATTGTATGTGTCGCATTAGATTCTGCTGATGGGCTCAACTTCAGATTCAGAGGGATGACAAATTTCTTAATTTTATTTATTGACCAGGCTACATTCATGATCCATGCAAAATTAATTAGCATAACATGCATTATTGGGCAACTGAAAATCCATGTTGATTGCTGAAAGTTGCACACCAAAACCCATGGTCGGTGTGGTATAGTGTGGGTTCCTGGACGACAGAATTACAGGGACCTATTTCACTGAAGGTAGTATTAATAGTAGGAAGTACACCACATTCCTGCAAGAAACATCAGGCCTGTTACTGGATGAAATACCTTTAGGAACAAGGAACAGAATGTGGTATCAACACAATGGGCATCCGGCACATCTTTCACTGATGGCTAGAAATGAGCTGCAGAGACAATTCCCAAATCGTTGAATTGGACGTGGAGATAGTCTCTCGTGGCTGGCTGGTTCGCCAGACTTGACGCCTCTGGATTATTTCCTGTGGGTATTTGTAAAACACATTGTTTATAAAGACATTCCAACTACACCTGAAAATATGTGAGAGAGAATTGTCAGAGCATGGGGTTTGATAAGTGCTAATGTGATAAGAAATACCACCCAATCCATGATAAGAGGATTGCAGCACTACATTCATGCCAATGATCATCACTTCGAACACCCTCTGTAAATGGATGTTCGTGCCACGTTTATGACCTTTGTTGACCTTCAAAGACGTAACTGTTACACGTAATTGGATTCATCTCCATAATTGCTACCAGAAAATATGTAACAAACTATAGCATCCCATTTTCATCTCCTATCATACTTGTGGAGTTATTCACGGTGGCAATAATCAGTGACTCACCCTGTATACTGCACACCATCAGAAATTAAATACATTAAATTAATTTTTGTCACACCATAAAACCTTATACTTATCCGTTGCATTGCAAGTTCAGGGTTTCCTTGGAAACTCTATACTGGCTCTATTTTTTGAATTTATGAGTGGGTTTGTGTCATTTATCATGTAAATCACCTGTTACTAGGTGACATTTTACAGTAGACTTGCATTGGCTCAGTCAATTATGTCTTTTCAGATCATACCTTATTTGATGAGATGTTTCTCTTGGAGCAGCAGCTGATTCCTTACAAATCTTTCTGTCCTTCCTCCTTGCTCTTCTTCCAGGATGACCTGACCCTGGCTTATTGGTTACTGTTATTTCCTGTTTTTGCCATTAACTGTGTACGCTAGTTTGTGGTTGTGATTTGCCATACTATCTAGCAGTGCTAGACTGCCACCTCCCAATCTTGAAGACATCAAAAACAGCTTGTCTCACATCAAGCAAATGTTCTGTTTTGCTATACTTCTAGTTCTCTACAAGTAAACAATCACTGAGTGAATGTGTGAGTAACTGTAGTTAATGAACACCATACCATCGAGGCAAGTTACATACTTTCGAGCTAAAGGAATATATACTTACATTGTTGTTGTATGATCTTGCTTGTTCTTTAGATATGTAACCAAAGCAGCATGAAGCTCTTATGACTGCATGCAAGCAGTCCTGACAGCATCACAACACAGCTGAAAAATACTTCTGAGCAATGCTGTAGCCCAACAAAACACTCCAGATACTGTTATCTGCATATTTGCAGAGACTCTTTGACCTCCTTGCTGTAATTTGTTTGCAGTACATATACCATCAATATGCTTTACTGAGATGGTATTACAAATGTGGAACAAAAAATGTTATTGTCCTGCTCCATTACAGGCCAGCTAAGGTTTTACATTTCTTTATGCTACATCTTCATCTGTACGCTTATTTCTTTCCACTCACCTGATGTCCAGTTTGTGTCTTGTCTTTTTGGAACTATTTTGTTGTGGAGAATTTATCAACTCAATTCTGTTTCTGTATTTGGTTTGGTTTTCAATTTCTTTCTTATTTATACAAGTTTCTTGTAGGCCTTAGTGCACTTCTGTAAGCCAATGAGGTTTTTTTAATAAAAAAGATTTAGTACTTCTGCACAGTTATTCTTTTCAATGTGCTAAGACTCATTACCCTCCTTTTCCAAATCTTGGCGGCAGTTTTTCTTACATATTTATGTATACTTGTGCATTGTTACTGAATTTAAATGTTTGTACTGGTGTTCTGTATCCTAATATCTTTCCTTTTTCGTAATTTTCTCTATCATTTGTTGAATCTGAAATTAGTGATTGTGATGCAGATGTGTATTCTGGCCAAATGACTGGCTTGCAAGTCAGAGGTTATGCAATTTTGGAGAATGAATTTTTACTATAAACATCTTCTGTCAACTGAATACAAAATCCATTTTTCATAGTCTTCCTCTTGTGGTTCCATTTTCCCCACCTTTCGGCTACATGACTTCCCATAGATCCTTAAATTTGTCTTCCCTTGATACTCCCATACCTCTTGTTTGATTGGGATGTTGCAGTCCTGTTGTTACTCATTACTACTTCACTGCTTCTTATCAAAAGAGATGGGTAGTCATGCTTTTCCTACTGTTTTTCCTTCTCTCTGTTTGTGTTTTTTCTACACAGTCAGTATTGCTAAATTATCTACAAAAGTTGAACAGACAATCTTGACATTATCCATTTTCTAACCAAATAGTATTCAACTTCTGGTATTAGATTCTGACAACGGCTCCATCTGTTCAATATTCACTTTTCTAGTATGGCCTGAGAAAAGAATGGAGTTAGTGCATTGCCTTGGCTAAAGTCTGTTCTTATCTCAAATGAGGGTGTAGTTCTTTTAAGAGGACCCATGTTGTCTTCTGTATTTCAGATTCCTTAAGAATTTTGAATAAAAGCAGTCGTGCTTTAGTCATCCATGATATCTCGTGTATTTTAGAATTTCTGCTGTTGTTTTCTCCTTGAACTTTCCATGGAATTTCTTTGAATCTTCTATGGATATGGTTATCAGTTATTCTAGGCCAGGAATCTTACTTTTATTATTCAGTGGTAATGGTCAGTTTCATCAGGTATCTATGTCTGACTGAAATTCATCTTCTTTTTGGAATTGTGCTTTGTTATTGGCACTTAAGCTATGTGATATTCTCAAATCATATTGTTGACCTCATATCTTTTTAGTAGTGTATGTGAGGGTGGGGGTTATCTGCCAATAATTTAGCTAAATGTCTTTTTTCTTACTATTTTTCCTTTTTTCTTACATCCACAGTCAGACAGACATTTATAAATGAAAACATTTTCTCCCTGGACTGTTACAAAATGTATTTATTCAGAATTAATTTGGCATCTGTACGATTCTCAAGTGGTAGCTCAGTGTGATGTCTGAATCCCTTATAATTCCTTTTGAGGTAATACTTTCCTTGTGTTAACCGTGTTTACAAATTCCATATTCTTTGCAAGGTGGGAGTCTATGTAATCGGTATGCCTAGACAATGGTAATACTTCATATACTAATATCTATCAAAGTCATTTCATACTGCATGTCTTAATATCCGCTCTTCAAGCACTAGGCATGGCATTTAATAACTTTGACGTAGTTCACAGTAAGCTGTCACTTGAAAATGGCATAACTCAAAATTCCAGTTGTGAATAAATATATTTCATAGCAGTTTAGGCAGAAAATGTTCTCATCTCCAATCCTGTACCAGTCTGAGGATAAAAATTTAATAAAATTTTTATGCTTTCCTCAGGCACTTGATCAGATGGTCTCAACATTGTTCTCAGGACTGTTTTACTTTCTGCATTATTCTTGTTATCCTGATTTATTGGTGCATATGCCTTAATTATTGTTTACCTCTCATCTAAATATTGAATTATTGCAGGTAGTGTCTTTCTGGAGAAAATGAAAAATTTGGTACCGATTGCAACACAGATTTGCCACTTATGAATGCAGAGCCTAACACTGTAGTAGTTTTGTGAATCCTTTGCCTGTGTTCTCTGTGAAGCATCTGCAGTTCTCTGCAAGTGGTATTTTTAACTTGTTGTCCATTTACAATGTCTGAAAGTACAGGTTGTTTATAAATGAATATCAGGGTTTTAATGCTTTATAATATTTATTACATTAAACTTACAGTTATAATTGATATGTCAAATGAAAGAGCAACTCAAACAGTTTTAACAAGAACCTTATAAATGTTCAATGTGAGCACCACTTCTGCCATATCGCAGCAGAAAGTTTATGGGCTCTCCAATTTATGGTGAACATACTGCAACTGGCACTTCTTACCTTGATACACTACAGCAATGGCAGCAATGGCTCTTCCCTCAGTTGGAAGAAAATGAGCCAGATAACTTCATTTTCCAGCAAGATGGTGTGCCACCTCAGTGGTATAGCGGAAAGTACGCAATTGGTTGAACTTCACTTTACCCAAGCACTGGATACGCCGCATGCAGCCCAATGACAGGGCTTGCTGTGCATGGCCTCCATGTTCACCCGAGCTGATGCCATGTGATTTTTTTCCTTTGGGGCTTCATAAAGGATCGTGTGTACGTCCTCTGCTACCAGCAGACCTCCCTCAATTAAGAAATCAGATTGAAGCAGCTGCTCCTACAATCACTGAAGACACACTTTTCAATGTTTGGGAAGAACTTGACTATAGACTTGACGTGTGCCATGTGACAAATGGTGGACACATTAAAAATTAAGTTTCTTGGTAAAACTGTTTGAGTTGCTCTTTCATTTGACATATCATTTTTAAATGTAAGTATAATGTAATAAATGTCATAAAGCATTAAAACCCTGATATTCATTTTTAAACACCCTGTATTGTGAGTTTGCCAATGTTTGTATATTTAATGGTTCAAGCCCATATGTAGTTTTGGGTGTGAACTTAGGTTGGGTTTAGAAGACACTTCTCATATCTGAAAGTTGGTCTGGACTGCCCAGAGCACAAAGGTCCAAATGTATCACTTATGATGATGGATTCATCTGTCAGTGAGTGGCAGTACTCATATTAAAAATAAGTGAACGGAAATTTTACTCAAGGTGTAAGTGCATGACAGATGAAAGACGTCTTTGGTTACTTTTCATTGTGAAGTGTCTGGTAGGAAGTGTGGTTACAACCGAATTACTGGATTGTATAGTTATTTACAGTACTGCAGACAAAGTGAGAAAATGAAGAGTGAATTTTTACTAACATTCTGTTTCATTAACTACAACAGTTTATCATGCCCTCTTTAATGGTATTTTAAAGCCTCACTTACAGCATGTTGTGGACCAATCACATGTGTTGGTGGGTATTAATAGAATTCTATTTATTTACTGTTTGATCAGTTGCAAATCACTGGCTATTTTTTCAAATATTTCAGGTGGAAACCTCAACAAGATACGGTTCTGATAGTGCAAGGTAAGTTTTCATAGTTCACTGCAGAACTTTCTGAGAAGTATAAATTGTTATTTATTAAATGTGAAAGTGCTTCAGGTATAAAACACACTACTGTAATTATTAAGTACTACTGATAAGCAACAACATTACAAGGCAGTACGTTCAGTAATGGTATTATCTGCAACAGCCATTATGTGACTGTTCCTAAATATATAAAAGGAATGTCTAATATCGATACAGGAAAACAAAATTCCAGGTAGAATGTCAGCAGCTGTATTGTGCTTAATGCACAACGTCACATGAAAATCACTGAAATTTAACAGACCAATCTTGCTGGGCACAAGCTGATGCAGTAGAACAGTTAAGAAGAAAGGGTGAGTGGCTTTGTATCCAAAAATGGAGTTGATTCCCAGCCTTTCAGATTAATGAATATAGTGTTGAACAGTCTTTCAATACTGTGCCACAGTAATGCTCATGAAACACAAGCTTGTAGTGGTGACAGTTGATGGGCCACCATCAAGAGGAATTGTAAGTAGCTGGTGCCAGTTTCAGTAAGGTTGTGAAAACTTAACTGGCAAATACTTATTCTCTTTGTTTCTCCTTCGTCCTGGTGTGTTCCTGAAGGCTGGCCCATTCATTAGACACATTACAGGTAATAAGGTAATGCATAATTCCCAGCTCTGGGTGAAAAGGTAGGGTTTGCACATACCCTCTGATACCAGCCAGGCCCAGAGAGGGGTGACTGCCTAAGCTGTTACCTTCCCAAATGCCAATTGGTCCCTCTGTCAAGAGTTGGGTAGGTGTGACCTGAGGTGTGAATAGTCATTTAGGGTGGGTAATTACCTCTCTGAGGGGGGGGGGTCCTCCAGTTGGAAGGAGCATGCCATCGGAGATGTCAATCATGGAGGATTTTTTTTTTTTACAATGACTCAATCACCATCTTGGTGCATGACTACTAAACGTAAACAGAATGAGCAGAATGAGGCCAAAGATTTGAAGACCCTCCCAGCTGCACCTTGGTTCCTCATGGTATCACGTACTGGAGGTGGTCAGTCCTTCGGTACGATTATTGCGTTCATTATTCTGAAAGATATTATGGCCATTGCAGGCCCTGTAAAATTCTTTTCTCATTTATATAATGCAGTGTTGCTTCTGAATACATATTGCGATTTTCAAGCCCAACAACTGCTTACAGCATCACTCCTCCAGTTATCCTGTTCATGTTGAGAACCATCATACCCTGAACTCTTAACATGTTGTTCTTTACATTCTGATGCTAGTGGCCTCACTGAGGGAGAAATCCACACTTATCTCTCTAATCATGGCATCACTGCGGCCCATTGAGTAATGAAAAACATGGATGCAGGCATAATGCCCACATGCACTCTTTTTCTACCGTTTGCTGAAGTAGTGTTTGCCTCTAAGATTAAGGCAGGCTATGAAGTCATCACGTTGGACAACCATACATTGCAAAACAAATGATTTCCTATAAGTGTCAGCATTGTAATAAAACATGTATCCTGTCAAAAAATGGTCAAATATGTTACTCTTGGCAGAGATGCTCACTAGGGCAGCATTTTGCCTCCTCTCTGCTGTATCAATTGTAATCCCATGAGTGTCCCATGTGTATTAATGAGTGAGCCATCCAGGAGATCTGAGTGATGGACATCAAACCCCAGCCTGTCACTTGCAGTTGTTAGCTAGTCAAAATCTGTTCATTTTATCATCTGGCATTTACAGTAACATTTTTGCCGTGCCCATATTTAATGGAGGATATGTCCACCCAGATTTGCAACCTCAAGTTCAGTATTGCAGTTGTGAAATCACCCAGGTCACAGTAGCATCCCCATGTCGTCCTGCACCTGTGCAGGAAGCCATCAAATCTTTGCCCCTTGTGGTGAAATCACCTGTTACACAACTGTCAGGCTGAAAGGACTAAAGCAATACTCCCGCAAAGACTTTCTACAGCTAAAAATAGTCTTCATCCGCCAACTAGAAAGTTATAAGAACTCGAACAAAAGCAAACAGTCTTCTCCTTCCTTCTTCAGTGGTGTTGGCACATATACTGTTACCTGACTGACCACCATTTTGCTGGTGCCCACTGGCTACCGATTTTCTGCCACGGAATTCACAGGCTGACCCAGGGAGAATGCCAATATGTTGGTAGATCTCAGGGAACAGGAATCTCCAGTCTCTGCCCTCTGTAGCAGTGAATTCTTGAAGGCTAGCACTCAGCAGCAACCAAGGTGACTAACCTTCATTTGTTCCCTCCTCCCCAATCCACATTATGACTCCTCTCTAACATAATATTCGTGGCATTAGATCCAACAAGGAGGAATTACAGCTGCTCTTGAAATTGCTGTGTCCGCTTGTATTCTGCTTCCAAGGAAAAAAAAATTGTCCTCACAACCCCTTTGACCTTATCTTTGCTTCTGGTCTTCTGTAACCTTTCACCCCAAGGACAGCATTCCACCTCATGGGGGAGCTATGCTGGTCGTCGATCTCATTGAACACTCGACTGCTAGCTGTTGTAGTCTGCATTTTTCTTCCTCATTTCGCCTTTTCTCTTTGTAACATCTACACCCCTCTGTCATTTGCTGTTACGAAGTTGGACTTACTCCAGCTCATTGGCCAGCTCCCTCACTCCTTTTCGCTGCTTGGCTATTTTAATGCCCACCATTTGCTTTGGGGCTCTTAGAGAACCTGTCCAAGAGGTTCCCTCTTAGCTGACCTTCTGAATCATCTCTCTTAGCACTGGAGCACCCACGTTCCTTTCTGATCCCGTGCATGTATATTATCATTTGGACCTCTCGTTCAGCACTGTCTAGCTCGCCCATCATCTTGAATGGCCCATTCCATATGACATGTACTCAAGTGATCACTGTCTGTGTGCTATTAATTTGCCGACTCCTACCCCACCTGAGTGGAAATCAAATTGCCAGCTTTCTAAGGCCGACTGGAGGCTTTACTCCTTCCTCACGACCTTTACACAGCTATGATGACCAGGTAAAATATCTTCAAAACATTATCTTTACCGGTGCATAATGTTCCATACCATGCACTACAAGTTTACTGTAGCATGTCCTGGTCCCTGGTGGACTGAGGCATGCAGAGATGACTCGCTTGTGGGGATGTGCTCTCCACATTTTGAACCATCATCCTGATACATCTGTTGGAGGGCTGGTATCCTCTGTAGTCTATACATGTGGGGCTTCAGAGGCCATCTGCCCCATTTACTAGAGGAAGTTTTGAAAGATAAAGTTTTCTCAAGGTGTATGTGGTTTGGCTTTGTCAGACACATTTATTAAGGAAAACGGGACGCCTGAATGCTCGTCCTGAGTACCAATGTCTTTGCTATCCCCATTAACCATATTATGGACTCTCCCCCCAGGCATCTCAGCTCCCTTTTCATCAAGGATTTTACAATCTGTTGCAGTTTTCCATTAACTTGTCTCCTTGAGCGGCGTCTTCAACGTCGTTCTTATCGTGTTTTCTCTTGAAGCTTGGGCAGTGGCTTTCATTTTTCCACTGCCAAAACCTTTTGTCTGAGTATTTGGCGGCGGAATGAGTTTCTTACACCATCTTTACATCTTGCGTCTTTTGTTCTTCCATTCTCTGAAACTATAAAATTCCTGGGGCTTATGTCTGATATGAAACTTCGTTGGTTCTCCCATGTACTCTTGCCTGGCTGTACATAGTACCCACTCCCTCAGTGTCATACTTCTCCTAAGTGGTACTTCCAGGGGAGTGGATCATACCATCCTCATCTATTAAGGTTCCCCTACGTGAATATCTGTCCCTTGACATACCTGCACAATCTTACCAGTGAATATTTCGTCTGCAATATGGTGATCTTAATTTGTAGTATAGGCGATGGTGCGCTGTTTGCATACATTGTCCAATGCATTAAAGCCCTTTTCACCATAAGCTAGTGCTATTTCAATTTTGTTCCAGCTACACAGAAATTGTGTCGAGAGAGAAAAACTTCTGATGGCAGATTCTCTAGGATACCACCTCCAACTTTGTTGATACGTTTCCTAGCGCTCATGTCACTGCTGCATGGTTTGAGCTTTGCTTCTCGTAGTACATAGCAAATTGCAAGTGTTCACTCAGCTGTTGAGCTTTGATGAGAAACTAAGCCATTTCATCAATGCACTGTTCCCTCGACATCTTCTGACCTGCTCTATGAGGAACATAAAGGGTTCAAAGCTTTCCTGTAGTTAGTTTGTGACAGCAATAGGTTGGTTCTTAATTCTGTCGTGAATAAAGCGATTACACATGTCAATGATTTGTGGCTGTATGTTCAGCCATTTGCACATACGTTGAAGATTAAATTGCTTCCACATCCGGTTTTTGATTGTCCATTTCAATCATTTCGCAATACCAGTTTCCAAATGGGAGAATGTTGTATAGTGATTTATCCAACATCATTCCAATTCTGCTTTGAAACGCCTGTTGTAAAATTCACTTCCATGATATGCCTCAAGGTTGTTGGGCAGTCGATTTAGTCCTGTCTGCAACAATTGTTCGGAAACCTCTCAAACCTCCTTCCCTGTCTTTACTTTCAAAGGTAAGGCCCAGGCGAAATTGGAATGTGTGTCTGTGACTGTGAGAATGTACTTGAAACTGTTATTTGATTGTACGTAGTCTTATGTATTTAAGAGATCAGCCTGCCATGTATAATCCATTCCTCGTAGAAGGGTAATCCCAAAAGTAAGGTCTCCTATTTTTTTTATAAGTACATAAACATGTTTATTTCTACAGTGGTTTACATCTGTTTACAGCTTGATCATTTAGCTATTTTTCGACGTAATCACCATTTCTGTCGATGCATTTTTGTAGACACTGTGGCAGTTTTTGTATGCCCATGTCATACCAGCTCGCTGCCATGCTGTTAAGAAAGTTATGAACCTCTTCTTTCACATCGTCGTCGGAGCTGAATCGCTTTCTGGCCAAATGTTCTTCTACCCTAGGGATCAAGCGATAGTCACTGGGCGCCAAGTCAGGACTATAGGATGGGTGGGTGATTATGATCCGCTGAAACTGTTGGAGGAGAGCAACGGTTTGCCGAGTGATGTGTGGGCGAGCGTTGTCATGGACAATGTATACAACCGTGCTCAACATTCCTCTTCTCCGGTTGTGAATTGCCCGTTTGAGTTTTTTCTGAGTCTCACAGTACCTGTCAGCGTTAATTGTGGTCCCAGCGATTCCGCTCTGACGACGAGGTGAAAGAAGTGGTATATATATATTTACTTGCATGATGCGAGCAAAGCAGATATCTTGATTTTCCACTGAGATGTTGCCAAATAAGAATGTTCTGTTTGGTTTTACGTTTTCAAATTATGAAATATTACTGCTTTTGCTGGCTATCTAGTATGTTACTCCCTTAAATCCATGCAAAATCTCCTGCAGTAGCTGATATTTTGACTGAAACAGAATTTTTGAAAAAATATATACATGCTCAAAGTGGACTCCCACAGGATATGTCACCAGTGTAAAAACTAGATTATTTTCCGTAGCATGAAGCCCCCATAACCAAAGCATGTCTAATATAAGGAAGTAATGATCTATTTGTCTCGTTCTTCTGGCGTCTACCTTCATCATTGCGGGACCAGTTATTTAAAGACCCTTGTGGTAAGACACTTGTTCACTTGGTTATAGTGGTAACTGTTCATTTACATTAAAATCGAGGGGTTTTATAACCTCTTACTTACAACTAGGTATATAAACAAACTTAAATAAGATCATAATTCAGTGCCCATATCTGGCAATGTTGAATCATACATTTCCACTTCCATCAATGCACAGAATGCATCATGGAGTCGAGCTGTGGTAGTTTCCAATGAGTGGAGAGTTTGGCAAGCTGTTGACAGTAGATTACTGCACAATGTGCCACAGAAATGGAGTATATGTGACTGCCATCTTTACCAACACTCTAGCTCATCCTGTACAACATCTGATTAAAATGTTAAAAATCTGCTCTTGTGGGTGTGTGCTCCCTGTGTTAAATATTTTAACTGTACCAACTGAATCCCCTACAGAGATGGTATGATCACCTGGTAACATCAGGGAAGAGCAGACTTTTCTGTGGAACAAGGCTGAAATTTGCTTTGACACATTGCATGGTCAATATCATTGATCCAAGAAGAATATTAATTTATCATTAAATTGATGGTTTTCAAGTAAAGCCACATTTTAGCACTCCCTATTGGATATGACACTGACACTAACATACTTACACCCACTGGCATTCAAACAGTAGGTTTGATTGAACAGCATTATGTTGACACCAGATGCCTTCTGCTGCAACGACTTCATTTCCTGCAAGGAAAGCACATAGTGTTAGTGAGAAGCTTATTCGTTCATTTTCTCTGTTCATCAGCATGAGCATTAATACTTGCACTGGCTCACAACAGGGACTTTCGATACATGACTTGACATCCTTATCCATCGATGTTTGTGACAAGTGAGCGAATTATTTATAAATTGCTGCAAGTATATTTTCGGGACATCTACTATTATAGTTATAATTGTATTGTTGTTGTTTAGCTTCAAATCCCGTATTTTGTGCACATTTGTGTATTTATCAGGCACATTTATACGCTTTATTATCTGTGTAGTGCATAGAACCACTGTCTGCATTGCGTCATTCGTTTTGTGTTACTTGCAGCACTTAGATTGCCCAATCCAGCGGTAGCTGTCATAGTAGCAGCAATAGCACATCAGAGTACTGTGAGCTGACACATGTTTTCATAAGAAGTGACTTACTTTAAATTTTGTCAGTGTTCCTGACCTTCAACTCCTATACTTCGTATATGTCTGTGTATTTACCATTCCAACTCTGGTATGTACAGATACAGTAATTGCAGTGTTGAGATGTGAATGAAGTTGGTGATTCTTTGCTCATAGCTCCAGGCAGTGTTGTCCACCAATAGGTCCACTGCTGCAGTCACCTTGGGTACTGCCCACACTGAGATTAACCTCTCACTTGTGATTGAGTGGGAAGTCATTTCAGTGTGTGGGTGGCAGTGAAAGAGTTTCCATGTTGCTGATTGGAGAGCCTGCTCAGTTCGTCTGATGAACAGATTTGAGTGCTTGTTCCAGAGGAAGCCTCTCAGCATGCAAGATGGTAGTATTACTGGTAATTGGAAGCTCTGGTGTTAGGTGTGTAATGGCACCATTTAGAGGTACGACTGCATAGGAGGGGAAGGAATCCAATGTGCATTCTGTGTGCATACTTGGAGGAGTGTTTACAGATAAGAAATGGGTGCTTCTGGATGTCATGGAAAGCATGGAATAGCCAGCTGTAGGTGGTGGCTCACGTTAGTGCTGACAATATGTGCCACATTGGATTGGAAGAGGTTCTCTCTGGCTTCAGGTGCCTAGCTAGTAACGACTGCCAGTCTTGCTTGCGAGATTAAGGTGGAGCTCACCATATGTAGCATCATGGGCAGAACTGAAAGTCATTCCTTGCTACAGAGTGGAGTGAAGGTCTGAATCAGAGTCCCAGACTGTTCTGCAACTATGTAGGTTGCAGATTCCTTGACTAGCGCCAAAAGGTTGTGGATTTACAGGTTCTGCTAAATGGGTCAGGTGTCACCTACACAAAGGCAGCAGTTCCACGAGTATGGGGGATGGGTAAAGGAGACTGGGCTTTTTCTTTAGGTTAGAGGGTCTCAGGTAAGTGCAGAAAGGGCATCAGCTTCAAAGGCTGAAAGTAGAACACCGAAAGAGGGTAGATACAACCACAATAAGTACTGTAGTTGTAAATTGTCGTAGCTGCATTAGAAAAGAACCAGGGCTCAAAGCTCTAACAGAAAACACTGAATCTCAAATCGTTATAGGTATGGAAATAAGTTTAGCTGAAATTGTTCAAGAGACCCAACAATGTTCACAAAGAATAAATGAAATGCAGTTGGTGCTGTAGTGTTCACTGCTGTTCGAAGCAGTTTATCTTGTAGTGAAATTTAAGTAGATAGTTCATGTGAGGTACTACTTGTAGTGATCAATTAAAAGTTCCAGGTTGAGAGACTGTGGACGATCTGTAAAACTACTTCTTCTTGACGTTTCGTTGCCAACTGTAGGTAACATCTTCGAAGGTGAGTCACGATGGCTGCCTGGCTATTGATTTCCTGTTTCTATACAAGGCATCAATATACGTCACGTGGGGCCGACTGTAAGACTATCTCTGACTAACGTCATTATTCTCGATTGAATGTAATCGATCGTCACGTCGTTGGTGCAAAGTCGACCGCCATATCCTGTCTATCTTTAAGCCTTCCTCTTTTCTGTTGAAATTATTGTGGTGTTCCTGAATCTCTATACCTTCCCTCTACATAAGTGCATAATAATAGATGTCCTGGCTATCACGCTTGTCTCACTCAATTTTATTTCATTATCACCGTCTTTAAAAACATGTTCGTTGACTGTGACAGTGGCCGCAGAAGCCTACGTTTACACTCACTAATTTTCTTTGTTGGTCTAAAGATTGTTTCAACTTGAAACTTGTCCAGAACTTTCCCAGTACAGTCCGTAATATTGCGAATAAATGGAAGAAAAACTTTTCCAGCTGACAGTTGTTCTTGCTTAATGTTGTCACACTTTTCGTCTGGGATGAAGTGCTCGATCTATCTCATTGTCAGCGTATCCATTTTTCTTTTCTTAACAGCCGTTTGCAAACGATTTAGATCATCTTGCAAACAAACAGGCTCACAGATCTTGTTAGCTTTGTCCACTTATGTTTTAATGATACCTCTCTTCTATGAAGGTTCGAGTCCTCCTGCAGGTTATGGTCGGTGTGTGTTTCTTTTCTATACACTTTCTGCCCTAGACTCCCTTCTGCCCATTTAGTTACTGATACATCCAAAAAATTTAGTTGTCCATTTCTCTTTTTCTTCATAGTAAATGATATCTTTGGATTAATACCATTCAGGTACACCAAGAAGCAATAAAATTCCTCTTCACAGAGATTCCATAGCACAAAAGTCTCATACACATACCAATACCACTTTAAAGGGCTTTTAGTGCCAAACTGTAGCGCCTGCTGTTCAAAAAATTCCGTGAAAAGATTAGCAACAGCTGGACTCAGGACACGGAGGGCTACCCGTGGCCATGCCTTCTGTTTGTTCGTGAAACTCATTATCATACTGGAAACAAGTCGTGGAAGGGCAATGTTGGGACCTCCATGGCCTGGCAACCAGTTGTCGACTCACTTCGGAAGTTGTTACCCGCAGTTGGCAACGAAACGTCAGGAAGTCGTAGTTTCACAGATCGACCATGGCCTTCCAGCCCGGGAATTTTAACTCACGAAGACGTTGAATGTGAAAGCCTATACATTACAACTAGTACGGGTGGAGCTAATACCTACCAACTGGAACAATTTAGTAGGTCCCCTTTACAGACGTTCTGACTTGGATGAAACAGTTGCTGAACAGCTCAAAGAAAACTTGAGCGTCATTTCAAATAGGTATGCCACTTGTACAATTATAGGTGTGGGGACTTCAGTCTACCTTTGATATATTGGCGAAAATAAATGTTTTATGTCAGTGGTAGGCATAAAACGTCGTCCGAAATCGCACTGAATGGCTTCTCTGAAAATTATTTTGAACAATGAATTCAGAAGTTCACTCAAAATGTAAATGGTTGCGAAAACATACTTGACATCTAAACAGGGAGCATAACAGATACAGGCATTAGTGACCACAATGTTGTTGACCCATGATGAGTTCACAAGAGTAAATACTGTAACATCGAAACTCACCAAAATAACGGAGAGATATGTGTCAAATAAATTAATAAGAGGTGGTACTGACACAAAACAGGTCAGACCACTGGTGCAGAAGCAATGAAATACACATGCCAAAATTAAAAGAACACAAAATCCACTAGATTGGCGAAGTTTTTCAGAAGCTCCAAATTTAGCGCAAGCTTCTATGGGAGAGACTTTTAATAGTGTTCAGAACGACAGTCTGTCACCAAATCTGGTAGAAAACCCAAAGAAATTCTGGTTGTATGTAAAGTATACAGTTTACAAGGTGCATTAATGCCTTCCCTGCACGATAACAATGGTACTGTTATTGATGACACTGCTACTAAGGCGAGTTACTAAAGACGGATTTGCTAAATTCCTTCACAGGAAAAGCAAAGTAAGCATTCCAGAATTCTAATCAAGAATAACTGCCTACATGAGTAACTTAGAAGTGGGTATCCTAAATGTTGAGTAGCTTAACACTTAAGAAAGGCAATGCCTCTGGTCCAGATTGTACACCACTGAGGTTCCTTTCAGAATATGCTGATACAATAGCTCCATACTTAGCAGTTGTATATAACTCTTCAACTGCAGAAAGATCGGTACCCGAAGACAGGAAAGTTGCACAAATTACACCAGAACCCAAGAAAGGAAATGGGAGTAATCTGATGAAATGCACACCCGTACCAATAACATCGCTGTGCATTAGGATTTTGGAAAATATAATCAGTTTGAACATTATGAATTACCTTGAAGATATGATTTATTTACAAATAGCCAACACATAATTGGAAAACATAATTGTTGTGAAACACAACAAGCTGTTTATTCTCGCAAAGTAGTGACTTATATTGACAGACCACATTACATTGATTCCATATTTTTTTGTTTTCAAAGGGCATTTGACTCAATTCCTCACAAGTAACTTCCTATTACATTGTGTGCCCCTGGAGTATCATCCTAGTTGTGTGAACTGGTTCGTGATTTTGTACCAGAAAGGTCACAGTTCGTAATAACTCACAGAAAGTAATCGAAGTAATATTTGATGTTTCCCAAGGAAGTGTAATAGGCCCTCTGTTGTTTCTGATCTACATACACGGTTTGGGAGACAATCTGAGCAGTTCTCTTTGACTGTTTCCAGATTATGCTCTCATTTACCTTATTGTAAAGTCATCAGATGATCAAAACGAATTGTGAAGTGATAGACAAGATACCTGTATGATGTGAAAAATAGCAATTGACTGTAAATAATGAAAAATATGAAGTACGGAAAGGAATGCGCTAAATTATGTTCACATGATAAATCATACAAACCTAAGCTGTGAACTCAACTAAATACATAGGAATTACACTTATGAATAAATTAAATCATAACATTCCTATAGATAATGCACTGGAGGAAGCAAACCAAAGATTAATTTGTTGGCATACAACTTACAAAACGTAAAAGGTGTACTAAAGAAATGGCATACACTATGCTTATCTGTTCTCTTGTGGAGTATTGCAATGTGGTGTGGGACATCGAAGAAGGGCAGTTCTTTTTGTATTATTGCCAAATCAGGGAGAGTGTGCTATGGATATGATACATGAACTGGGGTGGTGGTAATTAAAACAATAGCGTTTTTCGCTATGGCAAGACGTTTTCGTGAAATTTCAAACACGAATGTTATCGTCAGTGTGATAATATGTAAATGGTCCCTTTCTACGTAGGGAGAAATCATCATCATAATAGTAAAGTACGAGAAATCAGAGCTCACATGGAAAGATGTACGTGTTCGTTTTCCCAGCACGCATTGAGAGTGGAATGGTAGAGAAATAGGTTAAAATTATCGTTCGATGACTCTCTGCCAGTCCCTTTATCGTGAATTGCGGAGTAATCACGTAGATATATATCATCAGGCATCACCATTAACTTAAATATTTCTATGCTCGTGCGATTAGGACATTTAGGTGGTGTGGCTGATAATTGTTTGAGCCAGTTGCTCTTCACATATTTACTAACAGTATTCCCATTACATTTTCAAGAATATCACAGCAACAACAGCAAGTTGCTTCAATATCTTTATCATCAGCACACCATTACAGCGTGCCATGGACATAAAGTAAATTAACTGAATATAGAAAATCGAATGCTTAGCAGTGAGATCTCTTTTTTTGTTTCAAATACAGTCGATGTCTTCTACAGTCATTGTCAAGATGCAAGTGCTGCACATTGATATTTAAACGGAAAGTACAACCTGCTACTGATACAGTAGTAACAAAACATGAGAGTTATAGGTAAATCAGTTCTTAAATGTTTATTGTATGGACAGGCATTTTAAAAAATTTCAGCATATGCAGCACATCATACATGTTGGTTGTTGTAACGTGACATGACATAATGGGCTCAGAGACATTAGGTGCATGAGACAGAGTGTGCCTCATGAAAGCTGTTGGAGCACTGGCCATGGAGTGGTGTTCATGGCTGGATGCTTATGCACATATCAGTGAAGTATGACATGCATCTGAACTGTAGTGAAATGTCACTCCTGTGAATGCAAAGCAGAGAGCACTTGGAATAGGTGGTGCTACATGTACAACTAGTAGAAGCACAGGGAAGAGGCAGGAGGATCCTCTCATCCTTTTCCTTCCCCCTCCCCCCCCCCCCCTCTATCATATCCCCATTCTGTCCTGTGCAACTCAGGCTGAAGGTCCCTTCCTATGTTCTCTGCCACTCTCCCATCCTCCCTCTCCTCCCCTGCTGTCACTCCCTACCCCTGCTGTCACTCCCTGCCCCTGCTGTCACTCCCTGTGCCCCCCTCTGTCCCTCCCTCCCTTATTGACCAAGCTGTTCAATTGGGGCAAACTAACTCCATGAAAGCAGAAACCAAGACTGCATTTGTAAGATTCGTAGCCGATGCTATTTTCAGGAGCTCATACTCAATACTGTAGACCTGATGCATGTCAATACTGGTTCCTGTTCCACCAACTATCACATCCTCAGCCTGCATTGTGAAACCCTTGCACAATGATCCTACGTCATCTATCACTTGGCTAAGACATACACTGGGCTTGCAAAAACTTGTCACATGTAACTTGTGAAAGGAAACAAGATGGCTTCCTTGCATAATGTTTGTGTTTTTCTTTATCAGGGAGCAAGAAGTGGTAGTTGAGAGGGTTATGCCAGTTTATTACCTTTCATCTTCCCTCAATTTTTTGAATTCCATCGAACACCCTTTGGCCTATTTTGGCTTGGTCCATGTTTCTAAGCTCACACCGTTGCCACAGTGTCATTTCCACTGCAGGTGCCTTCTGAGTAGCATAATAAGCAGTGGGTACCAGACAGACAAGGTCATATGGTAATGCTTTGCTTAATTCATTCTGCGCCGGCCAGTGTGGCCGAGCAGTTCTAGGCGCTTCAGTTTGGAACCGCGCGACCGCTACGGTCGCAGGTTCGAGTCCTGCCTCGGGCATGGATGTGTGTGATGTCCTTAGGTTAGATAGGTTTAAGTAGTTCTAAGTTCTAGGGGACTGATGACCTAAGATGTTAAGTCCCATAGTGCTCAGAGCCATTTTTGAATTCATTCTGCTGTTGACAATGCTTTGCAGATTGACACTCACTTCCCCTACATTCACTTGTGTGCACTAGAAAGAAGCATATGGTTGCTAAGGGAGCAGTGATTTCCATTTATTAATATTGCAGCTTTTATTTCTGAGTTAAGATGACTTGGTTCCAAAACACACAGAGCCAGCAAGGATTGTTACATACAAGGTAAGTGAATTTCTTCATGTCCTTAAAGACAAAGGGAAAAGAGACGAAATCTTATCAGCTCTGCAGGCATCTACAACATAGGCATCTGGTGTTTGACCATAAACGTCACTGAGAATATTTGTAGAAGTGCCGTCGATGGAAACCTGTGTCCAGGAAACGGATTTCGAAGATCTCTAGAAAGATTTTCTTCATTGTACTATATTGAAATTTCATGACCATGGCGAGTATCCTACAAGGCAAAATGTAAGTGACATTTTAAATTGTAACATAGGTTTCACAGGGGTCACCTATCAAGAGGAAGAATTCTGAAACCTTTGGCATATACATACAGCAAATGCAAAGATGAAAGATGCACTCTAAGGGAGGATAGGATACTGTTGTCAGGAAAAGAAATAATCGTTTCCATATTATTTATTTTGATCAACTGTGGCTGAAACAAAATCGTGCAATAAACATGTGACAAGCTTCAAAAAGCAACGATTGATTGAAAGTACTCTATGGCAAAGGAAACACACTTACTGTCTGGCAGGCAGGATGATCTGAACATCGCTTTACCAAAAGCTATTATTTACATCCCCCAAAACCAATGGTTATCATGAAGAACTCAACAGTGATGTATTTGAACCCTTGTGTTTACCTTTATGGAGTCTATTCAACAAGGGCTGTCTGATTGTCATCGATGATGCCAGTTAAAATTCCAGAATAAAGGAGAAATTCCAAGTTCTAGAACAAGGAAGGAGGAAATACCATATGAGCTGGAAGAGAAAAGTAACTCAATTTAATGCTGTTATACCAAGATGGAAATACTTGGAGGTGGTCAGGTGTCATTGCTATCTTCATAATCGATATGAACTTCACAGCTCAACAGCAGAAATGGGACACAAGATTGTGAGACTGTCCCTTAGTGCAGAAAAGATGGGCAGGATACCATTGAGGGGAAGGGAAGGGGCACTGAAGGGCATGGGGAAGGGAGGGAATGGGGAAGAAAAGCACAGGAGAAAGGGAGGGGCAAGAGGGAGGGAAGTGGGCAAGTGGAGGGTACTTCATACGTTAAAATTAAAGACAGTATGAAAAATTCGGAAACTAAAAACGTGCAGACGCATGTGCCTGTGAGCTTAAACTAAATGGCAACATTATAATTGTAGCTGTGTATAAGTTCCCTTTCAGAAATTTCCAATGACTTCTTTTTTTCCATCGGGCAGTTGGAGACAAGCTAATTATTGTTTGTGGGGTTTGCAGTGTAGATTTTCTGAAAGAATCTGATAAAAAGAACGACCTTGAAGTATTACTTGGTTCTTTCAATTTGACATCAGTTATTGATTTTGCTGCATAGGTAGTACAGGAAAGCAGCACTCGGAGATATATTTTATAGACTGAATACAAATTTAATCAAATAAATACTTTTCCTTTTGAGAATGGTGCTTATGATCATGATGCACAGTTAGTTATACGATGTAGTTCCATGCAAGTAATGCAGAACAGTCCTCCAAAATAGTACATTCAATTTAACAATTGCATAGCTAGCAACAGAATGGGATGAGATCTACAGGGAACCTGATGCTAATTTCAAATTTAATGTGAAAATAATTTCTGTAAGGAAACAACACAACATAATCATCAGAAATAATCTGAAAGCTGTGATTTATTAAAGAGATAAAAATAAGTTGTATACAGAAAATCGAAATTCATTTTACAACCAGGAGGAATTATCCAGAAAGACCCAAACATTACAAAACTGTAGCACTGTATTAAGAAAAGTTGTTAAAAAGTCATGAAATTTGTGCATTATGTCTCTGATTAGCATCTCTGGTAATAAAATTAAAACTATTCAAACTCATTGAAAAGTTTAACAAAAAACAGAAGTAAGAAGTATTTTTAATAATAATTTTTTAAATGTTGTAGAGAAACTAAGATCCAGGTGTTCATTAGGAAATACAAGGTTTTACTTGGCAAAAGCAATACCAGGTAGCATTAACAGACTGACAGACAATCAGCATCTTAAAACAAACCAAAATAATTTATGAATGACGACATTGTGTACTCAGTAGACGAGTTTTTAAATATGAAATAGTAATTTCAAAAAAAAAAAAAATACATTGTGTAAAGAAATCTAATGTTAAACTGACAAGTTCCACATTACAAAATGTCATGTTCATTATCTGGGGCTCAAGTATTAATGTAATATAGTGTAATATCATGAAACCAGGAAAGGACTGTACATTACTGTATAGTTACTATAATTTGTGTTACCAGCTGTAAGTAAAATCATGTTGAAAGTTTGGTCAGCATGTGGCTTACCTGTGTCACAGAATCCAAGAAGCACTGAGTTACTTCCAGCCTGAATTTAAAAAGCATAACTCTACTCTGTACACCGATTGCTGGAATGCACTGAACACCTGTATGAGAATGTTACATTTGAGCAGTGCTTGTTAAATTCAGTCTGTAATGGTCTTATTAGTTGTGTACAGACGACTCTGAAGCAGATAGAACTTCCCATCTGTAGATCATGAAAGCTTCAGTCTTCTGAGCAATATCTAAAAGATTCTAGACTTCTATGCTGTATAACATGTGCTATCTGACAGCAGTTGTATAAGAAAGTTCCTACGTGAGTACCAAACAGGCAAATATTTTATGAAGACAGAGCACAGAAATTAGTAGGATTGAATACTATGCATTAACCTGCTGACTTGGAAATTTGGATAGAAGCCCATTTCATTGTTTAAGAATAAAACTTTAATTTGTAATTCATTGAAACAGTGTGTAACGTCCTGAGCAGTTAATACTACTAACCAATAAAGTGATTATCTGCAAACATTTTGATCAGTCGCAAAGTAAACATATTTAATGAGACAATTAGAGTAAATAGTTCTAAAGTGTGTGTACATGGATGATGTACACTATCCAGTAAAAAAACCTCACCAAAAGCGGAAAGCTTCAGTCAGTGGACCCTTAAATTTTCTCTTGACCACAAATTGTTTCCATGAAAGAATGAGAGAGTGATACTGTGGGGGAAGGATGATCAACATTCAGTGACTTGAGCTTACTATGCATTATGACAAAGAAAATAACCCCACTTTCAGCTTGGGCAGAAAGCCAAACCAACATATATAATTGAACTGCTCAGTCAAAACACAGGTAGCAGTGATGGATATGCAGCCCTTAGTGCAGTGCCCAGACTGTCACTTAGGAAACATAAAAGGTGACAATTATTGAATTATATCAAAAATGGTAAATTAGTTACATTCTACAACGTTCACACACTTCATTCAACATGGAAACTTCACTACAAATATTCGGATTTAGGTTATGACATGTTCAATATGCCTGCCACCATTGGCAATCATGTGGCTCTGCCAAATAATAAAATTGTGCAATACCCACTGTAATAAATGATGACTAACTGACAACCTAAGCTGCCGACAGGTGTTGTTGATATACCTCGATGTGGACAGCTGAAAATGTGTGCCCCAACCAGCACTCGAACCCGGGATCTCCTGCGTACATGGCAGACACACTATCCATCTGAGCCACCGAGGACACAGATGAATAGCGCGACTGCAGGGACTTATCCCTTGCACGCCTCCCGTGAGACTCACATTTCCAACTGTCCACAATTCTACATATGTATAGTACCTTATAGACATTTGCCTACCCACTCATTACTCGTGCACGCTTTGGCGATTCCGGTAAGAGTTTGGGCAACCCGTGCGCATTTGCACAGATGAAGGTCAATGGCTGGGTAGCCTTTAACTATATATACGACGACAGTAACTTGTTCTCGAAAGAACAGTTACTGTTGGACATTGAGGTATATCAACAACACCTGTCGGCAGCTTAGGTTGTCAGTTAGTCATAATTTATTCCAGGGAAAAGCTGCATGGTCATCAACAGTAACTTTCAAAAATAAGAGCATAGTGAGTTCTTGATCGATTTCACATTCAACTGGCTTTGCTATGGGAAAATTCAGTGCGCTACAGAACAAGTATTCAGCCACGTAACCCACTAAGTGTCTGGTGCACATCAGTGAAATTTATAATCGTGCTTGTTAGAAATATTAAGCTGCTGCAAATATTAAGCTGCCTAACCACACCCTCGGAAAACAGCAAAAACTTTTAGAAAGTCAATATTATATACGAAAACTTTGCTTTTCTTGTAGTTGCACTGCTGTATACTAATTTAAACCATGTGACACGAGCTATGCTTGGCTGATGAAAGCACGTCACAATCTTGATTGCGGTGCTTTGGAAGCTACTGTGATGTAATTGTTGGAATTTGTGTTCATACTTTCGTCATACAAAAATATGTAGTATACATGTTTCCACGCATCAAAGATCTTTCAGAAACGCTTTGATTTTTGCTAGGTTGAGATTCTTAAACTTCCAGAAAGTTCTAAACAGGTTTATAAACCCAAAACCATTAAAGGGATTGGTAAGGTTTACAGCTCCTAGGGAAACGATATCGTATTTTAACATGGGAAAATGTACTTCCACCCAGTGAACAGTTTTTCACCCTAAACAACGCGTTTCTAACTGTTAAATCCGGGAATTTTATCTTGTCTGGATATACACCCAGTTAACAATGTTTAAACCTTCTATAAGAACCGAAGTGCCTATTGAGAAGAAACTTGTGCACAGGTGGTACAGTAGTTTTATCAGAACAGCAGCACTGCTTTGCAGGAATATCATTGAAATAAATGGCTGAGAAGAGGCCCCATGTCAATAAATGTGTTAAGGAATACAATCAAATTTGAAGTAATACATGAATTAAGCGGTGCAGCAAATTCCCATAGCTGTTGTTGAAGTTGCTTTTAGCTACAGCCGACCATATAGCAGATGGCTCAAATTCTGCACTAGGTGCTAGAGTTCGTTCTCTCTCTCTCTCTCTCTCTCTCTCTCTCTCTCTCCCCCTCTCTCTCTCTCTCCCCCCCCCCCCCTCTCTCTCTCTCTCTCTCTCTCTCTCTCTCTCTCTCTCTCTCTCTCTCTCTCTCTCTCTCTCTCTCTCTCTCTCTCTCTCTCTCTCTCTCTCCCCCCCCCTCTCTCCCCCTCTCTCTCCCTCTCCCTCCCTCCCCCCCTCTCCCTCTCCCCCTCTCCCCCCCCCTTCCCCAGCGCGCGCGCGCGCACACACACACACACACACACACACACACACACACACTGCCTCTGACTGTGCCTTCCCCCAGTCAACAGTTAAAAATATTTTGTGGCACATTTTACACTAGTATCTCGATGTGGCTCAGAATGTGCTGCTAAAGAAGCCCCAAGATAGGTTACAATGCTGTGACTTTGCCTTCATTTTTGGCATGCATGGAAATGGTGACTTTTGGCTGGGAATATTCTTTGGATCGATAATGCATATTTTACTCTGCACCAGGCTGTGAATGCACAGAACTGTCACATATGGGGTTGTCCTCCCAAGTCTTGTGCAGGAACATCCACTGCACTCAGCTTACATGACTGTGGCATGATTTAACTAGACCCTTCATTCTCAGTCGTGGACCTGTTTGGTGTACAGTGACATCTGAACTTTATAAGGACCTTGTTATGCAATATGATTCCAACATTTCAAGAACACAGGTGTCTGCATAATTATATTGATGGGGTGGCATGATATGTCAGTTGTGTAGTGAATGATTGGTTTCATGAAACATTTGGTATGACCCACATTATATCTAGGCAGTTTCAAGATATGTGGCCTTCGAGATCCCCTGGCATAAATTCATGTGACATGTGGATGTTGGGATCTGTGAAAAAGTATTCAGGATGTATCCAGATAACCCTGATGAGAAGGATACCATATGATAAGAATCAACCTGATTACAGTGGATATGCTGTAGGCAACTATTAACCAAGTCATGTCATGGATACACCATGTAGCAGTCATTAGACCATTTTGAACACGTAACTTCTGGTCATATGCTAATAAACGTACCAGAACCACCATTATCATTGGTCTGATCGTTTCTCGTCTTTTTTCCTCCACTGATACCTCATTCTCACTGCTTATAGCGCCATATTTTCACCTGGTGGCGGCAAGTGAAAAATTATTTTTCAGTGTACTCAGTGAGGATACAAGTAAATGAAGATCTTACAATGTTAAAGCATCCTGCAAAGTATAGAGCCCACACTGCAGCACCCAGAACACTGTCAGTTTAATTATAATCACGTAAAATGCC
This sequence comes from Schistocerca serialis cubense, assembly GCF_023864345.2. Lineage (NCBI taxonomy): Eukaryota > Metazoa > Arthropoda > Insecta > Orthoptera > Acrididae > Schistocerca > Schistocerca serialis. Next base: position 52,549,634 of record NC_064648.1, on the reverse strand, counting down.
TTGGATCGACTTCTTGTTATGGAAACAGGGTGCTGTGCAAACAATTTTACCCTCAGTAAATTCATAATAAAGTTGCTATGACGTTTTGCAGAGATACACTCGTTCTATGACTGCTACTCAGCAGGGGTTTTTATCATCAGCTTGTGTTTATTATTGTTAATCACAGTGTAATAATTATGGTGACTTCTGTCAGTGTCTTTTACAATATGCTGTGTGTGCCACATCTATAACCATTCAAGCCAGCCTGAATGGACTTATTATTCTCCACGAGTTCTGTCTGCAGCTCGTGGTCTAGTTGCTAGCATTGGTGCTTCTGGATAATGGGGTCCCAGGTTCGATTCCTGGCTGGGTTGGGGCTTTCTCTGTCCAGTGACTGGGTGTTTGCGTTGTCCTAATTATGTCGTCGTCGTCATCATTATTGTTCATGACAGTGGCTACATTGGACTGTGTAAAAAAATTGACTGTGTAAAAATTGGGACTTCGTACAGGTGCTGATGACCATGCAGTTGAGCGCCCCACAAACGAATAATCATAATCATAATCAACCCAAATCACCATCATAATCCATGAGTTCTGAAAGTAAGAACCGTACTTCAATGTATGTTTTGGATAAATGATTTATGAAGGTCTGGGTGACTGTAATATTCATTAAGATTGCATGATGGAAATTGGTGATACAGATTCAGAAATTGGTGGTGGTGGTGGTGGTGGTGGTGGTGGTGGTGGTGGTTGTGGTTGTGGTTGTGGTAGTGGTAGTAGTGGTTGTGGTGGAAATGATAATGATACGACTATGTCCTCTGTTATCATGATTCCTACTTTTATGGTAGGGGAAACTCAAATGGAGAAATGCATGACCCAAGCAATGTTTGTGCTAGACAATGTAACATTGCTTTGCAGATTCCTGCCCTGTGACTTAGTGTTAATGTGCTAATGTGTTCAGTAGAAATAGAGACATTGCACAAGAAATCAGGTGTGCTTTTCCCTCAAAGTATTTTAGATGCGAGTCAACAGTGATGAAACAAGATCTTGATAATATAAAAATGTTCAGAAAAACATACCTTCTTTGCAGGATATTGATATTTCTGAGATAAAAGCTTTAGTAGGCTTGCTTGTATTCACAGCATTCTCCAACCCTGGCATCAAATGCATCTTTCCTTAGTAATATTTTCACGGTGGTGTAAGAAACGACCTGCCTGGGTAGCCAAGAGAACTATTGCCCTGCTTCCTGGTTTTGTGTAGGCGCGCCAACCCCATATCAAATCCGCCCAGTGGATTAACAACAAAGGGCCAGTGTGCTGGCTAGCTTGGATGTGGGTTTTAGGCAGTTTTCCACATCCCACTAGATGAATACTGGGCTGGTCCCCATGTTCCACCTCAGTTACACAGCTTGCAAACACTTGCAGACATTCGCAGTCTCCCATGGGTTACACTGGACGCAGACAGTTTCAGTACATTAATTCTGTCCTGGGGGGGGGGGGGGGGTGTAGTCTTTGGGAGTGGCAATCCCATTGTAATACTAGCCTACATATGCAATGGCACTTCGCAACCAGTTTCAGCTGAAAGACCGACTAAAGGTGGCGAAGTCCCATTAATCTCCCAACCTGAGTAGTTGTTGGATAGAGGGGTACAGGAGTAGATAGATAGAATATAAGAAACGATTTTTGTTCATAATGACAGATCTTTGGTTTGAGAATCGAGAGGAGGAGGAATAGAGTAGAGGTGACAGCTATAGTGCCAAAAATTTTATCAAATGTGGTGCAAACCATCAGCAGTGTCACTGTCCAAGCTGTAGTATGTGTGTTGATAAAATACATGCGCACTTCCATCATCACTGCATGAATAGTTCATGAATGTACCTGCCACAAAAAATGTTGTGCGGTAAAGATTAAGGATATGACACAAGTACCCAGTATGTACACAATGCTTACGTGGAGGTCTCTAAAACAATTGATAAGTAATTAACATCAAAATTTATGTATTGTTGAAGTTTTCCAGATAATCTGTTTCTTATTCTCGTTTGTTTATGGTTGACTGGCACAGCATAAAATTCTAATTGTAAGTTTTATTTCTACTAATTTGAGAAATAGAAAAGTAATTGTTTGAAGCCTTACTTGTATATTTTTTTATTTCTTTCTTCATTATGTATATTCTGTTACCTCACTTCGATATGTATGAAAATACATGCTGTAACTAATTGAGTTAAAAAAAGTTACAATATTTAGTGATTCAGTTGTCAACTTCTGGAATCTGACACACACCATGAAACCAGTTACATTAAAAAAAATCGCGTGATCCCAGTTAAGAGTTTAAAAACACTCGAAATTTACCAGATACCACGCCAAACAAAACTATATACCCAAAAAAATGCAAAACAGTCAAAAGTTACAGTCAGAACAAAAGAAAACAAGGGACAATGCACACCTTCAGTACTTCGTAATCTTTCATGTCCAACATGATGCACATACTGGGGACCTGAAAGTCATGACAGTTCTGTTCTGGGTTAAAGGGTTTGTGGCAGGTGGAATAATGGGACCCAGATACTATGGGGGTAGCTCATCCATCAGCTGTTATGAATGCCATTCAATATGTAGCATCAGCCTGCAGTGTTTAATAGGAGATAATGTGGCAATTTATGTGTGTCCTTCAGTCAACGGTGTTCTGCAATGTCAGGTGACCAGACGTTGGGAAGATGTAAAATTTTTCAAAAAGGCTCACTGCAAATATTCTTTTCAGACAGTATCTCCAGTTGTGCAAGGCTTCATATGAGTTGCAGTGCCAAAAATACAGTCGTGGATTAAAACCATCTGCAGGTGTGTCATTTACATTCATTCATCAGTATGCAAATTTTTTTCCCTTCATTGATGTGACATCGATTCTTGTTCATGAGCAGTCATTACCACCTGATTAACATCCATACTAGATACCTAATCAAAACAATGAAGCCTGCACTAGTTCTTGACTCATGGGGAATCATACGAAACAACATCTGTTTACGAGGTGAATTAATTTATCATTTCCAAAGGTGAAAGTGTTTGCAAAAAGAAACATTTAAAAATTATTTCTTTTAACCAAATCTTAATTACCTTGAACTCAAGAACCTTGAATTAAAATGTGTAACATACATTTCAATACATTTAATAAATTGATGTAACATTGTATTTTTAAAATATTCTAATACGTGAAAGTGAATTATTTTAATTCTTATCTAAAAATTTCAGATCAAATTGTCAGTGACTCGCATTAACCATTATTGAATTCCCTCTTGTTATTTTCGTTTTAAACCACTTTTACTTCTTCAATTCCTTCCTTCTTGTGGAATATTATAATTTTAAATCACTGAGAGTTACTGAAAAAGTAATTTTGTATGTACTTTTATGACTTGCAGCTTATAGTACTGGATTTATGGACACTCAAATATTGTTTCTTTGTTGTATGTATATCAATATTTAACATTCTCCTCCTCATTCTTCAGATTGACTCAGAGTACTGGTGGAAGCTGTGGCGTATCATGTGAAGAAAATTGTCACCATAGACTGGTCCACGATGAGTTGGTGATAGACATGGAAAAGTCAACACACGAGTTTGGTACCGATACAGAAGATGGGGTTATTCATAAAGAATGCTCAGTTGCCACCCAATATGACTGTAGTATGAGGAAAAAGGAATTACGTGTATATAGCTGTAATTTCTGCCAACAGAGCTTTCTTTCAAAATACAGACTCATAATGCACGTGTTTATGCACATTGATGGCACACAACCACCTTCGTATGTTTGTGAGTGGTGTGGTGAGGTGTTTCACAGTAATGTTAGTTTGAAAAAACATTTGAGAATGAGTGAGAATTATCAAAATTTGACTGTTGGCAACCATGGAAAATACGGCTTTAGTGATGAGCATCAAAGCATTATCTTCTTGGATAGTGAGCCAGAAGTTTCTGTTGCAGAACATAATGAGCAATCTTCATATGAGGAAACTTGGAAAGCTTCAAAGAAGTCCTCTAATGACATGAGTAACGTACATATGACAAATAATGCAGAGAAAACAAGTCATTATGGAACTTTATCAACAGCTGTTAATATCAGTGCCCAGGCTAATCTGCTTACTGCAAAAAGAACCGACAAATGTGGTATTTGTGGCAAATTGTTTGCTAGGTCAGGTGATCTCAAAAGACATGTCTTCATACACACCGGAAAAAGACCTCACAAATGTGATATTTGTGGGAAATCTTTCGCTTTGTCGAGTAGTCTCAATAAACACGTATTAATTCACACTGAAAAGAAACCTCACAAATGTGAGATTTGTGACAAATCGTTTGCCCAGTCAAGTCATCTCAAGACTCATATTCTAATTCACACTGGAAAGAAACCTCACAATTGTGAGATTTGTGGGAGATCTTTTGCTTTGTTTAGCAATCTCAATAAACATGTATTAATTCATTCTGGAAAGAAACCTCACAAATGTGAGATTTGTGACAAATCGTTTGCCCAGTCAGGTCATCTAAAGAAACATATATTAATTCACACTGGAAAGAAACCTCACAAATGTGAGATTTGTGGGAAATCATTTACTGTGTCAGGCGATCTCAAGAAACATGTATTAATTCACACTGGAAAGAAACCTCATAAGTGTGATATTTGTGACAAATCGTTTGCCCAGTCAGGTCATCTCAAGACTCACACATTAATTCACACCGGAAAGAAACCTCACAAATGTGAGGTGTGTGGGAAATGTTTTACTTTATCAAGCAGTCTCAAGAGTCATATATTAATTCACACTGGAAAGAAACCTCACAAATGTGAGATTTGTGGAAAATCTTTTACTATGTTGGCCAATCTCAAGCAACACGTATTAATTCACACTAGAATGAAACCTCACAAATGTGAGGTTTGTGACAAATCGTTTGCCCAGTCAGGTCATCTCAAGACTCACACATTAATTCACAGTGGAAAGAAACCTCACAAATGTGAGATTTGTGAGAAATCTTTTACTATCTTAGGTGATCTCAAGAAACACACGTTAATTCACAGTGGAAAGAAACCTCACAAATGTGAGAATTGTGACAAATCGTTTACCCAGTCATGTCATCTCAAAAGACATTTGTTAATTCACACTGGAATGAAACCTCACAAATGTGAGATTTGTGGGAAAGCTTTTGCTAGGTCAGGCGATCTCAAGACACACATTCATACACATCAGAGAAAGGTCACACAAATGTGATACTTGGGGCAAATCATTTGCTAGATCAGGTGATCTCAAGACACATGCATTGGAACCCATTGGAAGAGGACCTCACAAATGTGATATCTGTGACAAAAGTTTCACTCAAATGGATTTTCTCAATACACATACATTACTTCACATCAGAAAGAAACTACAAGTAGTTGTTAGTTTACGCAAATAGGTTTTCCTGGTTGGTTCCCTCAAGGCCTATAAAGTAATGGTTGTAGCATGGGGATAGTAAATTGTAATGCCTGTGAAATATCATTAAATGTGGTATAATCGTGAAAAAACGTGCAGTGTGTACTATAGAGTGGTAACAGATAATTTGACAATATAAAAATCCATATCTGCAGCTTGAGATGTTAAGAAATTCTATAACTAAATAATCCAAAAACATGAATCAAATGTCTTTTTGTCATTAACACTGCTACTTTTTCCCATCAATCTTGACACAAGAAGATTGTGAATTGTGATAAATTCTTACCTTTGTCAATAATCATAAGTACCATACAATATTCAGTATAAGGCCAAGGAAATGTGATGACTTGTTGCTTATTATTCCAAACATAGTCATAATGTAATACTTGTAACTCTGCATTTTAGAAACAGTGACAGCAAAAGTATATTAATAGCACTTCCTTCACTCAGGTTAGTAAACTCAACACTGGAGAAACGTGATTGTGGCAATTATTTTACTAAGCTATGTTTTCTCGAGAGAATTGCTGTATGTGTCATTAATAGTGTGTACATTTATGTTCTGTTAGTACTAATCCTGCATTAGTAAACGTAACAACAAATATAGCAACCTGCTCACTAGCATGTTTGTCCACCTTTGGAACACAATACATCGACAGTTCTACATGATGTGGACTTGACATATCGTTTACATGTTTCTGGATATATGTAGCAAGATTGTATTCCACACGTTCAGATCATCTAAATGGTGTGGTCGAGACATCAGTGTTAGTTGCCATGCTATTCAGACCACTGTGGAACCCTTCTGCACATGTGACAAGGACAGTTGTCCTGCTGAAAGATTCCTTCACCATGGGACAGCACATCAGGAATGAAAGAATCTATGCAGTTGCAATAAAGGTCACATAGTCTGCAACTTTCACATTTCCTTAAATTACTACCAGATGTCCCAAAGGAGCCCAAGTGACACCCTATGTCATTCACCTAGATAATAGTATATCTGGAAGTGACAACTGACCTGATGTGACAGGAAATGTCACCCATCCTGTTCGTTGACATTTGCATTGACCTTCATTCCAGCCTCCATGATCACTTGCCCACTGCAGTTGCAATTGAAAATTTTGGTGGATGGGTATGGAAACATACAGTGACCATATGTTGCAGAGCCACACGTTGAAGAATGTACATTGAATTTTGAGTTCAAAAACTAGTATTGCTGCTCCAGCGTTGTTAACCATCATTGGATATTGCCACATGTCCAGCTTTACAGAGCAGCAAGCCTCTGATCTCCATGATTTGTGATGGTGTAGATGTATTACAACTTTTCATAAGGTTATAGATTTATCACCTTTCATCCACTTTCCACAGATGTTCACAACAGTAGCATAGATCCATCCTACCAGCTTCATCACTTTTGAGGTGCTAGTTCCCAGCTGCAATGCGACTGTAACTTGCCCTTTGCTGAAGTCCTTATGTCTTTGGATTTATATGTTTGCAACCCATCTGTTTAGTAGAATAATTCCTTGTTAATCTCTGGTCTGCTTATAGACCCGTATTCTACTTACTGCGTCATGTGCATTCAACATGATGGCAGCATTTAATAATGTATAAGTTCTACACAAAATGAAATAGGTATTTGTATACACAACAACAACACTTGGGACAGCTCAGAATGCGAGTACTAAATATTTCTTGTGCTATATTCAAAGATGTTTCTACTGTGGATATTTTTCTTAATTTGTGTAAATAAACATGAGGTTTTTGGAAATGTGTGCTTTTGCTTCATTTTTTTATTTCAGAATGATTGTTTTTATTTTTGATGTCCTACCTATCTGTTATTGGTGAAAGTGGTTTAGTATATCACATCATATGCATAACAACTGGAGATAGTTATAACTAAGTGATTGGCACTGTTCTGTTTTGCTACACTTTACCTATGACACTTCATAGTGATATGATTAGATTTCCTTCTTTCTCATGATAGGACATCTGCAACTGCTGTATAGATTATTCATAATGGGCAACATCCACATACATTTGTATTAAATATTATTTTCCAATAAAAGGAAAGAAAAACTGCCCTTCTGCACAATAGCCTTATATTCAGATGAATCTGACAATACACTACTAAGTATGGCGACTATACATATTATGAATATCTAAGAAACAGTAAAATTTGTAGTAACATGTTAAAAAAGGTACACAATATGGACTGAATATCTATATGCATCAGCTAAAGATGGGTCATATAGCATTTCTCTGGTACACGAGATGTAAGCAGTGGTAGAGTGGAAAACCACCCAAAGAACTGAGTCTACATAAACACTGTACATACCCATAAATTAAAGAGTGTAACTGCACCTATTTAAATAATAACCTAAGCTAATCACGACAGAATAAACTATTGCACAAGAATTTTCAAGTACAAGTCAGTTGTAGGATGAGGATCTAGAAGTACGTGGAAATCAAGCACATTGTATAAAGAAACAACAATGGAGAGGGCTTTGAAACAACTGACAGGTGTTTACATCAGGACTTTAGCCCTAAAGCCACTAACAGACTGAGAGGCATAGTGCTGGAGAATAGGATGGAAGGGCACCTCTGATCAGACTGAAAGCTGGTTGCCAAGAGTTAGCCAAATTGATCCCAGCTGTGCCCTATGGCCCTATGTGACCATTAACAGCTGTCTGATTGGTTGCTGGATAGTTTTCTAGAAGCTTTTCCTCACAAGTGATGCTTCTTGGAAGTGTCATCCCATCAGCATCCTCACTGTCAGAATGGTATGAAAGTAAACAAGGCATATACAGTGTTAACTGGTACAGAACCTGCCCCTGCCTAGCCCCAGGTCTGCAGTGAAACATATTTCATAAAGTGTTTCCCACTCAGTCTGTCAGTCTACCACGCACTCTTCACTCCCCCTTCAGAGCAGCAGGCTAATTATTTAAAAATTACATAAGTAATAGTTTAGTGTTTGAAAATTCTCCTTTGGATGGGTAGCTCTTGCTAAGGGATGCAACATTCTAATAGCGGAAACAAAGAATTTCTAAAATGTAGTAAAAAAGTGAACAGGAATAGGAAACTCAGAAGTATTTAAGAAGTTGCAGATAATAGTACAATAATTTACGGGTCGAATTGGCAACATATTCAACCAACTGAGATGATGCACTGGTACAGTGGTGTGGTAGTGCAGAGGCGACAGGTGGGCCGACCATATACTGAGCCAGCAGGGACAGCACGAGGGCTGTCAAGATGCATCAGCTGGGCAGTGGCTAGGTTGCTGCAATGGTGATGCCTGTGGGGAGTAATGGAGTATTGTGGTTGGGAATGACATCATTGGGGCCAAATGTTGTTACCAGTTGTGAAGGTCTAGCATCGCAGATCATGAAAGACTGTAACACTGCATCAAAGTGGTGCATCAGCGAAGGCTGGCTGGGTATTTCAATACAAAAGGAGGTTTAGCTCAATAATATTGATAAGATTTATTACTTTTCCTATAATGTCTGCAGTTTGTAGTATAAAAGTCAAAATTACAAAGTTATTGAAGGATACATTACAAACTGATTATATATCCACAATAAACTAATATCATTAAGACAACTGTAACACTATCATTGTTTTGTTAAGTCTTGTTTCATGCACTTAATTGATACTGATTGTTAAATCGTACGTCATTGGTTTGGCCCTTAACTAAGTGGAATGTAATGCTCTCCCATGCAACGAAATACGCAAAATGACAAAATTATACAATAGAAACATACTAATACATATTAGCATCCCATCTCCTAATGCTTAGTCGTAAACGAGAGTCATAACTGACCTGCGCCAGGATCCAAAATCCACTTAAGTATAAAATTACGCAACAGAACAGATTCAGAGGCATGGTAGTAGGGACAGGAATAACAGGGAAGGGTTAAGAAAATAACTGCAATGATATGTGACTACAGAATTTCTCAAGCAGTACAGGATGACTGTCATGCATTAGCAGTAGTGTAAGAAGGCATGTCATTGAGCAGTTGTCTCTATTCCTCCTTGCTTACTGAGAATGAGAACCAATGACTACATGCATTTTTTAGCAGATAACCAGGGTAAAAGAGGCTAGCAGAATTTTCATTATCACCTGCCAGCAACATAGGATTGTCTAACAGAAAACTGGTACAACCATGGATCCATGCATACATTTATTCATTTCTGTGGTGTTGTATCAGAATTATGTCCATTTGGACATTTACCATTTGTAATAAGGGTAACTACAACCAAGTTTTGTGGGAATAACTCGTTTGAATTCTGCCTACACATTTGAATAGAGTTAGATCCAGTAGAGGCGCAACTACAATTAAGAAATAATACTATATTACTTGGCCAGTAACTGTCGCAGTGACAAGAGCAGTTAGCCCATCACCGTGTAATTAGAACAATCAATGCATCTGCCCTTCGTTGCAGAACCGTAAGTAATTCTTATTCATCCATATGAAAGTGATGCTGCTACTGTTGTTTGAAAATTGATTGGCTCTTAACTTCATTTAGAACTGGGCATAATTAAACATTACCTTTCACAAACCGTTGCTGGGAAACTACATTTGACGCATTCTGTGTCTTAAGTGCCTTTCAGGTATCATTGTTTGGTAATGAATTTAAGTCATTTGTGCAACACAAGTAGTGTATAATTCAACTTATCTATGCGTTGATTCTCCTGACCGACCATTGATACCCCATATTTTTATATTTATATATTGTCATGCTGGATCTATGGTCTCAATATGTAGCAGTGTCTTCTGACAATGGATTTATCTGTGATGTTCAGAATTTCATGTGTGAGGTCTATTGTAAATTAGGTGAAGCGTCGAGGTTAGTGTAGTTTTTAAAAGCGTAATACATTTCCTATAATGGCATATGGAAAATTTGTAGCCATAACTAGCTTGTTTCACCACATCAATCCACATGAGGTATGACATATTCTACCACAAATTACGAGGACCAGGACTAATTTTTGTTGTTATCCTTTACATACAAAGAATATAGATTATCTGACGTGCAAAGGTGCTGCCAAACAGTAATGTATGCTACACTATATGCATGCATTGGCCTGACTACTAGTAAAATGTTACAGTGTGAGTTATTCTTTGTTTACAAAAGGCTAACACAACTTCGAGATAATACAGTCTTATACATTATAACTTCCCACTAGTGTATACTACGAGAGTCTTGGGTAATTTCAAATAGATGTGGTTTTGAGATTTTAGGCGATTATGTCAAGTACATTACCTCTGTAGGTTACTCTTTGCATGAATTAGTCTTTAGAGTTAACTCCAAACACTTGATGTAGAGGCCCTCTGGTCGTTGCAAATTTGGTTCTTAACTGTTATAAAATGAATGCACTTATCTCTTGTCTCTTCATGTATTTAATTAAGAAGTTTACTTGCCTATTGTGGACAAGAGAACTATGAATTCCAAAGTAAATTTTGATAGTAAAGTGGAAATATGGTAAGTGAAAATTAGGTGTATGTGTTTTACGTACGAAACTCGGCAAAGGAAAAATATGTATTGCTGTAAAGAAACCATTCGATTAAAAGCAGCTACTAGAAAGACACTTGGTTACTTAACATCTCCAATTATCTATTTCACTTCAGCGCTGCTTATGAGCTGGTTAAGTAAAACATTCTTCTACCTCAAAACTGTAATTATCATCTTAAACAGTGGAGTACTGATTAAACCTCGTTTGCAGTAGTGAAAATGCATTCGTAAAAAGTCCATTTCACATGTTGTAAAATATTTAGTGCACATAACGCAAAACTAACAGTAATTTCATGTATCACCACAGAACATTCCTCACTTAAAGGAACGTCTAAAGCTTTACTGAGTAACATAGGAACTTCCTGATTATGTTCAATAGTTGCCCCTCACATTCTCTTTTACTGGTACATTATTATTATAAAACAACTGACCTCTCAAAACTCTTGTCCACTGTATAAGCAATTACTTCTGGTCACGCTTTAATCATTTAGATTATCAATGCTCTCGTTACTTTGCTGTCAATATGCTGCATCTTAAATATAGCAAGGCACACTCCTACTTTAGAAATCAATTCTTGCAGCTTCTTGCATAAAAAAAAGTGCAAAAGAAAGATGTCAAAATTAGCGTCAACTGGAGACTGGTTCTACAGTCTAGCACAATTTGTTTGCACTGGTCAGTCAAAATGACTGACTGAACGACAGAATTATTACTCACAATCACATCAATAAAATACATTTCTTCCCATAGTGAAATTACTCCTACACAGAATAAAATACCTCATGAAACTCGTTCAAACAAACAATACCTCAATCCCATGACCTCAAGGAATAAGGGTGCTTATTTCTCAAGGCATACTGAGAATATGCTGACAGCAACTTGTCGTTTTTTCCTGCATTTGTGCATGATAGTACATGTACCTTGTCAAAAATTATTTTGAGCTGGACTAATTGACACTGCAGAGGGTGGCAGAACTTTAGCATGGTACAGCTATAACCAGTCAGAATGTACTACCACTGTATGGTCAGAGAATGAATATCTGCATTAACAGAAGTCACTCGTATGATGGAATAAGGGGTTTCGTATTGAGGCATGAATTTCTTAGTCTTCCATTTCTTAATGATGGGGTTACGAGTCAAAAGTAGGTCCCCAGGTTTATACTGAGAAAGCACAGCTCCTTTGTTACTTTGTTCATCTTATCTCTAGGTAGCTTATATTTATTTTGCTTTATCTGCTTCCAGATAGCCCTGAGGTGACAATTTCTGTCAGATCCCCGACAGATGGGAGTTTATCATGTTCAAATGGGGAGCTCATAGGCCATCCATATACTTCCTCGTAGGATGTATACCTAATTGATTCATGTTTATGACTATTTTATGCAGATGTTACATAGGCAACCTACCTGTTCCAATCACTGAGTGGTTCATGTGGTAAGGCAAAATCCGAAATGTTGCTTGATGAGCACATTGGAGGTGGCTATTAGCTTTCGGATCAAAAGGAGTGTTTCTCTATTTTTTGGTTCGTAGTAATTTGTACTGTTGCAAAAACACGATGCACATGAAATAAGTCCTCTGTTCAGTCAAAATATCGTCAGGACTTCCGAATGATAAAACTGAACTATTGACAAAGGCACTTGCTACTGTTCCTGTAGTCATATCTGCAACTTGTACTAGAATTAGATATCTAGGAAAAGATCAGTGACAGATAGGATATATTAATAATTTTTTGTGGCCTGTGGGAACGGTCTGACAATGTCTAAGGCAGCATTCTGAAACGGGTTTTTTACGTCAGTAGCGTCTAGAAGTGTTTTCAAGGCAATTTAAGTCCAGGGTGAGACTGACCTCTGACCACAAGGCAAGTAGTTTTGTATGTACTTCTGAAGATCAGTCTGTCTATCTTCTCATCAATACCATGTGTCTATTCTGGCATTCATGGCTTTTTGAACATTATGACATGCCTGCAAACTGCCATGATACTGTGCTATTATACATGCTTGCAGCCAGCCGGGGTGGCCAAGCGGTTCAAGGCGCTACAGTCCAGAACCGCGCGACCGCTACGGTCGCAGGTTTGAATCCTGCCTCGGGCATGGATGTGTGTGATGTCCGTACGTTAGTTAGGTTTAAATAGTTCTAAGTTCTAGGGGACTGATGTCCTCAGAAGTTAAGTCCCATAGTGCTCAGAGCCATTTGAACCATGCTTGAAACTCTTTTTGCAGTTATGACTCTGTTGCTCTGGGGGATTTATGTGGCATGCAATAAATTTAACTGTGACAAAATGTGGAAGAGAATTGTACCAATAACATTGCACATCTCTCGATTCTTCAAATGTTCAAATGTGTGTGAAATCGTATGGAACTTAACTGCTAAGGTCATCAGTCCCTAAGCTTACACACTACTCAACGTAAATTATCCTAAGGACAAACACACACACACACACACACACACACACACACACCCATGCCCGAGGGAGGACTCGAACCTCCGCTGGGACCAACCGCACAGCACATGTCTATAGCGCCATCTAAATACACTAAAGACGTTGTAGGCTCCAATGATCTTTAGTAACAAGTCGGCGAACCTTTGGAAAGTGACAGGCGCATTTATAAGGCTGAAAGGTATGTATAAAAACTCATACAACCCTCATGGAACCACAAATGCGGTTTTTTAGGTATTTTGGTGCAATCGGGATTTGGTGGTATTTACAATACATGTAAAAGGTAGTAAAGTACGTACAGTTTCCCAATATGTTCAATTTTTCTGCTAGACAGACTAGATACTTTAGACATGGGTACTTCCGCGTTAGACGTGACCCTGGATCTGTGTACTGTCAGCGCGGCACAACACGTGCCCTGCCACCCCGCTCCGCTTGCGCGCAAGTAAACACGTTTCAAACCAGGCACCCTCTAAGAAACTGAAATCATGTCCGAACTGCTTTCGTACCCACCCACGGGACAGTTGCCCATCCGTCAGGCTCGGTGTTATTTTTGTAGTAAGAAAGGACATGTGCAAGCTGTGTGTAGTAAGAGAAACTAAGTCATAACCTGTCTTGCGTTCGCGTGACTCACGTGGGCGTCACCGCAACGGCAACCGCCATGATCATGATTCACATCAGTCTATGGACGTTAATGCCATTTATTCAAAGCCTTCTCCTTCTTGTGCTTGGAAAGTTCATCGTGTGAATCAAGTTTTGTCAGACACTTCCTCTCGCATTCAGCGCGATGCGAGGAAACTTTTTGTGACTTTGAACATTTGTGGACGTTCTGTTCGCTTGCAGCTGGACACTGGTGCGTCAGTTTCCTTACTGAACAAATCTACGTATCACTTGCTTGGTTCGCCCCCGCTTCGTCGTTCGCATTCCAAGCTGACTGCATTTACTGGACAGGAAATCTCAGTGCTCGGCGTGTATAGTTTGCTAGCCACGTATGGTGCAATGACCCGTACAGTGTCTTTCCATGTGCTCCGCTGTAGTGATGCTAAGAACATTTTTGGCATGGACGCATTTGAACTTTTTGGTCTCGCAATTCAAGACAATGTACTTTGCATCAACGCTAGACAGTGCAGACAGTGTTGCCACACTGTGCGATGATTTTGCTGAACTCTTTTTCTGATGGACTTTTTTGTGTCAAGGACTTTGCAGCGCATGTTGTAGTTCAAGACAATGCCATGCGTATTTTCCGGCGCGCACGCGCGGTACCGCACGCGCTGCGCGACGCCGTAGCTGCTAAACTTAACGCATTTGCAAGACAGCGGTGTCATTGAACCTGTCTCTGCTTCGCCATGGGCTTCGCCTATAGTGTGTGTGAAGAAACGAAACGGTTGTTTCCGTATTTGTGCTGACTTTAAGTCTACAGCAAATCCCCAGACAGTGGTAGTAGCTACATTTCCCTTACCGCGTCCTGAAGACATTTTTGATAAACTTGGTGCGGGAAAAATCTTTTCCACGATTGACTTGCGGGACGCAGACTTTCAGATTCCGCTCGACGAGCAGTCGCAGCGCTATTTTGTGATCAACACCCACCTTGGATTGTTCAAGTTTCGCCGCCTTCCGCTCGGTTGTGCTTCGACTCCTGATATTGTTCAGTCTTACTTGCAGCAGTTGTGTGCCACTGTCCCTGGTTGTTGCAATTATCTGGACGATACAGTTGTATCAGGTCGCACCCCTGACGAACATTTGCAGAATTAGCGTGCCTTATTTACTGTACTTTTGCAGGCAGGACTAAAGTGTAAGAGAGACAATTTCAAATTTTTTCAAACTGAGATTCTGTATTTAGGACACATATTAACGGACAGGGTATCCACCCCTCACCGTCACATCTCAGTGAGATTAGAGATTTGCCAGCACCCAGGAACTTCACAGAACTTCAATCTGTGTTGGGCAAAATTACAAATTGTACCAAATGCAGCGCCTTTGCATCGCCTTCGGCGTAAGTACGTTCCTTTTGTTTGGTATTCGGAATGTGACACTGCTTTCCACAAGCTCAAATCTGCTTTGTTGAGTGATCGCTGTTTGATTCCTTTCGACCCCTCGAAACCAGTTGTTCTGGCTGTCGGTGCATCTTCTCACGGCATCGGCGCGGTTCTCTGACACCGCGTTAATTCTGTCGATCGCCCGATAGCTTTTGCGTCTAAGTTGCTCAGTTCTGCCCAGCGAAACTATTCTCAAATTGAGAAAGAAGCATTAGCTATTGTATATGGAGTGACAAAGTTTCATGATTTTTTGTAAGGTCGCAAGTTCTATTTGGTCACCGACCATAAGACTGACGTCGTTGTTTCAACTGTCAAAGCCAGTTCCGGCCCGTACTGCAAAAAAGTTGCAACGTTGGTCTTTTTTTTGTCTAACTACAATTACGAAATTTTGTTTCGGCCTACGGCCCAGCATTGCAATGCTGATGCTTTGTCTCGTCTACCTATCAGTTCTGACGACGAGTTTCATTCTTCCGAATTGTCATGCATGTTTATTGATTCGCAAGATAAGGTTAGCTGATGGTTTTCCGGTGGATTTTCGTCGCATTGCTTCCGCGGCGGCCGCCGATTCTTCTTTGCAGACTGTTTTACGGTTCCTTCGTACTCAATGGCCTCCGTCTGCTATGCAGATTAGTGATCCCCTTGTTCGGCGTTA
Source organism: Schistocerca serialis cubense (assembly GCF_023864345.2). Classification (NCBI taxonomy): domain Eukaryota; kingdom Metazoa; phylum Arthropoda; class Insecta; order Orthoptera; family Acrididae; genus Schistocerca; species Schistocerca serialis. The sequence continues at coordinate 52,533,594 of NC_064648.1, read as the reverse complement.
CTTTGTGCAACGGCACAACTTGTCTGCACACCACGGTGTTATTTTGTTACGAACTGACAATTATCAGTCTCGTGTGGTTGTACCTCGCTCTTTGCAGTCGGATATCCTCCGCTTTCTGCACGCTGGTCATAGGGGGTATAGTGCGGACGAAGCAATTAGCGCTTCGTCACTGCACTTGGGTCGGTATTGATAAACAAATTGAGAATTCGATGGCTATCTGTTGCTCTTGCGCGGAACATCAATCTGCTCCCCACCAGCGCTTCTTTGCGTGGCCGACTCCTACTGCGCCTTGGCAGCGCGTTCATATTGATTTTGCGGGTCCTTTCTGGGACACCCGCTGGTTGATAGTTATTGATGCGTACAGCAACTTTCATTTTGTTGTGTCTATGTCTTCCACTACATCTGCCAGTACTATTCGGTCTCTGACGTATATATTTTGAATTGAGGGCCTTCCTGAAGTTATTGTCTCGAACAATGGCCCCAGTTTGTCCACCGAGTTTGAAGTGTACTCTGCTGCTAATGGCATTCGCCATCTGACTTCAGCCCCATTCGACTCCCAGTCGAATAGTGAAGATGAACGCTTTGTGCATACGTTTAAGTCATGCGCCAAGTTGTGCACCACGCACTCTCACGAGCACACGCTATGGACTTGCCTTGCTTCCTATCGCTCCCAGCCGCGCGGCGCCCATTCCCCAGCGGAATTGCTACATGGCCGCGCCCACCAGTCGCTATTGCAGCTGTTGCACCCACCGCTGCTTGCTCCTGCTGCTTCGCCCCATTCTGGCTTGGCGCCATATGCTTTGGTTTTCTATTGTGTTTTCTCTGGCAGGTGGCACTGGGAGCAGGGGCGCATTCTTTGCTGTCTTCACCGCATCTTGTTTGTAATTCCTAGTCTGGCACTGTCCAGTGGCAACGGAACCAAATCCGTTTGTGGCGTCCTCGATTTTCTGCTGCTGGTTCTTTTCGGGCAGAATTGGATGCTTAGCAGCTTCAGCCACCTCAGCCCACGACTCCACCGACGGCGCCTCTGCTGTTCCCGCCTACAGTGTGGGCTCCCCGGCCTTCACCTGTGGTCCGGTCTGCCACGCCAGATGGGCGCCTTTCGCCGCCACCACGCCCCCACCTCCGGCCACCACTGTGTTCCTCCGTGGTGTTGGAGCCAATGGACGCTGTCGTCACGTCACCGCCGACATCGCCCTTGGAGGTTGTTGCTCTGCCTCCTCATCCGAGCATACCCAGTGGCGGTGTGCGTCACGAGCAGGTTCTCAACGGGGCGTTTTCCTCGTCCCCTCGCGAGCAATTCGGGGACGCAGGCGGGCAACACGCCCTGTCCACCCCCTCAGTTGCGCCGCCCCTGACTCTCTCCGCCCACCGTCGGAAGCCCTATTGCAAGACGGTGTGCCGTTTCAGGGCGGAGGGGTGTGGTATCGACAGTTACAACGCCACAGCGTAGGTGCACGCTCTTAGGTTGGCAATACGACAGCGGTCGAACTACGCTGACCACAGCGCCCTATAGCTGACACTGTGGAGCTCTATGAGCGCCCCTCCATATTCAGCCCCAGTTGATCAAGAGCAGAGGACCAAGCAACATAGCTTCTACATCGTAGGGGGCTCACCGTTACAGACTTTGCCTTTGTTACTTCGATGATAGTTTGTCCAACTACTACTAACTGTTAGCTTTGATACACTAACAGCTTCACACCTATGTGCTCATCAAGCCTAAGTTAAGTGTATGTCTTTGAGTAATATTCTCTATAAAATGTGCTTTTACTTTACTTGCAGTACCGACTTGCTTTACCTCAAAAATGGTTCAAATGGCTCTGAGCACTATGGGACTTAACATCTTAGGTCATCAGTCCCCTAGAACTTAGAACTACTTAAACCTAACTAACCTAAGGACATCACACACATCCATGCCCGAGGCAGGATTCGAACCTGCGACCATAGCAGTCCCACGGTTCCCGACTGAAGCGCCTATAACCGCACATGCTTTACCTCACCGGCCCCTACTCGCTTCCCTCATTGAGGCTATTTTGCAGATCGCAGGAGCAGGCCCACAGACTGTCTTCCAGGTGTGATACAAAAATGTGTTTTAAGGGGCACTTGACCACATTTAAGTTTTATAATAGCAAGGAAATATGTCATAGGTGGCGACCCAAGCAAGTTAAGAGCTAGTTAGGGGTCAACCCGGGTACTGGGTCTTTCCGAAGAGGGGAAAAATGTAGTGGTACCACCGTTTAGGACACGGAAAGTTAGTTTTGTGCAATATTCTGACCACAAGTTACAGCCAGGTACAGGCTGGATTGCAGTGAGTTACGCAACCAACAGTTGCGAAATAGAATAGAGGCCACAGGGTTGTCAAATTGCTGAAATAGTATATGTAACGATTTTGCATGTCACAAGTCACAGGCAGCGTGTTTTGAGTACGTAATGCGAGGCAGCACGTATGGCAAAACAGAGGCGCACAGTCATGTATAAATAGCTGTGGGTTCCTAACGAGATTCATTGAAGTGGGGCAGCTCTCCTGGACGGCGGGCGTGTCACACCAGCAACTACAGGCAGGAGCAGACGGGGCGCCAGCATTCCAGCCCACGGCAGGTCGCTGGTTCGACCCTCTGAGGCCGACGCGGGGTCCATAGCCTGCCAGCAACCGGCCAGTCCACGGCTCGTTACCGCGGGCACTCGTCCTGGCTTCCAACATACTCCGGAGGCGTCCCAAGGAGGGCCGCAGATTGGGATGCCGGATCACAGGCGCATGTCGTCGCCGCGGCCTCAGCCAAGCCAGCGAGGAGCACGCAGCTGGTCCCGTGTGGCTCACACTGAGCGGCGCTACCACCATCCTGACGTCGCAGCAACTCCGCCGCCGTACGAGACCGATGCACAACAGTGCATGCATGGGTCACTGAGGCAGCCATTCAGCACCAAGCCATTACGCAGACAGCGAAGTGGTGTCCTGAGCATTGTGGAACCCAGTGACCCAGAAGTAGGGAAACACGGCACTGTAGCTGGAAACAATAAATCACTTGGAAAGCTCGCATGAGTCTTCTACGGTGCCTTCTACCTCTTCCTGCTACATTTGATCATCCTGATACATTTGGTGAGAGAAGTTACCGCTAAACAGTAAGCGGGTTGTGCTGCAGAGGAAACAAGCTAGGGAACTCCCAGGACGGAATTCATCTGGTGACTGTAGCCACGTTAGTCTCTCAGAGAGAGGTCATCATGGAGAAGTACAATTCAATCGCGACACAATTCCTCTGACGCATCATCAATCTGAGGTTGAGAGGGTTACAGTAAATGGGTTGTGGTGCATCAGAAACAAACTAAAGGAATCCCAGGAGAGGTTCCATTCCGTGACCGTAGCCATGATAGCCTCTTGGAGAGAAGACGGCATGGAGTGTGAAGTATTCAATCGTGATGCAATTTCTGTGTTGCATCGTCAACGTGAGGGTGCGAGAGTAACAGTAAACAGAATATTGTGTATCGAAAACATGCTACTGGAATCCCCGGAGAGGAATCATGTGGTGACTGTAGTCACTTATGTCTCTCGGGGAAAAGTAGTCATGGAGGCGGTAGTATTCAATCGCGACGTAATTTCTGTGTCGTGTCGTCAATATGACTGTCCGAAGGTTCAGAAAAAAGGTTATGGTCCATCAGAGACAAGCTAGTGGACTGCCAGGAGATATTCCATGCTGTGACTGTAGAAATGTTAGTCTCTCAGAGACAAAACAAGCATTGAACCTGTATTATTCAATCCCAACATTATTACTTGGTTGCATCATCAAGGTAAGGGTTAGAGGCTTACAGTAAAGGTGTTGTTGTGCATCGGAACAAGCTAATGGACTTCCAGAAGGCTTTCGATGTGGAGACCATGCACATTTAGTCTGTTGGAAAGAATTCGGCATGGAGCCTGAAGTATTCAGTTGTCAGGCAATTTCTGTGTTGCATCGTCAATGTGAGGGTGCGAGAGTTACAGTAAAAGGCTTGTGGTACATCAGAAACAAGCTAATGGATTCCCGAGAGAGGATCCATGTGGTGGCCGTAGACACATTAGTCTCTCAGAGAGAATTCGGCATGGAGCCTGTAGTATTCAATCCCAACGAAATTTCTGTGTTGCATCATCAATGTGAAGATCCGAGAATAACAGTAAATGGGTTGTGGTGCATCGGAAACCAACTAATGGTCTCCCAGGAGACCTTCCATTCTTGGAGAGAATTCGGCATGGAACTTGCAGTATTCAATCCCGATGTAATTTCTGTGTTGCATCGTCAATGTGAGGGTGCTAGGGTCACAGTAAAAGGCTTGTGGTACATCGGAAACAACCTAATGGACTCCTAGGAGAGGTTCCAAGTGGTGACCATAGCCACGTTAGTCTCCCAGAGAGATGCCAGCATGTAGCCGCTAGTTTTGAATCGCAACTCAATTTCTGTGCTGCATCGCGAATGTGAGAGTGCGAGGGTTACAGTAAATGGATTGTAGTGCATCGGAAACAAGCTATTGGAATCGCATTAGAGGTTCCATGCAGTGACCGTAGCCACGTTAGTGTCTTGGAGAGAAGTCGGCATGGAGCCTATAGTAGTCAATCACTATGGATTTCCTGCGTTGCACCTTTAATCTGAGGCTGTGAGGGTTCCAGTAAATGAGTTGAGTTGCATCGGAAACGTTCTAATGGACTCCCAGCAGATTGTCCATTCGATGACCATAGCCACGTTAGTCTCTCGGAGAGAAGCTGTCATGGAGCATGTAGTATCCAGTGGGAACGCAATTTAGGTGCTGCATCGTCAATGTGACGGTAGGAGGGTTATAGCAAACGGGTTGTGTTGCTTCAGAAACTAGCTAATGGACTTGAAGGAGAGGTGAATGCGGTGACCATATCCACTTTAGCATCTTGGAGAGAAGAGAGGGTACATGTGGTGACTGTAGACACGTTAGTCTCTCGTAGCGAAGTCAGAATGGGGCCTGTAGTATTGAATCGCGACGCAATTTCTCTGTCGCATTGTCAATGTCAGTGTGTGAGGGTGACAGTAAACGAATATGGTGCACTGGAAACAACCTAATGGACTCCCAGGTGAGGTGCCATGTAGTGACTGCAGAATTGTTAGTCCCTCAGAGAGAAGTCAGCATGGAGCCAGTACTAGTCTAATGCGTCGCAATTTCTGTGCTTCATCGTCAATGTGCGGGTGCGAGGGTCACAGTAAACATGTTGTGGTGCATCAGAAACAAATCAATGGATTCCCAATAGAGGTTCCATTTGGTGACAGTAGCCATGTTAGTCTCTCTGAGAGAAGTCGGCATGAAGCCTGTAGTGTTCAAGACTCAATTTTTGTGTGGCATCGTCAATGAGAGAGTGCGAGCGTTACGGTACACAGGTGATGATGAATCGGACACAAGCTAATGGACTCACAGGAGAGGCTCCATGCGGTGAATGTAGACACACAAGTCTCTCGGAGGGAAGTCTGCATGCAACCAGTATTATTCAATTGCGACGCACCTTCTGCATTGCATCGCGAATGTGTGGGTGCGAAGGTTACAGTAAACGGTTTCTGGTGCGTTATAAACAAGCAAATGAACTCCAAGGAGATGTTTTATGTGGTGACTGTAGAAACGTTAGTCCCTCCGAGAATTGTCAGCACGGAGTCTGCAGTATTTAATCGCGATCCAATTTCTGTAATGCACCGTCAATGTGAGGGTGCAAGGGTTACAGTAAATGGGGTGTACTGCATCAGAAACTAATTAATGGACTCCCAGGAGAGGTTCCATGCGGTGATCATAGACACATAAGTCTCTTAGAGAGAAATCAGCATGGAGACTGTAGCATTAAATCGTGATGCAATTTCTGTGTCACATCATTAATGTGAGTGTGCGAGGGTTGTCTTAAACAGGTTCTGGTGCATTGGAAATAAGATACTGGGCTCCCAGGACAGGTTCCTTGCAGTGACCATAGCCATGTCAGTATGTCTGAGAGAATTCGCCATGTAGCATGTAGTATTCAGTCACGACACGATTTCTCTGTCGCATTGTCAATGTGCGGGTGCGAGGGTTACAGTATATGGGTTGTGGTACATTAGAAACAAGCTAATGAACTCCCAGGATAAGTTCCTTGCAGTGACTGGAGACACATTAGTCTCTCGGAGAGGATTTGTCGTGGACCGTGTAGTATTCAATCACGACGTAATTTCTGTATTGCATCGACAATGTGGGGTGCTAAGGATTCAGTTAACGGGTTGTGTTGGATCGGAAACAAGCTACTCTTCTTCTAGGAGAGGTTCCATGCAGTGACCGTTGCCACGTTAGTCTCTCGCAGAGAAGTCAGCATGGAGCCAGTACTAGTCTAATGCGTGGCAATTTCGGTGCTTCATCGTCAATGTGCGAGGATCACAGTTAACGTGTTGTGGCGCATGAGAAACAAGGTAATGGACTCCCAGGACAGGTTACACGTGGTGACTGTTGACACGCTAGTCCCTTGGAGAGATGTCGGCATGAAGCGTGGAGTATTCATTCAAGACGCAATTTCTGTGTCGCATCATCAATGTGAGGGTGTGACGAGTATGGTAAATGGGCTGTGGTATATTAGAAACAAGCTAATGGACTCACAGGATAGGTTCCATGCAGTGATTGCAGACACGCTAGTCTCTCGGTGAGAAGTTGGCATGGAGCCTGTAGTATTCAATCGCGACGCAATTGCTATGTTGTGTCGTCAATATGTGGGTGTGAGGGTTACAGTAAACAGGTTGTGGTGCATAAGAAACAAACTACTGGACTCCCATGAGGGGTCCCGTGCAGAGACCATGCGGTGACCGCAGCCACGTTAGCCTCTCGGAAAAAAGTCGGCATCGAGTCTGTAGTATTCAATGGCGACGCAGTTTCTGTGTCACATCATCAATGTGAGGGTGCAAGGGCTCCAGTAAACATTTTGTGGTGCATCAGAAAGAGGATACTGGACTCACAGGACAAGTTCCATACTGCAACCATTGCCACATTATTTTCTCTGAGAGAAGTCAGTGGTGCCTATAGAACACAGAAATTTCGTTGCCATTGAATACTAAAAGGTACATGCCGACTTCTCTCTGAGAGACTAACGTGGGTACGGTCACTGCATAGAACCTCCCATGGAAGTCCATTAGCTTGTTACGACTCACCACAACACGTTTACTCTAACCCTCCCACCCGCTTTTTGACAATGCTACACAGAAATTGCTTCTTGATTGATCCCAGCAGGCTCCATGCTGACATCTCTCAGAGAGACTAACGTGGCTATGGCCACTGCATTGGACCTCTCCTGGGAGTCTAGTAGCTTGTGTCCGATGCAGCACAAACCTTCTAATGTAACCTTCACATCCTCACATTCTCTACGCAACTCAGAAATCGCGACGCTATTGAATACTACAGGCTACATGTGGAATTCCCTTACAGAGCCTAACATGGAACCTTACCTGGGAGTCCGTTAGCTTGTTTCCGATATACCACAACCGTTTAGTGTAACCCTCACAACCTCAAACTGACGATGCGACACACAAATCGCTTAGTGATTCAATACTGCAGGCTGCATGACGACTTCTCTCCGAGAGACTAGCATGGCAACGTTCACCTCGTGCAACCCCTTCTGGGAGTCCAGTAGCTTGTATTCGATGCACCACAACTCGTTTACTGTTATTTAAAGCAACGCTCGCACCCTCACATTGACTATGCAACACAGAAATTGGGTCGCTACTGAATACTACGGGCTCCGTGCCGACTTCTCTCCGAGAGACTAACGTGGCTACGGTCACAGAATGGAACCTATCCTGGAAGTCCAACAGGTTGTTTCTGATACACCACAACCCATTTACTGTAACCCCGGCAAAATAACATTGACGATGCAACGAAGAATTTGCGTCGCAATCTTCAATGTGTGGTTGCGAGGGTTACAGTAAACGAGCTGTGTTGCACCAGAAAAACGCTGCTTCCTCCCAGGGGAGGTTCCATGGTTTCAACCTACCCACATTAGTCTCTCGGACAGAAGTCGGCATGAGGCCTGTAGTATTTCAGTGTTGGATCGGCAGTGAGAGGGTGCGGACGATAAACCTCTCGCGGGTGCAGGGGCCGAGCGGCCTGGCTGTGCGGCCGGATGATGGGAGGAAACGCAGTGCTGGCCTGACCGGTGGGAGGCGGACTCAGCCCCGTGGTCGCTGTAGGCTGCGTCTGCGGCTGCTGCAGGCTTCCCGCACGTTTCTGGTCGCACACAACCACTGTTCAGTAATTTTTTTCCTAAAAACAGCATACCCTGTGTGGCCACAGTGGTTATAGTTTCTGATAACCACGAAAGAGACCTTCAAAATCGATCAACACTATCAGTTATATGTTTATTATGGGCTGGAAACATTTGGTTTAGAAAAATGATGGGAACTTGTTTAATAGTAATTACTGTAACCTGAGACTTGCACCGTCGATGTATGTGTCTACGACATATTAAAATTTCACTAACATGGGACGAATGTGTTTCAAGATACACAGTTTTAAAGTGAGTAGTCCGTAGCGAAAACCCCCTAATATATATATATATATATATATATATATATATATATATATTTCCCTGGATATACTTATCTCTGAATTGTAATATCATTTCTGTTACGTTTCTGTTCAAAATGGTTCAAATGGCTCTGAGCACTATGGGACTTAACAGCTGTGGTCATCAGTCCCCTAGAACTTAGAACTACTTAAGCCTAACTAACCTAAGGACATCACATACATCTATGCCCGAGGCAGGATTCGAACCTGCGACCGTAGCGGTCACGCAGTTCCAGACTGAAGCGCCTATAATCGCACGGCCACATCGGCCGGCTACGTTTCTGTGTTTCTGTTGGAATCAATAGTGTGTCTGAGAGACACATGTACAATTTTGAAGTCAGTAGTTTCCTAAATTCTTACCAGTTAATGACAGGCCAGTTATTATTGTGTGTTTAATGGCCTGAAACGGATTCTATTGATGGTGGTAATAGAACTCCTTCTATGACAATAGGTCGATGCAGCAATTAATTTCATGTATTAATTTTATTGATGTGTAGTAATGAGTTATTGTGTTTCTAATTATTTGAGGCAGATGTCAATCTGTTGTAGATGCCAACTAGTTCAGGGATTAGCTCGTGCCCATTCGTGACCGTTGCTGCTCCTGTCTGGGGGGGTTCATGTCGAGCCCGTATTGGAAACAGCTGAACGGGCGGGTGTCCGTTTTCTGAGCATACTTGTTGAATCTCACGAGCTTGTTTGCTCACATGAAATTTTATATGTTATATGCTAAATTATGTGGCACCTGCCATTTATGCAATCTGTCGTGTGCCATGGTATCTGATTGTTGCCTGAACTCTGAATTAACAATCACTGTCACAATGAAAGAGTCTTTCTTTCTTTCTTTGTCTGAGCCTTGTCCCACAGTTACGCAGGGTCAGCCATGGTTAATCGGATGGGGCATGGCAAGTTTAAGTGGTGGCTGGATGCCCTTCCTGCCGCCACCCCGTACCCCTGGGAAGGAATTAGTGTACTCCAGCTGTCTGTGTCTAATGTAAGCCATGGAATAGTGTGAATGTGTTGCAAATGTCTGCGAGCAATGTAACTGAGGTGGAACGTGGGGACCAGCCCAGTATGCACCTACGGGGATGTGGAAAACCGCCTAAAAACCACATCCAGGCTGGCCGGCACACCGGCCCTTCGTAATTAATCCGCCGGGCGGATTCGATCTGGGGCTGGCGCGCCTACCCGAGTCCAGGAAGCAGTGCGTTAGCGCTCTCAGATACCCTGGCAGGTGTCATAATGAAAGAGTACATTAGTTAAATTTTAGTAAATTGTTCTTCAGCCTAACCATAATTTAGAGTATATAAAATTTAACTCATTTCTGTAAATGTGTAATAGGACATTAGTGCCGTGTTTTTATGACTGTTTAAAATTTAAGTAATTTATTTTCACCTGAATGGTGATTTTTAAAAATGTATGGTAGTTCTAAACGTGTGATGGTTTTATTTGTCAAGTTCTCTTGTTTAAAGGTACCAAATGAAATGTTAGGTGCAAATGTCGATGGTGATTGCCTGATATGTTACTTTGGTTCAGCCCTACAGCCTAATGTGCTGAGTTCGTGTCGTTGCGAAGAAGGTGTAATTACAAGTTGTCTCGACATTTCATTGGTAGCGGAGCATGGTTCTGTTTCTGGTTCCCTGTGTCAGGCATCACCATCCATTGTTGTATCTGGTGATAAATTAGGTTATTTATCTTAACTTGTAGTTTTCTTTGTGTGAGCAATATCTGTTGGCTCTATTATGTTACAGGACGATGAAGCCAGTCACCCTCAGTCCCGGGATGTCCAGGATTGAGCCATTTGAGGAGAGAGCAGCTAGTTTATGAGCTTAAGATAAGTGGGGCGGCGATTGATGGGACGGTGAGGGATCTGAGCACACGATTGCGGGGAGTTTTGGACCATCCGGTGTGCCTCGCTGGGGAGGGCATTGGTCAGGTAGGTCCAGTGTTGTCCATGTGTGCTGCGTCTCTTTCCAGTGTTTGGGAGAATCTTGAGCTTATAAGGGATAGTAACCTTTCCCATACACAGGTTAGCTGGGTTCAATCCCAGCTCATTCACTGGATTAGTAGGTTGGGAGATTGAGAACAGTTGAAAGTTACACCTGGAAAACTGTCTCAGAGAGCTGTGGCATTGCAGTTTGATCTTAATGCAGTAGTGTTTCAGGGGGAAGAGTAGGAGGAGGTACATTGGTACAAGAACAGTGAATGAACCAGAGCTGGAGGGAAATTAGCGAAAGTTGGGCAGCCATTGTTTGAGCCATTTGCTAAGTTACCTGAACCGTGCTCACTCCAAACAACGTGATTTCTTGAACTTGGCTGTCTATCTGTGTTTGGTTTCCCACCGTTGTTGCGGTTATGTGTATCGATATTTGCACCGTCTACCATCTTTGGTCTTGTGCATACAGTTTCCGGCTGGTGGGAGTGCGGGCAGTTGGTCGGTTGGTGCGGACCATGGAGGATATCTCCATGCGGTGCAGTCGGCTGGGTCCGTTGGTGGTTACTGCAGTGTCGGCGCGTGTGTGTAGCTGTCCGATCGCTACGAGCTTCGTGGCTCGCCGACCCAGGACGTCAAAGTTGAGTGGTGTCTTAAGTACCCAAGCCACGTTCATGTTGTGTCGTTCGTTTCGGTGGTTCGCTGTTGAGGGGCTTTTCCTGTGAGCAACACTCAGTGTTTGTAGTGGTTAAATCGACCCGCCATGTGGTGGAATTAACTACATTGGTTCACTACAATTCAAGTGCTTCAGCGGAATTTTCTGCCTTGTGCCCGTTAGTGCTCTGGTTACCTGCCCTGGCCACTGACGTAAATTCAGGCAGTGTCCTTTCCTCACCTGTTGTCGCTGTCCAACACGGTGTGTTGTTTTGACAGCTTAATACATATTTCATTGTGGATAATCACATCTGTAACAGTTTAGTCTTTGAGTTCTCATGTACCAACTGGTGGCTACCATGTCATTTGTTCGGTCGGTCCGTGACTGTCTCTTGGTTGGGTTACTGGTGGATCAAGTGTACTTGGGCCCACCTCCTTTCTCACCTAAGTGAACGTTAATGTTTCGAGGGCAGACCCAACCCCCCAACCCCCTGGAGGCGTCTGAGTGCCATTGTCTATACTGTCCCTTTTCATGAGTGTTAAATGGTCTGTTGGTAATCTATTTAGCCAATGCTTTAAACAAAAAAAATTGTTATTGTGTTTTATGTAAATCAAGGGCCTTCAGCCCATATAAGTAAGTTTGAATTGTGGCAAGTGGATATTTTACTGAAAGTTACTGTTGTTGTATCATCTTTCATGTAGCCTGCTGTCAGCCACTTAAAACTTGAAGGTTTAAGGTATTTTGAATTTTTGGAAAATCAATTGTGGCCCTTCAGCCTCTTAAGACCTTATTCTTAAATTTGACTATCGTCATTGTGTTGCCTTGTCATTTAGTGTGCTCTTGGCCATTTAAAATTTAAGGTTCGAGCTATTTTGAATTTTTGGAAAATTAACTATGGGCCTTCAGCTGTTTAAGGCCTTATTCCTAAAATTTCCCCTTAAGCGAAAACATTGCAGCCTTCTGCCTCAAGAGATTATGGTAGTATATTTTAAAATTTAGAAATTTAATGGTGGCCTTCAGCCATTGGTATTGCACCTTTTTTATGTTTGTTCTATCCTCTTTTGCCTTGAGGCTTTCAGCCTAGCTGTGGTTATACATACACATTTTAATTATTTTATTTGCATTTGTAACTGCATGTCTTCAGTCACTTGAAATTTATCTTGTTGATTTTGAAAATTTCTTGTTTGGAGTCCTTCAGCCATGAAAGAACTAGATTTTGAAAGCTGTAGTTGTAAAGGTTCAGCTATGTGCCGTTTTGGTTTAAATGTGTTATTAAATTACAATAAATTACAGTTTTGAAGTGAAACTGATCGCCACCTTATTTGGCCCTTTCCACACTCCTAATCGCCTGTTCTGCCCTGCAGGTTTAGCGGGCATATCACTGGTAGCAGAGCATGGTTTCGCTTGTGCTTACTAACTTAGTTGCGGTCAGTTTCACTCTTGTTTCGATTGCATCGTATTGTTTGACTTGTTATTGTTTCACGTGTTAAGATAATGGCAGTCGGACAGTGACCAGGGATTGGCCTGCTTAGAAGAGACCAATCTCGTTTACGAGTTGGCAGTAAGGCATCAACTGACGGAGGGAAGTGTTCCAGAATTGGTAGCCCATTTGCGTGCTGCCATGCTGCAGCTGGTTGACGTCACCTCAGCAGTGATCGGTGAGACAGGTGCGGCCATCTAATTTCTTGGTGAGGCCCTTAAAGGCCTTGAGGATACTATTTGTCTCCTACAAGGAACCCAACCTAGTGACAGTCAGTTGGATCAGGTGTGGGCACAATTGGCGCATTTAACTAATCAGGTGACTGATTTGAGTTCGTTAGATTTGGGACAGCATCACAAAAAATCGGCCGCTGACTTGGGAACTCTGGTGAGCGTGTTGCTGTTTAAGATTATATGCTTGGAGTTGAATAGGAGGAAGTTTGAAGATAGTGACATACGCTATCATGGGGAACATAGGGGCTAGGCCGGGGGTAACATTATTCCAGGGGCTGTTAAGGTAGATGCCGTGTTTGCTAAGTTGCTTAACCGTCTGGATTATTTCTTTCAGGGTCTGGCCGAATTGATTGTAGAGCGAACTGATCAAGTAGAAAATCTATTGTGGTCGTTGGTTCGTCCCCAACAGCAGGCGGCCGTTTTTCGCGTTCCGCACCACGTGATCCTGTCGTAGCTATACCCGCTAGCTAGAGGCGAGGTGACGTCAGCCGGCTGCAGCATGGCAGCACGCAAATGGGCTGCCAATTCTGGAACACTGCCCTCCGTCAGTTGATGTCCTACTGCCAACTCGTAAACGAGATGGTCTCTTCTAAGCAGGCCAATCCCTGGACACTGACTGACTGCCATTATCTTAACACCTGAAACAATAACAAGTCAAACAACTCTCACGAGCCATGGCCAAAGAGTTTATCTTGCAACAATTAAGGGGGATTGTAAGTAGTCAAAGATTAACCACCGGGTTTCGGAAACAACCTGAGTGCCGCCACATTTGGGAACTGCAGTGGGGTTTTACGTTTTGGCTTTGGAGTTCCTTATGTACTGGTTGGGTGGAAAGCAAATCGTCTTGTCGGTGGGTCTGTTGACTGTTTCTTGGTTGTGTTGCCGGCAGATCGGATGTAGTTGGGCCGACTACCTGTCTCCCCTAAGTGAACATTAATATTTCAAGTGCAGACCGAGCTCCAGAAACTTCTGAGCGCCGCTGGCTGTACTGCCTTTTCTTATTGGTGTTTGATTGTGTATTTTAATGGCTCATAGCCAATGGTTTGAATTTGGATGTTTTTAGTTGGGTTTTAAATAATAGGCCTTGAGCAGTTTTAAAACTGAAAGTTCCTTACTTGTCAAATCTTAGATTGTTTGGGCCTTCAGCCTCATTTGAAGTATTATTTAAGGATAAAACCTTGCGCTTTCTGTGTTTTGAAAATCTATTGTAGTTGTTTAAATCGTGGACCTTCAGCCGTTTTAAAAGTTAAAAAAATTGTGCCCTTAGCCATAAGATTGTGTGACATATTCAGTCGATAGTTAAGCTCGCAAATTTGCGCTGTAATGTTTGGGAAACTAAATATAATTATATGTGATGGAGTGTAACTGACAGCCGCTCGTTTCTGGCCCCTTTCCACAATTCCAACTACCTGTTCTGTCCTGCGGATTTAACCAGGCGTTTCAGGAATCATTGACGTCTGTCTGGCACGGCGAGTGGTTGTTGTTGGATGGGAGCAGTAGAACCCTGACATGAGGGCGGAGGTTCGCGACCTGGTGGTGTCATTGTCGACCCAGTGGCCGGGGGGGCAAGGTGGGGGGAGGGGGGGCAGCAGTGACACAGAGGTGGAGAAAAGAGTGAAACATCCTACTGTGCCCAGTTCTCAGCACCATTAATTCAGAAGCAGTATAGCAGAATTCTAAGTGACTTACCTCCACAAGCGTGACGAGGCTATTGAGAGTCAGAAAGCGTTCGTGCTGGGTGTCTTCAGCTATTTTACGGCGGTTAGTGCCCATTTTGATATCAGTGGAAATGACTACCTAGGCTGTAGGGAGCCTCCAGGGACGTCACAGAAGCTTCTGTAACGGTTCCCCGACTGCAAGAAAAAGAAATTACTCGCAATGCGAAGGCACTCTCATCACCATTTTAATTAATTAGACAACCGATTTGATATCAATGGCTGACGCCAGACCGATGAAAGCGAGGGGAGAGTACCACAGATCTCATTCGAGAGTTGGAGTGGTAATGATAAGTTTTTCGTGTTGCAGCGAGACGTTTTAACGGAATTTCAGTACCCCACCTACGCAGGGAGAGATGGTCATTATAGCTATATTACCGACTTTATTAAATGATAGTAGTATAAACCTAATATTTATAACTCCTTTCTGCTGCTATCTTGAAAGACTTCATAGGTAACACGGCCATTTGGTTACTTTAAGACAGTTTGAAAGTGGGGAGGCATCCTATGACAGAGGTAGAGAATGCTCTTATCTCTCTGTAATGAACCAAAAAAGAGCTTAATATTGTAGTCCAGTGGTGGTGGACATGGCAGATATTAAGCTCAAAATAACTTATTTTTCTACCTGATTAGAGAATACTTAGAGGAAATGAAACCTACGCCATAGTGTTGTACAGGATTTTCACAACACATAACGATACTTTACCGACGTGGAAACGCGTGTATGGTCCAGCTGCTATCTACAATTCACGTGAGGAATTCGAGGTGTATTGACAAGACAACATCACCATTTCAGAGTGGGTAAATTGGATTTTTTAAACTATGGAGTCTACGACAGTTAGTCCATGTCGCACTTTCTTGTCTTGCATTGCATCACAGCCAGGAATGGTCACGAGGGATCAGCGACAGAGAGTCGTGGCTTAAGGCTATCCCAAGTGGCCAACTATTCAGTTACACAATATGGTCGGTGGATAGCGCTGGACTACACCGGAGGGGACTTGTCAGTTGCCGGCCGCTGTGGCCGAGCGGTTCTAGGCGCTTCAGTCCGGAACCGCTCTGCTGCTACGGTCGCAGGTTCGAATTCTGCCTCGGTCATCGATGTGTGCGATGTCCTTAGTTAGGTTTAAGTAATTCTAAGTCTAGGGAACTGATGACCTCAGATGTTAAGTCCCATAGTGCTCAGAGCCATTTGAACCATTTGACTTGTCAGTTTTCTTTTTCGTCTTGAGATGCTAAGTTCAAGTAAGATAATGAGCACTACTTTCATAAAATATTTTATACGACGTATTTCCCATGTTTCTGTTGGCTAAGATAAGACTTGCGACTCGTGAATATAATAGATATAAATATGTTTCCTTCCTCAATGACGTCGCTACAGGAGTTGTTTATATACGGGCAGTGATTTATAGGCTCACTGGGACAGTGGGCCGCTGTTCTAATATTATGTCGCTGTTCTAATATTATTACCCATCCTAATGTTCCTCCCAGCAGCCATTGACTTGTAGACCGGCAGGAGACCACAGCGATAGGCTGCTATACTGTCATTGCTACCCATCTTTCATATATAGCGCTATTGGCTAGAATGGCTGGAGCAAGTATGTAGTGCTAGGTTAACAGCGAAAATGTCTTCTCTACATCCTGCAGTTACTCACAAAACTGGATAGAGCTCTTGTCTAAATCTCGATCAGTGGCAACTACCTCTCCTCAGCTCCCATGCTTCACAGCCAGAAGAAAAAATATGGATGTGCTTGCCAATTTTTGAATTTCCCGCCAACAGTAACGGGGACATTAGACTGCACCATGTTCTGGTTTGGCAAATTGATTTTCTATAAAGAATACATTATTATTAATTATTATTATTTCCTCTGTAATATATTGTAATTAGCATTTGAATTTGCCTCCAAAATTCGAATTTACCACGAAATTTTAAATTTTCCAACAAAGTTTGAATTTTCTCCATTATTTCTGGGTAAGGAGAGGGGGGAGGGGCAGGGATTTCTCAGAAGGATGGTGGGGCAGGAAGGCACACGCTAGCTATGGAAAACCTATGATGTCAGCAGTGGATGGAGGTAATTGGTTGATGAATTTAATTAATTTGCATAATTAATTCAATATCAATTGGCATCAAAAGTGTCCTCGTCATACCACTATACCACTATTATCATGGAGGCATGCTCATCACTTGCTCAAGTAAACTTTCGTTAGTTCTGAACAAGAGATTTTAGATTACTTTTTTAGTTTGTAGTTTTATTTTATGACATGGATTTATTACTATGCGCTACCCACAACTAGAGGTCATAGTATTGTATTACTGTGTGTTGTAGGAGGTAACAGATCAGTATGAGGAGATGCATTGCACCACTGAGAGTTTCAGCAATTTCACTGTCAGCTGATACTATACACTATTTTCGATCCATTCTGGACACTTACTTCAACTTACAATGCAGTTTTTTTTTATTTGACGTCTTTACTGAAACGTGTTCAATTTTTGAACAGATATCAAGTATTAAACAGAGGGGATCAGTGATCTAAAATACACATAAAAAGGTATGATGATAAAATGTGTCTTAAAATTGTGTAATGTAATTTGAAAACCAAGTGACGATTCTAGAGCAGATCGTAAATCAGATAAAAACTTAACATTTCACTAAGGCTTAGATGAAGATGATTTTACGAATACTTGGTGAAATTACTAGAGTTAAAAAAATAAATAGAACCTTTCCACATTATGATTTAAGAAGCAGCTAGGTTGAAGTGAGTCACAGGCTAGCCAAAATCTCTCTCTATACAAAAAAATAAATAAATAAAAGTTTACAAATCTTAACTAAGAGAAAAGTTATAGAAATATATTTTCGTTTAAAAGATTTAAAAACATTTGCATCAATGAAGTTGGCTGATTATATATATATTTCAAAAACACTGCACCTGTAACTACCAAGCCGGCCGCAGTGGTGTCGCGGTTAAGGCGCTCAGTCTGGAACCGCGTGACTGCTACGGTCGCAGGTTCGAATCCTGCCTCGGGCATGGATGTGTGTGATGTCCTTAGGTTAGTTAGGTTTAAGTAGTTCTAAGTTCTAGGGGACTAATGACCACACCGAGCGAGGTGGCGCAGTGGTTAGACACTGGACTCGCATTCGGGAGGACGACGGTTCAATCCCGCGTCCGGCCACCCTGATTTAGGTTTTCCGTGATTTCCCTAAATCGCTCCAGGCAAATGCCGGGATGGTTCCTTTCAAAGGGCACGGCCGACTTCCTTCCCCGTCCTTCCCTAATCCGATGAGACCGATGACCTCGCTGTCTGGTCTCTTTCCCCAAACCAACCAACCAACCAACTAATGACCACAGACGGTAAGTCCCATAGTGCTCCGAGCCATTTGAACCATTTTGTAACTACCAAATTGAGTAATCAAAATGTAAAATGTCGCTTAATGAAAATCAAGTACTGAAGAAGTCGTTGAACTGTCTGATGACAAAGTGTACCATTGGCAGCATACAACTAGAACACAAACGCTACCATACATTATCATAGAATTAAACATGGTTAATCAGCGGTGTACATTAATACCAGAAGCTAACGAGTGTTTCCATACTAAACACTGAGCTCGCCATGTATTGTTTTGAGTTGTCATTTCTGTTCATAATATGAAGATCCACAAGCTACACTGTGAAATCCAGCCTAATTAGCAGATGACACGTGCTGTACTTGTTGCACCTGTCGACCTTTAGCTAATCCAGACAGCTCATTCAGCAGTGCTTAAACAGCTCGTACTCTCGATGGAAGACTAGCTGGCCCACAAAGTGTAGCATTCTCATCCCTTGGTTTAGACTCAAGACATAACCTTAACCTGAAATTCCACTTCATTTACAGGTGATGCTGAGAACCTATACTGTAAATCATGTCACCGAGATTCTGTCCAAGGTAACAACTGTGCCGACCATGCTGCATCAACTCCACATGCGAACACCTAACCTGTTGTCCAGCAAGACTCACTAACACTTTCATTCGCTGCAGCTGACAAGACCACGAGCCAGTCTGTGTAAGGCGCTTTACAGCCTCAAAGTTAGAGAGCCTGTATACAGAGAGAGTGACCATAGGTGAAGTTGCCCGTGATTGGTTGATCAGCTTTGGCGCCATTTTTCTGCCAAACGTCTCTCGCGCTTCCTATATTCGCCCTGCTTTTTAGTTGAATTGAAGTTCAGAGCACTTTTGGAAACGATTAAAAGGTATTAGAATTATTGAGATACTTGTTATGCGTTGTGCATGCAAGTTCGATTTAGTTGTATATCGTTTTTAGTACGTAATTAGCGTTTGCGATCTTAAATACGAGTTGAAATAATGAAGCGTTTTGTGATGCAGTCGGTAGGCCTACATGTTTGAAGTAAACACGTTAGTAATTTTACAGTATTGTTTTTGACATCTGTAATTCGTTCTGCAGACGTTCGTGAACGATGCCGGGTTGTGCTGCATTTGGTTGTTCCAATTTTTAAGCTCTTATTTCTTTAACAGTTCGTGCATACTGGTAGCATCACAAGCTTTTCGGAAGCCAATATCTGAAAGTCCTTGCTGGAAACGGAAAGTTCCTGTAATTTTTGTGCCATGCTCATTCTACTTTATAGCGTCAAACTTTATTTCGTTCCGAATCAGAACACTAGGCATTATTTTGGTTTCAGTATTATTGCCTGACTGTTGACGCAGGCAAGTTGTAAGCACGTTTTCCGCAGTTGTCGTTGTTGCTGAAACATTATTCTTAGTAAATAATTGTAGGCACTCTTGCAGACAGTTTTTAATAGGCATACTTACTGTGTGGTGGAAGGGATGCAGTAGTTTTCTTGTTATATTTGGTCGTTATTACAGTAGCCTACATTTCACATTACCTGATTTTTGTAATCTTTTTTGTTTGTTATCTACGAGAGGTATTCAGTATATATATATGAAAGAAAGTCGTAAGCAGTCGTTTACTTGTGACATGCAAACAGTTTGAAGGCGTGACAAGAAGTGCTAATACGTCTCACACTTTTTGAATATCACAAGTAAACAACTGCTTACGACTTTCTTTCATCTGAGGTAGTACAGGTACGTCAAAAAATCTTTAGCATTATGCACTTCCGATACAAAACAAATGCTAGACACTATATTTTTTTTATATACGGTACTTTCATTGCAATATGTCTAGTAAACGAACTTTAAAGGAGATAAATGCAAGTAACGAATAATTTTTACAGCCACTGCATTAAATTTTCATGTGCTGTACGTAGTAGGTTACTATGAGTATATTATAGCTGTAAAGAAAGGCATTTAACGAATGATTTCGCCATGTTGTCTTGTGCTTTTGATTCGGTGAGTGTGTACTCCACTACTCCAGTACTGGCCATTCAAAAGTCCCTCTCGCAGTTTGGCAGAAAAATGGCCGCCGTATCGTCCGATTGGTCACTCTCTCCCTATACAGGCGCTCTACTCGAAGTTCGATTCTGCTGCTGCCTAGCGAGACACTGACGAAAGTGTTGCCTAGGGGTACGGCCTCGGTACCTTTGAATATCGATGGCATTCTGGCTCACTGTCTTTAGAATGTCCACTTTTACAAGTGAAGTGTCTGCCGTTTCTCTGGCGCGTTGCATATCCAGCACTATCGATAGCGACTCGTATTTCTGTTTCCGTCTGGTTCGGTCTGCGCAGGCGCTGAGGCGGCTGCTGCCCTCTGGAGCATTTATCGCAGGGGACCGCGCGCGTTTGGCTCGGCAGTTGGATTCGCACCGAGCTGGTGGTGTTTTGCATTCCGCCCCGGCACGGAGGTGTGGTCTCGTTGTTGGCGGGCCTCGTTGATTTGGGCATTGGCCAGTGTGGCGTGTTGATGATGTGGTGTAGTGGACAACTGATAGATTCCCGCACGAGATCGCTCGAGGTTCTCAGCCTCTGAAAAGGGTGCCACGATATCGCTTGGGTTTCCGCACCCAGGAGTCGTAAGGACTGCAGGGCAGGTTTTCTGTGTGTTTGCTCTGTCCAGTCTGCGTGGCGCAGTTCGTTTCACCTTACTTCGCCGTACTTCAGCTGTTGTTTATATTTCCTGTTTGATTCCGTTCTAGCCGGAGTCTGGGTGTCGAGTTTTCTGCTGGTGTGTACCCGGTCGTCGCCCCTGTTTTCCAGCTCGGGGGGCAGCCGTATCTGTTGGTGCGAATTATTTAGCAGTGTGCGTTTTGAGTGGACCCGGTGTGCTCACGCGCCCTGATTCTGAGTTGAAATTACTGTGGTTAGACTGGCTCGGTTGCTGGAGTGCGTGTTATTGGATTTCTGGCTTGCAGGGGACTGTGCGCGTGCCTGTTCCGCTTGTGATGTGGCAGCAGTCTGATATTTTTATGTGTGCTTGTTAAGTTGCTAGCAATTGCTTTTAGCCTTGTGCTTACTTATTTTATTTAAATTGCTGGGCATTGTCATTTTTCTGTTCTTTTACCTTTATTTATTTGTAGTGTTAATTAAGCCTAAGACGATGTCCAAGGTGCTAGCAATTGATTTTAGCCTCGTGTGTACTTCTTAATCCTATTTAAATTCTTGGGCATTGGCATTTTCTTGTTCTTTTACTCTTATTTATTTGTTGTGCCAGTTAGCCCTAAGATGATGTCAGACCTTGGTATCTGTCAACCTCATTTGGGTACTAGCGCTCAGGTGCAATATTGCCAGGCCTATCCCAGATTTGTCACTAATTGAGAGCTTTATATACTGTATTTTTAGTAGTAGGTTTGGCAAGTGCACTTTTGTATGGTATTTGTTGTGTTTACCCCTCTCCCCCTTCTTCCTACTTCGTATAAACTGATTTTGGCAAGGTTGCTAGGTGGCCTGTGTTATTATCTGTGTAAGTTTGCCCACTGCTGTAGTCGTAACATGTTTTGATCGGCAAGTGGCCCATGTTGGCGAAAGCTTGAATGCGTTTTGCGCTGTTGATGTTGGGCCTTGCCGTACATATATTTAGTCATGTACGTGTTGTTGTGTTAAGGATTTTAGGGCATTTTTAACTGAGATACCTGTTGAAAATTTTATCACTCTTTTAAAGAAGGTAGAGGAAGGAGTAACTTCAACTAGAAATTTAATTGTAAATTATACATTTGTGCATCACATTTAAAAATTTAACTGTATTTGGTGAAAGTATGTAGTTTAATACACAACGATTATTTGTTAATGTATCAAATTGTAAACAGTTTTGAAGCTTCTCTGTTTACCTGTGGTACATAACATGTTTATTACCTCAT
Organism: Schistocerca serialis cubense; assembly: GCF_023864345.2. Lineage (NCBI taxonomy): Eukaryota > Metazoa > Arthropoda > Insecta > Orthoptera > Acrididae > Schistocerca > Schistocerca serialis. Next base: position 52,511,795 of record NC_064648.1, on the reverse strand, counting down.
ATTGTACGCAGCTTGATTTGTTTGCGTCACTTCAATTTGCAGCCATTCTTTGTACTTTTTTGATGTCATCCGTCAGTCTCACCTGATGCGGATCCCACACCGTACAGCAATACTCCAGAATAGGGCGGACAAGCGTGGTGTAAGCAGTCCCTTTTCTAGACCTGTTGCACCTTCTAAGTGTTCTGCCAATGAATCGCAGCCTTCAGATTTGTGTGACTTATCGCGTAATCGAAATTTAGCGGATTTCTTTTATTACTCATATCAATAAGTTCATACTTTTCTTCATTCAGGGTCAGTTGCCGCTTTTCGCACCACGCAGATATCCTATCTAAGTCATTTTGCAATTCGTTTTGGTCATCTGATTACCTTAAAAGACAGTAAATGACAGCATCATCTGCAAACAATCTAAGACGGCTACTAAGATTGTATCCTATATCGTTAATATAGATAAGAAACTATAGCACTTCCTCGGGGAACGCCGGATATTACTTCTGTTTTACACGATGACTTTCCGTCTATTACTACGAACTGTGACTTTTCTGACAGGAAATCACAAATCCAGGCGCACAACTGAGGCGATATTCATAGGCATGCAGTTCGGTTAGAAGACGCTTGTGAGGAACGGTGTTGATAGTCTTCTGGAAATCTAGAAATACGGAATCAATCTGACATCCCCTGTCGATAGCACTCATTACCTCATAAGTATAAAGAGCTAGTTGTGTTTCACAAGAACGATATTTTATGAATCCGTGCTGACTATGTGTCAATAAATCGTTTTCTTCGAGGTACTTCATAATATTCGAATACAATATATGTTCCAAAACCATACTGCAAATCGACGTTAGAGATATTGTCCTGTAATTCAACGGATTACTCCTACTTCCCTTTTTGGGTATTGGGGTAACATGAGCAATTTTCTAGTCTTTAGGTACGAATATTTCTGTGAGCGAGTGGTTGTATATAATTGCTAAATATGGAGCTATTTTATCAGTATACTCTGAGAAGAACCTGACTGGTATACAATCTGGACCGAAGGCCTTTCCTTTTTTAAGTGATTTAAGCTGCTCCATTACTCCAAGGATATCTACTTCTATGTTTCTTATCTTGGCAGTTGTTCTTGATTGAAATTCAGTAATATTTACTTCGTCTTCTTTGGTGAAGGAGTTTCGGAAAACCGTGTTCAATAACTCCGCTTCAGTGGCACTGTCATCTGTGACTTCACCGTTGTTATCGCGCAGTGAAGGTGTTGTTGATTGCTTCTTGGCACTGGTGTGCTTTATGTATGACCAGAACCTCTTAGGGTTTTGTCAGATTTCGACACAGAGTTCCGTTATGGAATTTATTAAAAGCATCTAGCATTGAAGTACGCGCTATATTTCGAACTTCTGTAAAACTTTGCCAGTCGTGGGGATTTGGTGTTCTTTTAAATTTGGCATGTGTTTTTCGGTGCTTCTGCAACAATGACATTACCCGTTTTGTGTACCATGGTGGATGAGTACCATCACTTATTAATTTATGTGGTATACATCTCCTAATTGCTGTCGATACTGTCTCTCTGAAATCATTACACAACTTTTCTACGCTTACATGAACAGATCGGAAGGGGCGAAGACTGTCTCTTAAAACGGCGTTAAGAGCATTTTAACAGCTTTTTTAAATAGATATACTTTGCGTTTGTTTTTCATGGTTGTAGGTTTTACGGCATTCAACATAGCAGCAACTGCCTTGTGCACGCTAATACCTGTATTCGTCACGATACTCACTATTTGTCCAGGATTACACTACTGGCCCCTGTCTGTGATGCAGCGTCAAGGGTAACCGCAGCCATGGTCTCCGAGCTGATAGTCCATGTTGCTGCAAACGTCGTCGAACTGTTTGTGCAGACGGTTGTTGTCTTGTAAACGTCCCTACCTGTTGACTCAGGGATCGAGACGTGGCTGCACGATCCGTCACAACCATGCGGATAAGATGCCTGTCATCTCGACTGCTAGTGATACGAGGCCGTTGCGAACCAGCACGGCATTCCGTAGTACCCTCCTGAAGCCACCGATTGCATATTCTGCTAACAGTCATTGGATCTCGACCAACGCGAGCAGCAATGTCGCGATACGATAAACCGCAATCACGATAGGTTACAATCCGACCTTTATCAAAGTTGGAAACGTGATGGTACACATTCCCCCTCCTTACACGAGACATCACAACAACGTTTCACCAAGCAACGCCGGTCAACTGCTGTTTGTGTATGAGAAATCGGTTGGAAACTTTCCTCATGTCAGCACGTTGTAGGTGTCGCCAGCAGCACCAACCTTGGGTGAATGCTCTGAAAAGCTAATCATTTGCATATCACAGTATCTCCTTCCTGTCGGTTAAATTTCGTGTCTGTAGCACGTCATCTTAGTGGTGTAGCAAATTTTAATGGCCAGTAGTGCATTTGTTGCTAAGAGGTGAAGTATGCTTTCGCAGCCATTTACGCTTCGAGTGGGCTCATGAACTAATTGTTCAAAATTTTTTTCTGAGACAGGATTCAGTACAATTTCGGATGACGTTTTATGCCTGACGCCTGCCTTAAACGTATAGTTTTTTCAGCATATTGAGGGTAAATTGAAGACACCATCAACTATAACTGTATGAGTGGGGTTGCTATTTGCAAAGAGACTCAAGTTTCCTTTGAACTGTTCAGCAACTATAACTTCTGAGTCGGGGGGTCGGTAAAACGATCCAGTTAATAGTTTAGTCCGATTTTCAAGTATAACCTCTACCCATACTATTTTGCAGGAACTATCTACTTCAATTTCACTACAAGGCAAACTACTTCTGACAGCAATAAATACTCCACCACCAACTGTATTTAATCTATCCTTTCAAAACTCTGTTAGGTCGTTTCAAAAATTTTGTTGATCTTCTCTCCGGCTTTAGCCAGCTTTCTGTACCAATAACTATTTGAGTTTCAGTGCTTTTAACTAGGTCTTCGAGCTGTGTTTCTTTCCCAACACAGCTACGAAAATTTACAACTACAATACCGATCGTTTCTACAAGTACCTTACTGTGTTTTACCTGTCCCCTTTTAGACCGACGCCATTTCTGTGGTTCCCTGAGATCCTCTAACCTAAAAAACCGCCCAGACCCTTCCACACAGCCCCCGCTACCCGTGTAGCCGTTTCATGTGTGTAGTGGACTTCTCACCTATTAAGCAGAACCTAGAAACCCACAATCCGGTGGCGCAAGTCAAGTTATCTGCAGCCTACACCGTTACAGAACCTCCTGATCGTCTGATTCAGACCCTCCACTCGGCTCTGCACCAAAGGACCGCAGTCGGTTCTATCGACGATGCTTCAGATGGTGAGATGCGCCTTTACCTCGCAAGCAAGACTGGCAGTCTTTACTGTTTCCCCTAGCCGCCCGAAACCAGACAGAACCTGCTCCGATCCAAAGCGACACAGGTGATTGGTACCGATATGAGCGACCCCCTGCAGTTGGCTGCACCCTGTACTCTTCATGGCAGCTGAAAGCACTCTTTCCACATCCGGAATGGCTCCCCCAGAACGCACATGGAGTACACATTGCCTTCCTTCGTCTCCTCGGCAGCCATGTTCCGAAGGGTTCGCATTATGCACCTAACGTTGGTGCTCCCAACTACCAGCAAACCAACCCTCTGTGAATGTCCAGACCTTGCGGGCCGAGAAGCTTCCTCTGGAACAGGGTGGACGACTCCATTCCAGCTCAGAGACATCGTCACCTCAGATAACGCCCGTAACCTGTTCGTCAAACGAACTGAGGAGGCCATACAATCGGCCCTCAGAAAGTTTTTCGCTGTCTGCCAGCCTTTGGAATTATCTCCCACTTGACCACAGGTGAGAGGCCAACCTCAGTGCAGGCGGTTCCCGCGCTGGCCACAGTAGTGGACCGATCGGGGAACACGTGGGACGTGCTCGACGTCCGTCGCATCCCCGCCTCCAACCCCCCAGTGTGACGCCCCTTGGCAGCAGCCTCAAGCTGTGTGACGGGATCCAACGCAGCCTGGAGCTGTGAGCGAAGTATCGCCAACTCAACTCGCATCTGTACACAGCAATCACAGTTCCTATCCATTACTGCAGTCGCTCCTGTTTGAAGCTCGTAAAAATGTACAACAAACGAACGGTGTTCTCACCTTATTAACAGCAGGAACACGAGGTGTTCTGTCTCTGACGGTCTATCCGACATAGATATATAAGAAGAGAAAACAGTTACTCCATCTCCTTCACATATGTAGGAGAATATTCAAAGTGAACTGTGTCACTTATGGTAGATATAGTGGTTGGACATGTGGGGAAGTTGCTTTCATCGGTACTTGTCATAGAAAAAGTTACATTTCCAAACACATTGGATTGAATTGGAAGAAGGTTTTCAACTTTTGTCTTGCATTCGGTTTCAAAGATTTGTCTGAAGGATACTAAGTACCGTGAATCTACACACGTCCTGTAATTACCAAACCTTGATCCAAGGACTTCTATCTGTACTTTAACTAGCAAAAAAGCACTTGAAGTCGAGTTCATTGACACAGTACCTGGCCATTTCAATTTGGCCATGAGTCGTGTTTGATAGTGCCTGACGGGTATATCATGTCAGGCAGTTGCTCTTTAACACCATCTTCTGGTCCCAACCATTTGACCAGTTCGAAAACGTATTCAGACACAAGAAATTATCGTCATTTCGTATCACTGTCAGTGAATGCTTAAGCGACGTTCACATTTATATTTTGTTTCAACTTTCACCACTTACTAACACTTTTCATTAAAGTAATGAAATTTGCTGTACTCTGATATTCACGCAGATTGTGTTCCTCATCTAAAGTAAGAAGCCCCTGTAAAACATATGGGCTGAATATATATACCATTCTACCTTTAAAATTTTGATGGATAGAGTGATTTCACACACAAATCATAGGAGTCTTTTATGATCAGTTTACACTCCGTGGCATGGACCTTCTTTAAGGTAGAAAATGAAACGACTTTCAGTGGCGAATTTTTGCCTGTCTTTCCAAAATTAGGATATGTGAAGACCAGATGGAAATTTTTCCGGTGGATTCAATTCTTCCGACTGCATTTCAACATCTACATGCTATCAATGATAAAAATAGTGCTGAAGAGGTCTAAAGGTTGGGAATAAACAGTAGTCTTCTTGGTGGTGTTGAGGAATACGCCATACATTCTCTGCTTATGGAGTTGTTACCACTCACAACACAAACCACTTTAAAACCAATATTGTCCAAGTCCATTATAACATTTTTAAGATCAGTGAAAGATGACATTTCTGAAGAGTGTTTATGGACAGATTGTGTACAAGTTCTTTAAATGAAGACAAAAGGCTTTCGATAATGAAAACATATAAAGAGATAGTTGTACTGTCTCCATTAAATGTTGTATTTAGAACATTACCTCCTTCATAATTCAATGTTTCGATGTGCATCTCATCAATCATTAATGAGACAACGTGATCCTTTGTCTTTAAAAACTTAATGTAATAGGTACAGGCTTGGCGCAATCTCGGAATGCTGGCAAACTGCAGTGTCAGTGTATGCCGCGTGCAGAGTGGCTCCGCACCCAAAGTAGCAGCGTCATGCCTCTGGCTGCTTACACAGGCAGAACCTGTGTGGTTTTGACGTCGAATTTATGTCTTTCTTGGCTCAAAATGGAGTACTGACGAATCCATATTTATTCATGATAAGCTGTGAGACACAACTATGACTGGTCGGCATATTTTTATTGTTCTTATAAAAATAAAGTAGTGATGGTTAATAACTCAGTTGTCTTGTATTTCTGTGCCTCATGGGCCCAATAACTGCACAACCATGACAAATATCAGAGGAGACCCCCAGTTGAGGACAAAAAAGCTGTAACCGCCTCATAGAAATGGTGTCAGCACGGTGATGAATTATGGAAATACTGAAGTCCCGAGGAAATTGAGCGATGTGTGTACTTCCTACAGTTACGAATTCCTGCCATATCTCCGTCGCGGATCAGAAGCAGCAGCACCAGCATGGACATCGTAAGACAACAAGGGGTCGTCCATCATGCGAATTAAGGTTACTCTTCTCAAATTTCTCTACAATGCGAAAAGCAGACTTGGATTTTTAAAACATTTCCTGCACTAGAGTGATTTTGTTGGAGTACATATATCGATATGGCAGAATGCAAGCTGAGTGACGCCGCCAGTCTCCAAACCCGTACAAACAATTTGGGAAATGATTGTTTTGTTGATTTGTGTTAGAGAACCAAACAGAAAGGTCATCAGCCCCAACGGATTAGGGAAAGATGATGAAGTCAGGCGTGTCCCTTCAAAGGAACCGCCGCAGCATTTGCATGAAGTGGTTTAGGTCAATCAAGGAAAACCTAAATTAGGATGGCTGGCACAGGTTTGAACCATCATCCTCCCGAATGCGAGTCCAGTGTGCTAACCACTGCACCGCCTCACTCGGTTTGCGAAATGAGATTCAGCGTTTAAAAACTGACAGAAGTGAGCAAATGCTTCGATACGACTTGCAGTACTGGCCCCATAAAGAATTTTTCATTATTGCCATTACCACTAGTTTTCAGCATGAAACCCAAGGAAGATGTAAAAGTAAGCAGTGCAACAAAGCGGACACAAAGCCACTTTTGCATTAGTGCCAAATTTATTCAAGATGTTGGCTATAGATATGGCAATTTCGCCCTGATGAGGTAATCTGATGACGTCACTGGATGATTTTAGAATTTTTTCACCCCTCGCCCTCTCTGGTCTTACCTCACCCACTTACCTAAGCCTTCCCCTCTATTCCTTTACCCGCAAAAATGCAGGGAAACGCTCAATCTCTACTGAGTTGGTGTGGAAGGACATAGGATGACTTTTCTTTAGTTCATATTTCGGGATATAATCCTGCAAAGACTGATTCCTAATTTTTTTCTTGTAAGTGTGTTCACATTGACATGTGGAGATCAACTGACTTAGTTGACAATAGCGCCATCAGAGCGCGGGGAATGCGACCTGGCAACACAGCATCCAGTCGTATGATGGTGTCATGAGTAAAAAATTAGTGGGAAGTGCTTTGTGCATGTTTACCTTGATGTGCAGTGACTTACTGTCTAGTTCACAATTCCACTACTGGAAGGCAAGCGAAATTGCGACATTGCAGGTGAAAAATTGGCAGGAACAAATGGCGGCACTATGAAGAGGTTGGTGATAGTAGGACAGTTGATTATCACTAAAGTACAGGAGAGTAGCCTCCTGCCAATATACAGGTAAAGAGCTGTTAGGAAGGACATAAGGATAGGTGAGAACAGGACAGTAAACTGTCGCTGAAGAGAAGGGGTGTAGGCTTCTGCGAATCAACAAGTAAATAGTTGCTAGGAAGAAAATAAGCATGGGTAATAATACTAGGACAGCAAACCACTGTCCCAGTGCTCCTAAGAATCCCTGCCACTATATATGAGAGTCAGGTAGCAACAGCACTGGGGAAAGAAATACGGTCGCAAGTCGCTTAGGAAATTCATCGTATGATACTTTCTGTGAGATTAGTAGGCAGTATGCAACTCTAAAACCAGTTTTCTACAAGAAAAACTGTATGCATTACCTCGGAACGGGCAATACTGAACCTAGCGTCATTGCGCAAACTACGCATCTTCCGAACGCAAAAGTGTGGTAAAATTTAGCAAATCCAATTCCAAGTCGTAGCCAACATTTCTGAGACCAGTTACCAGGCGGCTGTAGAATTTCGTACGATTTGTTAAGACTCCAAGCTAGCAATGCATTGTAAACAGCTGCGCACATAGGATGATACATCTCAATAGAGTTGCTATGAGTGTTATGGGTAATGCTAAAAGTTTCTCTCCCACAAACTGCATCTACGGCAGAGAGAGAGGTAGTACCTGTCGCAACTTGTCGAAGGTTGGTTAGTTGATTTGGGGGAGAGGACCAAACAGCAATGTCATCAGTCCCATCGAATTAGAGAAGGATGCGCCCTTTCAAAGCAACCATCCTGGAATTTGTCTGAAGCGATTTAGGGAAATCACATAAAACCTCAATCATTATAACCAGACGTGGGTTTTCAGCGTCGTCCTCCCGAATGCAAGATCAGAGAGCTAACCACTGTGCCATCTCGCCATACAGTTTATCCCCCCTGACATCTATTTTCCTTCATAAACAAAATTCCTACCAAGTATGTCTCACAAACACTTATAAACCGTTAATCGTTCTGAGTTGCAGCGATGGCTTCAGAGACATTCCTGGACGCTAACGGAAATGCTTTTTGCAAACCGAAACGTGCCAAAAATGCTGATCTTATGAACCACCTCATTCCGAAAACGTGTCTGTACTTGCAGACCTGGATTTTCACGTGTCACCACTCTGTAGAAGTCTTCCTATTGGTCCCTGTTAAATTTGTCACTCACCTCCAGAACTGGAGAATCCCTGGCCTTCCTCACACCTCTCCATCGCCATCTCATCCCCACTCCTCCTACACCTGGAAATTGGCAAGAAAAGATCAATCTGCGCTGAGCTGTTGGTGTATTCAATTGATGAGATGTTGGTGTCAGACAGACAGAGCTCTTCTGACTGTGTTACCTCTAAGCACACAGCTCAGGCCTCTGACCATAGCTTCCCACATAAGAAATGGAAAGAAATCATGACAGACGAGCGTAAAAAGAATACTTTTCAGCAGACAGTGGTGTCCATCCCCGGTAGCTGAGTGTTCACCTCGACAGAATGTCAATCCTAAGGGCCCAGGTTCGATTCCCGGGCTGCGTCAGACGTTTTCTCCGCTCAGAGACTGGGTATTGTGTGGTCCTAATCATCATCATTTCATCCCCATCGACGCCAAGCCGCCGAAGTGACTTCAAATCGAAATACTTGCACCCAGCGAAGGGTCTACCCGACGGGAGGCCCTAGTCACATGACAGCAGATAATGGTGATGCAGTGGAATGGCTTGAAGATGCATTTCGCAAATGATAACAATGGTCGATGGTTGCTGGTGGTCAAACAGCCGACAACCTTGAAATGACTAGTGAGTCTGTCTATGTCTTCTACTGCACAAGAGACGATATCTACCAGTCCAGCAAGTAAGTGATACTATTCTGAGGTGCTTTAGTGTGTGTAGGATCACACCGAGAGCAGTAATAAGCTGAACCAGGCACATCATGTCAGCAGCAGCCGAGTCCGTCAAGTAACTCCCAGCAGAATAGGAAGAAGCAGAGGAGTAAGTGCCACTGCTTAATAATATTACATCCGTATGTATTACGTCCACGTCTGTAGTTGCTATTATCAACATCACATATAATTGTTGTACTTTTTCTTCTTCTTCTTCTTCTTCCTCTTCTCCTTTGTTCAGTGGCACAACTGCCCTCCTGCTAGTCGAGAGTTGCGGCAGCACAGCAACCCAGCTAGTCGGAATCTTCTGACGAAATTTCAGTTACCAACTTTCCACTCCAAAGGCTAAAATATTTTTTTTAATTCCGCCCTACATAGGTAGAAACTATCATCATAATAAAATAAGGTAAATCACAGCTTGCATGGAAAGATGAAGGTGTTCATTTCACCATGCCCTGTTCGAGAGTGGAATAAGAGATAATTATTTGCGAAGGTACTCCAAAGAACCCTCTGCCAGGCACTTAAGTGTGATTTGTAGAATAGTCATGTAGATGTAAATATAGTTGTAAACCTGCAGCAGTGACAGGGACTTGTAGCATATGGGGTCTTGTAGTGGGACTGGTCAACAAGTTGGAGCAGGACTAGAACCTTCTATTGTTAGTGCTACTCATCGATAGACACTCAGCAGCAGAGTTTAGACATACCTGTCCACGAGTCGCAGAAGTGAACTGGAGGCTTTCAATTTCTGCAGCCACAACCTGCTGGGAAACATTGGCAGTGCACCATGAGTCTCCAACAGCATGGTTCAGGTGACTAATGGGCTCCTACAGACACACCATTCATTGAACCTCAACACATTCCAATAGTACTGCAAGGACAGAGTGCAGATGTAGTGGATGAGAAGACAGCAGTTTCTCCCAGTGCGCTACCACTATTCATTTCCACATGTAATCTGTTAGTGGATAAGTGCATCTGAAAATAGGGATAGAAGCAGCAGACAGTGGCTGATGTGTGGTGATGGAGATTGAGAATGTGATGGAAGGCGGTTTACTGAATCAGAATGGCGGAGGTAGGTATCATCATACATCAGTGCACAGTTGACATCGATTTCCCTCCTGGACATTTGATGTGATGTTCTGACGCTATCTACCACATCAATGTATGATGATGCAGAGCTCAGGGGGAAATCTGGACAGCTGTCCAGTTCTTTACGGCATTCTACTGTTACGGACTCATTTGGACTAGCGGTGGTGCTATCTCTTGTGTCAGAGGGAGTGAACCATTGGCTGTCATGCATTTAAGTTTTATACAATGACTTTGTGAACTATCTTCGTATGTATAGGGTACATATGAATGACTTAGGACAATTCTTCATTTCATGTATCCATGCAATGAGGAAGGCAGCTACTACTCCTTGAGTAAGTACATAATTCACCGACACCAAATTTACTAGTGAAATACCTTAGATCTGCGATGTTCCTGTCCGTTTGAGGGAAATACGAGCAGAATTTTGTGCATGCAAGAAACAGTTATTCGAGAAATACTGCAGTTATATTAAAAGTGAACCAGTGGATTTTGCATCCAATACACAATTAATGACGTGTAACTTAAATAAATTATGGTAAATTGTGTGTTTTTGTTACTTCGTAGCCCTGTTATTATAATGTAACCATTGTAGCACAGTCGATAATATAGTGTGTACACAACCGACGAGTCCGTTGTTGGCCTAGAAGACCAGAAAAAGAAGAATGAGATACTGCTTCCTGATAATACACAAGCAGTAAATGTGGGTGCACCCAACTGCTGCAAGACAAATGTCCTCATGTCATTGCTAACACACCAGGAAGGAGTCCATTTTGAGCACGTATAAGAATTTTCAAAAACGCTGTTTCAGCCCAAATACCAGCTGTTGCAGGAGATACTGCAAGGCGTCGATGGTTCCTGATGGAATAAGAAACCTGAATGATGGTAGGTACAGACGAAACTTCTAAGAGTTTCTAGATATACATAACCATAAAAAGAGGTGAGTATATTAGTATATATAACCCCATGGATAAAATAACATGGACGTCGATAACTCAGCCTGAGAGGATGGGTATAGACAGGCAGAACATTCGCTTGTACATAGACGCAAAAATTCAGACCCTCGAACACAAAGTAGGTGTTCGCAAGGATCTAGTGGCGTGTTATACAACTCTTCTGAGATGTGTCAGAAGCTCAACAAACTCCACTGGCAGACGTTACAAGAGAGGCGTTGTGCATCACGCAAAGATTTACTATTGAAGTTTCGGGACAGCACGTTTCAGGAGGAGCCGGACAACATATACTTCCCCCCACATACATCTCGCGTATTGACCACGACCAGAAAATTCGAGAAATTAGAGCCAATACAGAGGCTTCCCTACAATCATTCTACCCACGCACTATTCGCGAGTGGAACAGGGTTAGAGGGATCAGATAGTGATACCCAAAGTACCCTCTGCCACACACCATTAGGTGGCTTGCGTAGTATGACGTACATGTAGATATAGATGAAAAAAAATCACAAAATACCAAGTCAATCCAGTTCATGTTTTGCTTAGAACGAATGTGAAAAATTCGTAATAGGGGCTAATTTTGCTCCTCGGCAAAGGAAGGAAGCATTATCTAAATTTAAAATGATTTTCCGTGTAATGTCGAATGAATGAATGTTGCGGTTTCTTATGACTGAGTTAAATTGTGTACCACAAATTAGATAACACAACATACACCCGGGAATGGCAAAGTTAAGACTTCAGCGATACCTTGTCCCGACCCATTTCACGAACTGACACAGCGGTTCACGCACTGTCAGAGCAGTGCAACTGAGAAACACGTTGAGCGTTGACAAGACTGCCCCTCAGTCGGCGAATGGGTGGTCCCTGACACTTGCAGTGAGCTTGGTGCGGCAGCTTCGTGCACCTGGGACAGCCCACAAGGTAAACCATCTTTGTAGACATCCCTCTCGCAACGCCTCAGTGTTGTCACAGCTATGTAGCCGGAACCATTTTCGCCTGCGGCCCCTAGCGCTTCGCAGTTGAAAGCTGGCCACACCGCTACGAGATGTCAGGGAACCTCTTACGGCAATTCGATTACGGCAGTGAGAAATTGGATGTTGTCCTATCAAAAGAACACATGTCGGTGATTGTTTGGTAACTAAAGCAAAATAGGCTTTATTTATGTTTCAATGTTCTTCCAGCATAAGAACAAGTTATTTTAGGCTACCATTCGCTACAGCATAGTAAACAAAGTTCCTACCGAAACTAATTACAGTAATAGTGAGGGGGGAGGGGGGGGGGGAACTGCCCGGTTAGCCATGCTGACTAACGCACAGCCTTCGGAATTGGGAAGGAGCGCCTGGTCCCCGGCACGAATCCGCCCGGCGGACTTGTGTCGAGGTCCGGTGAGCTGGCCAGCCTGTGGATGGTTTTTCGGCGATTTTCCATCTGCCTCGGCGAATGCGGGCTGGCTCCCCTTATTCCTCCTCAGTTACGCTATGTCGGCGATTCCTGTGCAAACAAGTTCTCCCGAACGCGTACACCACCATTATTCTACCACAAAAACATAGGGGTTACATTCGTCTGGTGTGATACTTTCCCTGGGGGGTCCACTGGGGGCCGAAACGCACAGTAACCCTGAAAGAGTGGTTCGGTGTGGGGCGGCGGAGGGGTGAAGTGGACTCCGGTAGTCATCGTGGGGTTGTGGACCACTCCGGCTGCGGTGGGGATGGAGTCTCTGAGTCGTTTCTAGTCTCCCGGTTAACATACAATACAAGGGTGGGGGCAATATACGAGTTGTGTTCAAAACGTAACTGTATATTTTCTAAGAAAAAATATTTATTTATTCATCAATATCCATGCTGTCCTCTTCAAAGAAACCCCCCTCAGATACAATACACTTGTGCCAACGCTTCTTGCAATCCTCGAAGCCTTTCTCATGAGCACTTTTGGTACACCCTTGAGTGCTTCCAGCGATGGAGTTTTTATTTCCTCAATCGCTGAAAACCTTTGTCCTATCATAGGTCTCTTCAGTTTTGGGAACAGGAAAAAGTCGCAGGGAGCCAAATCGGGTGAATATGGTGGCTGAAGCTTGATTTTCGTTTTGTTTTTGGCCAAAAAATGTCTCACAAGCAACGACTAATGAGCAGGTGCGTGCATTGTCGTGATGCAAAAGCCGTGAATTGTGATTCCACAGTTCCGGACATTTTCTTGCGTACTGCTTCTCGCAAGCGGCGCATAACGTCAAGGTAATGCTCCTTATTGACCGTAAGATCTTGAGGCAAAAATTCGTGATGCACTACACCACGGTAATTGAAAAATGAGTGAGCAAAACTTCGACATTTGATCGAACTTGGCGTGCTTTTTTTTCGGTCTTGGCTCTCCGGGATGCTCCTGTTGGGACGATTGGGCTTTGGTTTCGACGCCATAACTGTAAACCCATGTATCGTCACCACTTATGACCCTTTTGAGCAAATCAGGATCATCACTGACGTCATTCAAGAGCTCCTGAGCGATATTCATACTACGGTTGCTCTGATCAAAATTGAGAAGTTTTAGAACAAACTTCGCTGATACACGTCTTATGCCCAAAACATCCGAAAAATTGCACGACACGAGCCGACCGATATGCCAACATCATCAGAAACTTCTCTTACGGTAGTTCCGTCGATTTTAAAATACAATTTTCTTCGCAGCCTCGACGTCATCATCTGTTGATGTGCTGGGGCATCTAGGGCGAGGTTCGTTATTGGCGTCTTCTCGGCCATCTTAAGAGCTTGTGCCACTTGTAAACTTTAAACTTTTTTTTTATACTTAAAGCATACTCACCGGATGCCATTGTCCACATTCTAAGTTTTTTAGAGCACTTGATTCCATTTTTCACACAAAATTTGGTCAAAATTCTTTGTTAAATTTTTTATAATAATCGAAAATCGGCGAGCACACTAAAACTCGTCTAACCTTTCTGTCTTCGAATTCTGGAGATTTTCCAACTGCCTTCCCATGAAACAAACGAAGTATGCTGTACACTTGAAACTGTGAACCTATGTTCGGGACATGTGCACCAACATAACAAAAAAAAGTTCGATAATCGAATTTACGTTGTCCGCGCAATTTGAAAAGTCACCTTACTTTTTGAACAGCCCTCGTATGTGGTGACTGTGAACAGTTACAGTGTAAGTGAATAATGGGGCAACGTACAGCTGGAGTAACATGTATCATTGATGTGTTACCGAAAGCAAAATAGGATTCACTTTTGGCATATAGCTGAATGTTCTGTTAGAAAACACAGAAGGCTATTTGAGATTTCGGTTCTTTACCACATGGTGCTCATTTTACATCTTCTCTGTCACAACTAGGTAGACAAGAGACTCTCGTTTAAGCTGAAAAGAGTAACACTGGAAACAAAAGAATGGTGTGTAGTGCTGGGCGTCAGCGGTTGTTTCCAACTTGTCTTTCCCACATTAACAGATCACTATAAGAGTTGAAAGAATTGATGAGCGAGAGAGAAAAGACGTTACGACCCACTCGGAACCGAACTGTGGAACTACGCAATCACAGCCTTGCGCTTGTCCAGTGAGGCCCCCCATGTTTAACACAGTGTAAGTTCTTCCTCCCTCCACTAACCCCTTTGCCTCCCCTGCTAGAAAAGAAATCGTTTAATCGGCTCAAGTCCATTTAACAACGAAATATCCACTGAAAAAGTTTTTTTGTAGCCTTTACGTTTCTGCATCGAAGCTTACTCCGGTACTGAATAGAAAGTGTAGAGTTTTTTGTTAAGCAAATGCCAGCAGCTGTTAAATATTGAAAGAAACTCATAGTATACAGCTATACGAGTGTTTATTACGACCATGTGCTGCCGCTGAAAGCAACTGGAGCAAATTATTAGAATACTAAACTCACATAAATGTACAAGAACCCAACCACCGAAACACCTTGTGGATCATTTTTGTAATTTTGGTTTCCTCTTTCTTCATGCAGATATCGTTACTGTTATCAATGAACGAATCTGTCCACAATAATGCCAGAACTCATACAGGCGACTGTCGTGAATTTCATTAAACACTTGTGGAGAGACCTGCGATTGCGCCTCATTAAAAACAGAACGGCCCTACTGCTAATAGAGACAAAAAGGAGATCCTGCTGTAATGAGGCAGAAGTGGCTCATCGTTTCCGCTTTATTTTCTTCGATTTGTCTTAACGGAGGAAAATAAAATTATGTCTGTCTGGCACCAGAGTCCTTGAATTCACTTATTGCTTAAAGAACCGCAAAAAAGGGGAGATTCGTTATCTGTTAAATGTCCTCAAGTGTTTCCTAGAATCTCACTGCAGAAAACAAGTCGAAAGTCAAGTGCTGCCTGTTACCCTTATCAGCTCACATAGCAGATATCTGAAGTACGGACAAATTACAATCTTGTCCTTCTAGAACGCGAGAGATAAACCGATATTGATGGAAATTTTTCCCTCTGCATTGCGGCTGCTACAAATTCTTTGCATTTCATAGGGCACTTGGTCTATGTTCTGTGTAACCATCGCGGTTGACAGAGCTAAACGAAGTGCAATTAAGAAGAAAATAAAACGCAAACGAGACTCAACAATCGTTCAGCTCAGGAAATAAGAAATTGAATTTAGACACTGAAGTGCCATTAAGAGTAATTTGAAGTTAATATACACTATGTGACCAAATATATCAAGACATCTGGCTGAAAATGACATACAAGTTCGTGGGGCAATCCATCGGCAATGCTGGAATTCACTGTGGTGTTGCCCCACCCTTAGCCTTGATGGCAGCTTCCTATCTCGCTGGCATACGTTCAATCAGGTGCTGGAAGGTTTCTTGGCGAATGGCAGCCCATTCTTCAGCGAGTGCTGCACTGAGGAGAGGTATCGACTTCGGTCGGTGCAGCCTGGCACGAAGTTGTCGTTTCAAAACATCCCAAAGGTGTTCTAAAGGATTCTGATCAGAACTCTGTCCAGGCCAGTCCATTACAGGTATGTACTTGTCGTGTAACCACTCCACCACAGGCCATGCTTTATAAACAGGTGTTCGATAGTGTTGAAACATTCAGTCACCATCCCCTAATTGCTTTTCAACAGCGAGAAACAAGAAGGTGCTTAAAACATCAATGCAGGCCTGTGCTGTGATAGTGTCACGGAAAACAACAAGGGGTGCAAGTCCACTCTATGAAAAACACGACCACACCATAACACCAACGCCTCCGAATTTGACTGTTGGCACTACACACCTTGGCGGATGAAGTTCACTGGCCATTCGTCATACCCACACCAAGCCATCGGATCGCCACATTGTGTACCGTGATTCGTCACTCCACACAACGTTTTTCCACTGTTCAATCGTCAAATCTTTACGCTCTTTACAACAAGCGAGGTGTCGTTTGGCATTTACCGGCGTGATGTGTGGCTTGTGGGCACTAGCTCGACCATGAAATCCATCTTTTCTCACCTCCCACCTAACTGTGATACTACCTGAAGTGGATCGTGATGCAATCTGGAATTTCTGTGTGAGAGTCTGGATAGACGTCTGCCTATTACACCTTACGATCCTCTTCAATTGTCGGCAGTCTCTGGCAGTCAACAGACGAGGTCGGCCTGTACGCTTTTGTGATGTACGTGTCCCTTCACGTTTCCACTCCACTATCACATCGGAAACAGTGGACCTAGGGATGTTTAAGAGTGTGGAAATCTCGTGTACAGACGTACGATACAAGTGACACCCAATCACCTGACCACGTTCGCAGTTCGTGAGTTCTGCGGTGCGCCCCATTCTGGTCTCTCACGATGTCTATTGACTACTGAGGTCACTGATTAGGGGCGTCTGGCAGTAGGTTGCAGCACAATGCACCTAATATGAAAAACGTATGTTTTGGGCCCCCCCTTCCCCTCATGAACCATGGACCTTGAACGCTGGTGGAGAGGCTTGCATGCCTCAGCAATACAGATAGCCGTACCGTAGGTGCAGCCACAATTGAGGGTATGTGTTAAGAGGCCAGACAAACCTGTGGTTCCTGAAGGGGCAGCAGTGTGGGTGAGAGACTGGTCTGGTCTTGTAACACTAACCAAAACGGCCTTGCTGTTCTGGTACTGCGAAAGGCTGAAAGCAAGGAGAAACTACAGCTGTAGTTTTTCCCGAGGGCATACAGTTTTACTGTACGGTTCAATAATGATGGCGTCCTCTTGGATAAAATATTCTGGAGGTAAAATAGTCCCTCATTCAGATCTCTGGGCGGGGACCACTCAGTAGTACGTTGTTATCAGGAGAAAGAAAACTGGCGTTTTACGGATCGGAACGTGGAATGTCAGATATCTTAATAGGGCAGGTAGGTCAGAAAATTTAAAACTGGAAATGGATAGGTTAAAGTTAGATATAGTGGGAATTAGTGAAGTTCGGTGGCAGGAGGAACAAGACTTTTGGTCAGGTGAATACAGGGTTATAAATGCAAAATCAAATAGCGGTAATGCAGGAGTAGGTTTAATAATGAATAAAAAAGATACGAGTGCGGGTGAGCTACTACAAACAGCATAGTGAACGCATTATTGTGGCCAAGATAGATATGAAGCCCACGCCTAGCACAGTAGTACAAGTTTATATGCCAAGTAGCTCTGCAGATGATGAAGATTTTGATTAAATGTATGATGTGTCACTGGAACTCGATAGTAGGAAAAGGAAGAGAAGTAAACGTAGTAGGTGAATATGGAATGTGAGTAAGGAATGAAAGAGGAAGCCGCCTGATAGAATTTTGCACAGAGCATAACTTAATCATAGCTAACACTTGGTTCAAGAATCATGAAAGATGGTTGTATACATGGTAAAAGCCTGGAGATACTGGAAGGTCTCAGATAGATTATATAATGGTAAGACAGAGATTCAGGAACCAGATTTTAAATTGTAAGACATTTCCAGGGGCAGATGTGGACTCTGACCACAATGTATTGATTATGAACTGTACATTAAAACTGAAAAAAGGTGGGAATTTGAGGAGATGGGACCTGGATAAACTGAAAGAATCAGAGGTTGTAGAGAGCTTCAGGGAGAGCATTAGGGAACGATTGACAAGAATGGGGGATAGAAATATGTACAGTAGAAGAAGAATGGGTAGCTTTGAGAAATGAAATAGTGAAGATAGCAGAGCATGAAGTAGGTAAAAAGACGAGGGCTAATAGAAATCCTTGGGTAACAGAAGAGATATTGAATTTAATTGATGAAAGGAGAAAATACAAAAATGCAATAAATGAAGCAGGCAAAAAGGAATACAAACGTCTCAAAAATGAGACTGACAGGAAGTGCAAAATGGCTAAGCAGGCATAGCTAGAGGACAAATGTAAGGATAAAGAGGCGCATATCACTAGGGGTAAGATAGATACTACCTACAGGAAAATTGAAGAGACCTTTGGAGAAAAGAGCCACTTGCATTAATATCAAGGGCTCAGATGGAAACACAGTTCTAAACAAAGAAGAGAAAGCAGAAAGGTGGAAGGAATATATAGAGAGTCTATACAAGGGCGATGTTCTTGAGGACAATACAATAGAAATGGAAGAGAATGTAGATGAAGATGAAATAGGAGATATGATACTGCTTGAAGAGTTTAACAGAGCACTGAAAGACATAAATCGAAACAAGGCCACGGGAGTAGACAACATTCCATTAGAACTACTGACGGCCTTGGAAGAGCCAGTCCTGACAAAACTCTACCATCTGGTGAACAAGATGTATGAGACGGGTGAAATAGCCTCAGACTTCAAGAAGAATATAATAATTCCAATCGCAAAGAAAGCAAGTGTTGACAGATGTGAAAATTACCGAACTATCAGTATAATAAGCCGCAGCTGCAAAATACTAACACGAATTCCTTACAGACGAATGCAGAAACTGGTAGAAGCCGGCCTCGGGGAATATCAGTTTAGATTCCGTAGAAATATTGGAACACGTGAGGCAATGCTGATCCTACGACTTACCTTAGAAAATAGATTAAGGAAAGGCAAACCTACGTTTCTAGTATTTGCAGAGTTAGAGAAAGCTTTTGACAATGTTCACTGGAATACTCTCTTTCAAGTTCTGAAGGTGGCAGGGGTAAAATATAGGGAGTGAAAAGATATTTACAATTTGTACAGAAACCAGATGGCAGTTATGAGAGTCTAGGGGCATGAAAGGGAAGTAGTGGTTGGGAAGGGAGTGAGACAGGGTTGTAGCCTCTCCCCGCTGTTATTCAATCTGTATATTGAGCTAGCAGAAAAGGAAACAAAAGAAAAATTCGGAGTCGGAATTAAAATCCATGGAGAAGAAATAAAAACTTTGAGGTTCGCCCATGACATTGTAATTTTATCAGAGACAGCAAAGGACCTGGAAGAGCAGTTGAATGAAATGGACAGTGTCTTGAAAGGAGGATATAAGATGAATATCAACAAAATCAAAACGAAGATAATGGAATGTAGTCGAATGAAGTCGGGCGATGCTGAGGGAATTAGATCAGGAAGTGAGACATTTAAAGTAGTAAATGAGTTTTGGTATTTGGGGAGTAAAATAGCTGATGATGGTCGAAGTAGAGAGGATATAAAATGTAGACTGGCAATGGCAAGGAAAGCGTTTCTGAAGACGAGAAATTTGTTAACATCGAGTATAGATTTAAGTGTCAGGAAGTCGTTTCTGAAATTATTTGTATGGAGTGTAGCCATGTATGGAAGTGAAGCGTAGACGATAAATAGTTTGGGCCAAAAGAGAATAGAAGGTTTCGAAATGTGTTGCCACAGAAGAATGCTGAAGATTAGATGTGTACATCACATAACTAATGAGAAGGTATTGAATATTGAGAAGAGGAAGTTTGTGGCACAACTTGACTAGAAGAAGGGATAGGTTGGTAGGACATATGTCGAGGCATCAAGGGATCACCAATTTAGTATTGGAGGGCATCGTGGAGGGTAAAAACCGTAGAGGGAGACCAAGAGATGAATACACTAAGCAGATTCAGAAGGATGTAAGCTGCAGTAAGTACTGGGAGATGAAGAGGCTTGCACAGGATAGAGTAGCATGGAGAGCTGCATCAAACCAGTCTCTGGGGTGAAGACCACAACAACGACAACAACATGATTTGGGGGGTGTCCAGATACTTTTGATCAGACAGTGTATCTTCTGTATATATGTAAAATACTGCAAGCAGGAAAAGTGATCGTATTTCACAAAGACTGCCTACTTATCGCTTTTATTGCTGGCAGCAATAAGCTTATTCGTTTACGTAACAAAAATCAGTCTTATCTTAAGTCTCTTAAGTAATGAACAAAAACATAACATAACGGAAAATAATGGTGCCACGACGCTTGTTTCATGTTAAAGCTTTCTGAATTGTATGTCCATCCAATTTGCTAACTTATCCTCAGCAAGAAATATTTGCACCTCGTTTTCGTGAATACATTTTCTCTCAAAGTTTAGACTTCACTGTGTTTGCGTCGGCTTCCTTGAAGTAATTCCAAAGTAGGCTTCTTGCGGACATCGTTATAATTATTATTCAAGGTGAAGAGCGGCTGGTAAAACCTCATACAGCCTCACACATGGTGTAGGCCAGCAGCACGTGACAGACACTGCACTCAGAGGCTGACCTCTGCTCGCTGCCTGAGAGCTTCTTTCTGGGCTGTTTCCCGTCCTCTGCACACCTGGAACTCTTTGCTCTGCTACAGGAGGTCCTCAGGATGTTTTAGTGACCCGCACGCCCTACTATGGACACAGCTGGAGACAGTGGCGCCCTTCTGTGTAGGGCAGAGGCAGCGCTGCCTGCACGGTTGCTGCCATCTCAGTGATCTGCTGTCTACAGTCCCGGGTTCTGTACCTAAGTCTCCACCTACAGCGGAAAACACACATCTTATGTCTATGGCAGCCACGGGCGGAGTACAAGAAGCAGTATCAGTTGCTGGTCCCAACATTCTGTAGCTGAAACTGAAGCTCTGTAACTCACCTAGCCGTGAAGAGTCAGTGTAGAAAGGAGTGTGACAGTAAAGAACTGCGGAATAGTGAGAAGCATTTGAAATTCTCTGCGGCTGCAGATACTGCAGTAATCGATACCACAGTACACAGTTCTGTTGCATAGGGACGGACATGTCCAAATTTGGCAATCACACACGTAAACATGAGTGTGAAGAATTTTGTGGTGAAGAAACTTTCCGTAACAGAAAAGATAGCTTAATTTATCGACGAAAGAACAGAGTACAGGAAAGAGCAGGTAAGGGCAGAAATGCAACTACACTACTGGCCATTAAAATTGCTACACCAAGAAGAAATGCAGATGATAAACGGGTATTCATTGGACAAATATATTATACTAGAACTGACATCTGATTACATTTTCACGCAATTTGGGTGCATAGATCCTGAGAAATCAGTACCCAGAACAATCACCTCTGGCCGTAATAACGGCCGTGATACGCCTGGGCATTGAGTCAGACAGAGCTTGGATGGCGTGTACAGGTACAGCTGCCCATGCAGCTTCAACACGATACCACAGTTCATCTAGAGTAGTGACTGGCGTATTGTGACGAGCCAGTCGCTCGGCCACCATTGACCAGACGTTTTCAATTGGTGATAGATCTGGAGAATGTGCTGCCCAGGGCAGCAGTCGAACATTTTCTGTATCCAGAAAGGCCCGTACAGGACCTGCAACATGCGGTCATGCATTATCCTGCTGAAATGTAGGGTTTCACAGGGATAGAGTGAAGGATACAGCCACGGGTCGTAACACATCTGAAATGCAACGTCCACCGTTCAAAGTGCCGCCAATGTGAACAAGAGGTGACCGAGACATGTAACAAATGGCACCCCATACCATCACGCCGGGTGATACGCCAGTATGGCGATGACGAATACACGCTTCCAATGTGCGTTCACCGCGATCCTGGATTCATCCGAAAAAGTGACGTTTTGCCATTCGTGCACCCAGGTTCGTCGTCGAGTACACCATTGCATGCAGTCCTGTCTGTGATGCAGCGTCAAGGGTAATCGCAGCCACGGTCTCCCAGCTGATAGTCCATGCTGCTGCAAACGTCACCGAACTGTTGGTGCAGATGGTTGTTGTCTTAAAAACATCCCCATCTGTTGACTCAGGGATCGAGACGTGGCTGCACGATCTGTTACAGCCATGCAGATGCCTGTCATCTCGACTGCTAGTGATACGAGGCTGTTGGGATCCAGCACGGCCTTCCGTATTACCCTCCTGAACCCACCGATTCCATATTCTGCTAACGGTCATTGGATCTCGACCAACGCGAGCAGCAATGTCGCGATACGATAAACCGCAATCGCGACCTTTATCAACGTCGGAATCGTGATGGTACGCATTTATCCTCCTTACACGAGGCATCGCAACAACGTTTCACCAGGCAACGCCGGTCAATTGCTGTTTGTGTATGAGAAATCGGTTGGAAACTTTCCTCATGTCAGCACGTTGTAGGTGTCGCCACAGGCGCCAACCTTGTGTGAATGCACTGAAAAGCTAATCATTTGCATATCACAGCATCATCTTCCTGTCGGTTAAATTTCGCGTCTGTAGCACGTTATCTTCGTGGTGTAGCAATTTTAATGGTCAGTAGTGTATATAAGCCACTTTAGAGCAAAATACACAGTTAGGTGCAGGAAATCCTAGACGTAAGTAACCACAATAAAAATG
Source organism: Schistocerca serialis cubense (assembly GCF_023864345.2). Lineage (NCBI taxonomy): Eukaryota > Metazoa > Arthropoda > Insecta > Orthoptera > Acrididae > Schistocerca > Schistocerca serialis. The sequence continues at coordinate 52,489,013 of NC_064648.1, read as the reverse complement.
CGAAGAAGTCCAGAACAAAGTAGTCGTAGGAAGGAGTGACGAAGAACACAGAAAACTGAAAATAACCTTCGGTGAAGTTAATTGTTAAGATGTCATCAATAAAATTGCAGCAGGCATTTCACTGTTCAAAACAGAGGAGAGAACGAATACATGTAGAAAGCACACTACAGGCCTCCGGGGCGGAGGAACCACCCAATGACATGAAAGAAGAAAATATGGAGGTCGGTGTGGAAGACATAGGCCGTCGAGTATTAGTCACAGTTAAAAAGAGGTTTCGAAAACTTTCGATCACATAAAGTGGAAGGCATAGACAACATTACCCCGGAATTTCCAAATCACTGGGTAGTTAGCAACGAGACGACTACTCATGTTTGTTGTGGAGTCTATGAGTCTAGAGACATATCACCGGACTTTCTAAAAAACGTCATCCACATAGTCCCAAAGATAGCGAGCGTAAGTGAGAGAAATACAGCACAGGCAGCTTAACAGCTCATTCACGCAATAATCTCAGTAGAAGGATATACAGAACAATGAAAAGAAAACTGAGGATCTATTAGATGGCGATTAGTTTGGCACCAGAGAGGCAGTTTTAACGTTGTACATCACAGTGGAAGCAAGAGTTTAGAAAAATGAAGTAATGTTCATAGGATTTACTGACCCCGAAAACGCGTTCGACAATGTAAAGCGGTGCAAGATGTTTGAAATTCTCAGCAAAAGAGGTGTAAGCTATAGGAGAAGATAGATAATGTAAAATATGGACAAGAACCAACAGGGAACTATACGAATGGAATTGTAAGAAGGAAGTGTTGTGATCAAAAGTGGTATAATACGTGGATGTAGCCTTTTGACTGTACTGCTTAATCTATACATTGAAGAGAGATATTGGAATGAGTGATAGGATTTTAATGATAAATGTTGCTGTTAATACTGTTAGTCTCAGTGGATGCAAGGAAACATTGCAGGATGAGTAAATGGAATGATCAGTCTAATGATCAAACACTGCTAAGAGTAAACCAAAGAAGAACGAAAGTAATGAGGATGATAGAAATGAAATGGGTGGTAAATGTAGCAGCATAATAGGAGACCAAGAGTAGTGGGATAAAATTGGAATAAAAACAATTTGTTAGTGCATGCAAGTATAAATTCATGTGCAGTCTCTACTGACTGACCGGTCCTTAACCTATTGGTCTGCTAGGAGGATTATGACCCACTGGGAATAATGCATCATTTAGATTGGGAGGTCCCTAACCTAGGGTTCAAGTAAGTGGTTTTCCAAGAAACCCAACCCTCCCCGTCACCCTCCTGCTCCCCCCCTCCTCCTACACCATCCCTCTGAGGATTCCCCTTGGTGATACATACACACTTTTCATCTCAATTTCGTTGACTAATGAATTAAATCGATGAATTAATTAACATGTCCCAGCTGGAGGGCCATTTAATGGAAAATCGATTGCAGTGTAGAGAATTTTAGACAACTTAGACAATGTGTGGAATATTGTTTATTTACAGAATTTATGGGACAAGACAGTGTATTGAATACAATTTATTTATTTATTCATTTACTTTACATAATTTTGTCTCAAACCGAGAGAACCATATGGAATATTATTTAAACAATTTCTGGTAGACAAGGCAATGTTGACAATATTGTTTATTTAAGCAATTTATGGGATTCAAGATGGTGTATGGAATATTTATGTAAACAATTGGCGGGAAATCGATTGCGATTTACGGAATATTGTTTAAACAAAGTAGACAATGTGTGGATATTGTTTATTTGAACAATTTATGGGATACAGGACACTGTTTACTTTTTGTTGTGAAATTGATTGCATTGTATCGAAAACCGTTTACACTATGTGATCAAAAGCATCTGGACACCCCCTAAAACATACGTTTTCTTATTAGGTGGATTGTGCTGCCGCCTACTGCCAGGTACTCCATATCAGCGACCTCAGTAGTCATTAGACATCGTGAGAGAGCAGAATGGGGCGCTCCGTGGAACTCATGGACTTTGAACGTGGTTAGGTGATTGGGTGTCACTTGCGTCATACGTCTGTACGCCAGATTTCCACACTCCTAAACATACCTAGCTCCATTGTTTCCGATGTGATAGTGAAGTGGAAATGTGAAGGTACACGTACAGCACAAAAGCGTACAGGGCGACCTCGTCTGTTGACTGACAGTGACCGCCGGCAGTTGAAGGTTGTAATGTGTAATAGGCTGACATCTATCCAGACCATCACACAGGAATTCCAAAGTGCATCAGGATCCACTGCAAGTATTATGACAATTAGGCGGGAGGTGAGAAAAATTGTATTTCATGGTCGAGCGGCTGCTCATAAGCCACACATCACGACAGTAAAGCCAAACGATGCCTCGCTTCTACATTTGCATCTACATCTATACTCCGCAAGCCACCTGACGGTGTGTGGCGGAGGGTACCTTGACTACCTCTATCTGTTCTCCCTTCTATTCCAGTCTCGTATTGTTCGTGGAAAGAAAAATTGTCGGTATGAGTCTATGTGGGGTCTAATCTCTCTGATTTTATCCTCATGGCCTCTTCGCGAGATATACGTAGGAGGCAGCAATATACTGCTTGACTCCTCGGTGAAGGTATGTTCTTGAAACTTCATCAAAAGCCCGTACCCAGCTACTGAGCGTCTCTCTTGCAGAGTCTTCCCCTGGAGTTTAGGTATCATCTACGTAACGCTTTCGCGACTACTAAATGATCCTGTAACGAATCTCGCTGCTCTCCATTGGATCGTATCTATCTCTTCTATCAACCCTATCTGGTACGGATCCCACACTGGTGAGCAGTATTCAAGCAGTGGCCGAACAAGTGTACTGTAACCTACTTCCTTTGTTTTCGGACAACATTTCCTTAGCATTCTTCCAATGAATCTCAGTCTGACATCCGCTTTACCGACGATTAATATTATATGGTCATTCCATTTTAAATCACTCCTAATGCCTACTCCCAGATTATTTATGGACTTAACTGCTTACAATTGCTGACCTGCTATATTGTAGCTAAATTATAAAGGATCTTTCTTTCTATGTATTCGCCGCACATTACATTTGTCTACCTTGAGATTCAACTGCTAATCCTTGTGCCATGCTTCAGTTCGTTGCAGATCCTCCTGCATTTCAGTACAATTTTTCATTGTTACAACCTGTCGATATACTACAGCATCATCCGCAAAAGGCCTCCGTGAACTTCCGATGTTATCCACAAGGTCATATATATATATATACTGTGAATAGCAACGGTCCTACGACACTCCTCTAGGGCACACCTGACATCACTCTTGCTGGCCGCGGTGGGCGAGCGGTTCTAGGCGCTACAGTCTGGAACCGCGCGACCACTACGGTCGCAGGTTCGAATCCTGCCTCGGGCATGGATATGTGTGATGTCCTTAGGTATGTTAGGTTTAAGTGTTCTAAGTTCTAGGGGACCGGTGACCTCAGAAAAGTCCCATGGTGCTCAGAGCCATTTTTTTGAAATCACTCTTACTTCTGAAGACTTCTCTCCATTGAGAATGACATGCTCCGTTCTGTTATGTAGGAACTCTTCAATCCAATCACACAATTGGTCTGATAGTCCATATGCTCTTACTTTGTTCATTAAACGACTGTGGGGAACTGTATCGAACGCCTTGCGGGAGTCAAGAAACACGGCATCTACCTGGGAACCAGTGTCTATGGCCCTCTGAGTTCGTGGACGAATAGCGCGAGCTGGGTTTCACACGATCGTCTTTTTCGAAACCCGTGCTGATTCCTACAGAGTAGATTTCTAGTCTCCAGAAATGTCATTATACTCTAATATGATACGTGTTCCAAAATTCTACAACTGATCGACGTTAGAGATGTAGGTCTCTAGTTGTGCACATCTGTTCGACGTCCCTTTTTGAAAACGGGGATGACCTGCGCCCTGTTCCAATCTTTTGGAACGCTACGCTTTTCTAGAGACCTATGGTACACCGCTGCAAGAAGGGGGGCACGTTCCTTGGCGTACTCTGTGTAAAATCGAACTGGTATCCCATCAGGTCCAGCGGCCTTTTCTCTTTTGAGAGATTTTAACTGTTTTTCTATCCCTCTATTTCGATATCTACCATTTTGTCATCTGTGCGACAATCTATAGAAGGAACTACAGTATAGTCTTCCTCTGTGAAACAGCTTTGGAGAAAAACACTTAGTACTTCGGTCTTTAGTCTGTCATCCTCTGTTTCAGCACCATTTTGGTCACAGACTGTCTGGACATTTTGTTTTGATCCTCCTACCGCTTTGACATAAGACCCAAATATTTTAGGATTTTCTGCCAAGTCAGTACATAGAACTTTACTTTCGAATTCATTGAATGGCTCTCGCATAGCCCTCCTCACACTACATTTCGCTTTGTGTAAGTTTTGTTTGTCTGCAAGGCTTTGGCTGTGTTTATGTTTGCTGTGAAGTTCCCTTTGCTTCCGCAGCAGTTTTCTAACTCGGTTGTTGTACTATGGTGGCTCTTTTCCATCTCTTACGATCTTGCTTGGCACATACTCATCTAATGCATATTGTACGATGGTTTTGAACTTTGTGCACTGATCCTCAACACTATGTGTACTTGAGATAAAACTTTTGTGTTGAGCTGTCAAGTACTGTGAAATCTGCTTTTTGTCACTTTTGCTAAACAGAAAAATCTTCCTACCTTTTTTTAATATTTCTATTTACGGCTGAAATCATCGATGCTGTAACCGCTTTATGATCGCTGATTCCCTGTTCTGCGTTAACTGTTTCAAATAGTTCGGGTCTGTTTGTCACCAGAAGGTCTAATATGTTATCGCCACGATTCGGTTCTCTGTTTAACTGCTCAAGGAAGTTTTCAGATAATGCACTTAAAAATATTTCACTGGATTCTTTGTCCCAGGCTACATCTGGTAAATTAAAATCTCCACCCAGAACTATAATATGGTTGGGAAATCTACTCGAAATAATTTCCAAATTTTCCTTCAGTTACTCTGCCACAACAGCTGCTGAGACAGGGGGCCTATAGAGACATCCAATCACCATGTTTGAGCCTGCTTTAACCGTGACCTTCAGCCAAATTATTTAACATTTCGGATCTCCGTCGATTTCCTTCGATACTAATGCACTTTTAATCGCTATAAACACGCCTCCCCCTTCACTGTCCAGCCTGTCTGTGCGGTATACATTTCAATCTGAGTTTAGACTTTCATTACTGTTTACATCTGGTTTCAGCCAACTTTCCGTCCCTAGTACTATGTGGGCATTGTGACCTTTTATCAATGAGAGCCGTTCTCGGACCTTTCTATAGACGCTCCTACAGTTTACTATTACCACATTAATATTGTTATTCCCTGTTGCGTTTTGCCTGCTACTACCTTGTCACATCTCAGGAGGTGTCTTGTCGGGCCTAGGGAAGTCGCCTGTTCCACAGCCCCACGAAGCATCCCGCTAACCCCTGAACAAATGCGGCAGCCGGCGGCAACCGTTGATACTGAAACTTGAGAAATTCCTTTCGTAACACAGCTCTCTCTCTCTCCGTCTCTCTCTCTCTCTCTCTCTCTCTCTCAAGTGGCCACGCCCCGTCACCTGCCATTACCAGGCCTCCACGCTCTGGTGGTCACAATCGGACCGAACCATAAACAAAGGCGTGTTTATATGGTAAACCCCCCACATGTCTTGTAAATATTCTCTCACTCTGTCAGACTGATTGGCTGACTTATTAAATCTATACCCTTTATGTGGGAGAGTTTTTCCTTGCTTCCTATTGGTGGATACTAGGATTGGAATATTTGGTGAGACTCGATCCTGCAACCATCCTGTTTCCAAACCCTGCTGGATTTGCTTTCGCTTGACCCTATCGTTGATTATTGACACATTTACGTCATATGGTAGGAAGTCCTTTACGTAGGAGGTAGCTGAAATTTTCAAATTTCAGCTCAGTTACTTGCTATGTCCTTAAACAATCTGCAGAGGTGTAGGACACCTATGAGTTCACAATACCAGTATCGGAAACAATAAATTGATAAACGGGAAAATTGTTGTTGCAACTGGGTTTTTAAAGCACTATATGACTCTTATATCGGTTCCCGTGAGATTACTGATGTTAACCACTGCCGGGCGTGGCCGGCACTTGGATGGGTGACCGTCCAGGCCGCCAGGCACTGTCGCCAATTTTCAGGGTGCACTCAGCCTCGTGATGCCAATTGAGGAGCTACTCGACCGAATAGTAGCGGCTCCGGTCAAAGAAAACCATCATAACGACTGGGAAAGCGGTGTGCTGACCACACGCTCCTTCTATCTGCGTCCTCACCTGAAGATGACACGGCGGTCGGATGGTCCCGATGGGCCACTTGCGGCCTGAAGACGGAGTGTTATATGAGTTTTTTGGTCGTTCTCTCCACTACATCCAGAAGGAGGAGGAAGGGCCTGCTGCCAGCAACAACAAGAACAACAACAAAACAAGAAATACCTCTGCAAGGCAGAGTCCACTGCAGTGTATTGAAAAGCAGTAAACACGACACACTTTTTGAGGGACCCAATGTACAGTAATGAGCTGTCATGGCTAGGTGTCAGAGATCGATATCAGTCGAGAATCTGACGTCGGATTAGGTTTTTAAGGCAGAATAGATTTCCTAAATTGGACCTCTACTTTCGGAAGGAGCAAGAGCCTACCAAGTGTCGGGATAGTAATAACAACAACAACAAGTAGCACTCCATGACAGAGTCCAGTGCAATGTATTGAGAAGTACTAAAGATGACACATTTAAACTGTAATCCAATCCCTAGTAACAAGTTGTCATGGCTAGATGTCAGAAATCGGTATCAATCGGAATTTAAAGTCACGATTGGGTGTTTAAAGTAGTATTAAACTCCTAAATTCGTTCTCTCCACGACAATCAGAAGGAGGAAGGGCCTGCTGGGTGATAGGATACTAACAACATGAACAAGAACAACAGCAAATATCGTTGCGTGCATGGCGAATCACTAAACATGATAAACTTAAACTGCGATCCAATCCCTAGTATGTACTTAAGTTGTCATGGTCAGATGTCAGAGATCGCTTTCAGTCGGGAATTTGACGTCGTGGTGCGTTTTTAAAATACTATAGAATTTCTAAATTGTTCTCTCCACTACACTGAGTCAGGATAGAGACAACAGAAAATAGCACTGCAGAACAGAGTCCACTGCAATGTACTGAGAAGAACTGAGCACAAAACACTTAAACCACGACCCAGTCCGTAACAACAGGTGTCATGGCAAGGCGTTATGCATCGCTGCACACTATTTTTGTAAAAATACAATTTTCATTCTGCATGTGTGAAAGTTTTGCAGTGTGTAGATACACCCTTCCCGCTTGTTTTCAGTCAACCGGTTCCCGTGAATGGCGCCGTCGCAGCATGTCTTCAAGATGGCTGCTACACGTGACGTTCGTCAGAAGCCACATGCTGTCATAGAATTCCTGTGCTGTGAAAACGAGGCAGTGGAAACATCCGCAAGAGGTTTAAAAAGGTGTATGGAGATGCTGCTGTCGATCGCAGTACAGTTATTCGCTGGGCAAGCAGGTTACGTGATGAAAGCGGGCACGGCAGTATTGAAGATTGTCCTCGCAGTGGCAGGCCTCGTACTGCACACACTCCAGACAATGTATAGAGAGTTAACGAATTGGTGACTGCTGACAGACGCATCACAGTGAACGAATTGTCACGGTACGTTGGGATAGCGGAAGGAAGTGTTTGCAGAATAGTGTTGGCGTTAAAAAATGTTTGTGCCAGTTGGGTTCCCAGGATGTTGACAGTGGCTCACAAAGAAACAAGAAAAACGGTATGTAGCGAACTTTTGGAACAGTACGAGAATGGTGGGGATGAATTTCTTGGAAGAATTGTGACAAGTGACGAAACATGGCTCCATTATTTTTCACCAGAGACGAAGAGGCAATCAATGGAGTGGCATCATGCAAATTCACCCAAGAAAAAAAAATTCAAAACCACACCTTCTGCTGCAAAAGTTATAGCAACGGTGTTTTTCGATTCCGAAGGACTCTTGCTTGTGGACATCGTGCCAAGTGGAACCACCGTAAATTCTGATGCATATGTGACGACACTGAAGAAACTTCGAGCTTGACTGAGTCGTGTTCGACCACATCGGCAAAAGCAGGATGTTTTGCTGCTGCACGACAATGTACGGCCACATCTCAGGCAAAAACCATGGAAGTGATCACAAAACTCGGTTGGACAACACTGAAATACCCGTCTTACAGTCCATGACTCCATGTGGCTATCATCTCTTTGGGAAACTGAAAGATTCTCTTCGTGAAACAAGGTTTGAAGATGATGACTCCCTTGTGCACGCTGCCAAACAGTGGCTCCAACAGGTCGGTCCAGAATTTTATCGTGCGGGTATACAGGCGCTGGTTCCAAGACGGCGTAAGGCAGTTGAGAGGGATGGAAATTATGTGGAGAAATGAAAATATTGTTCCTAAGGGATGTATCTACACACTGTAAAACTTCCAAACATGTAGAATAAAAGATGGATTTTAAAGAAAATAGTGTGCATTTCGTTTGGAGTGACCCTCGTAGATGCCTGTGCAGTATGTAAACTCATGGCTATTTCTCGAATATATATACCAAAATATACCAGACTGCGTCCGTTACCAATCTACATATTTCTAGCAGTTAGCGTGTAATTTACTTTTACGATGGCCCATCGTTTCCTGTATAGATCGCAGTCACAGAGCATTCTCGCATTCTTAGGATAAACTAGAGACTGGAAGATCTCCCAGCATTGTCTTTGACCAAATTAATTTGCAGGTGACCAGAAGTAGAGGGCTACATTACACATGAACAGGACGAGGTGAGTCTGTAACTGCTGTTCAGTATACACTGTTCCACACCCATATTTCTCCTGGTGCCCATCCAAATGCACAAGATCTCTTCAGATGCGCGCTTACGAAGATGTACAGTAGATATGAGAATGTTGTGATAATATAAGAGATGAATATTAACAAGAAACGTGTGCATTATGCATGATGGCGATCCAGACAGATGGAGATTGATGCATTTTACGTAAGTAAACAGCACTATCAGCTCTACATTATTGTTTTAGTGTCTCGGGTCAGTAATAAGAAGTTATTGGTAATAGAGAGAACTGATCATGGAATACAGAGACATGCATTCCTAAGGAAACATGGTTCTGTACTTAAAACGCGCTATAATGTTAGAGTCAGGTGGATTCCTACTTATTAGCCATGTGGTACGCGCCTCTTTCCAATGTAAGAAACGTATATCCAGCGTATTTCTCCCTGCTAGTTTCTCTACGGTAAACTATGGTGACAAACTGTAAAGTGACAAAACTAATTTCATACACACCAACCAAAACACAAACATTATATAGTTTTCCAGAGGTGTATCACGCCTACTGTTTACAGAGATCAAGCCCGATTACGGTTCATAAATTATGATATGTTCACAACAGTCCTATAAATTGATCGTTGACAGTCGAAATTGCATACGAAGAAACAGTGAAAACTTACAAGGAAATGAACACCATGATCAGCAGCTAGAGGAGATGTAACATTCTTACCACAGTTTACCACTGCCCCAGGTATCCTTCCTGTTGCACACAGACATCATCATGGTTCAATCTTAGGTTGTATTGCCCATGTGTGGTATAACATCTCCATTTCGCCTCGACGCACATTTCCAGATTGCCTCCTCTCTCCACTAGTAAGGTATATATATATATATATATATATATATATATATATATATATATATATATATATATATATATATATATGTGTGTGTGTGTGTGTGTGTGTATATATGTATATATACACAAAATTTTACTTATTTTTCTCAGTATACATTTCATGGTATGCTTCTCTAATATTATATATTCTCAGTCAGTCCCCATAATTTTACGAAGTTTTCGAGATTTTAAGCGCTGTTTGGCGTGGCCGGCACTGGGATGGGTGACCGTCTGGGCCGCCATGCTATGTTGCCATTTTTCGGTGTGCACTCAGCCTTGTGATGCCGTGATGCCAATTGAGGAGCTACTCGACCGAATAGTAGCGGCTCCAGTCACAGAAAACCATCATAACGACCGGGACAGTAGTCTGCTGACCACACGTCCCTCCTGTCTCCATCTTCAGCTGAGTATGATGCGGCGGTCGGAAGGGTCCCGATGGGCCACTTGTGGCCTGAAGACGGAGTGCTTTCGAGATTTTACATATTTCATCTTATTTCCCTCAATTTTTGCGTATTTCACATCGATTTTTCGTGATTATACTTTTTTTCCTCGAATTTTGCCTATTTCATGACTTTTTAATATTTCTTCACAGTTTTCCACATGTATGTCGTAATACTGTTGACATACCTACGTGCTGTTTGATGACCCAGTCCTCCCGTTGGTGGATACACCTTCAGACACCCAACTATGAGGGTAACCCGTGGCGGATCCGGTTTTCAACACTATCCCAGACGTAGCGTTGTGTGAATGCACTTCTGAGCATCACTCCAGATATAACGCGTGACGAACAACCAACCTTACCCCAGATATGGTGTATTGTGGATCCACATGAGAACGTCGTTATGGATATAACGAGTGATGGATCCTCACTTGAACACTAACTCAGGTGTACTCTGGGTCTTGGGAGATATCCGTAACACATCACACATGCACGGATACTTACATAGAGAAAACAGAGTTAACGTACTGCAACTGTAGAATATGTACTTGGAGGTGACTAGATGTATTCGAGTACAATGCTATAGTATACCGTCCGAGCAGCAAAATAGTGAATTTGCGCTATGTGGCGAGAAGTGATGTCTAGACCGCATCGCCAGAAGTGACATAAAACCGATAAAATTAAGAAAATATACGAAAGATACGTATAAATCGAGAGAAGAAACGATAAAATGCGGGGTAAATTGAAGGAATACTTGCATGTCTTCTGGTTGGCGTAGGAAAATTCTTGTACGTGGAAAACATGTATGTAGCAGTAAGAATAATACGAGAAAAAGTTGACATGGAAGCAACAGGAACCTGGGAAACAGTCATTTTTCATCAAAGCGGTAAGACGGCTGGAATAGAATCTTTTAACATGGATGACCGCTAAATGTAAAGTAATAAATTTATATATGTCTGACTACAAGCAGAGGTGTGACCCCAGAGTTATGAGCAACCATCTTACAGGTTTTTATAAAGTGTTCTTAGTTAAGGAGCGTTTTATTGCCAGCTGTTGGACTGCAATATACAACTATAAAATGGATCACGTTTTTGACCATGTGCAGGACTGTTTAGGTGTTTTAAACCTTAAAAAGCAGTGTGCTTCTATGTATTCTCCACCGAACAGAGCCTTGAGGTGACAGGTAACAAATACCTCACAAACAGTTGCCGTATGATTTCTTTAACAACATGCTGCTGTATGTCTATTGGGGCAATAGTGATACGTGCAAGTTGACAGTTGTCTTTGGTGCGTTCCTGGAAAAGACAACATCTATTTCTAAACTGACTTACAGCTGATATATTGAATGGAATGATCGATTGACATAGAGTTGTAACGAGATTTGATTTAATGGCAGACTGATGACGCATTTTAGAGAGAGGGATATGTTGCTGCAGGCCATGTATCGCGCATTTAGCAATTTTCTCCGTTGTTCCCTCGGAGAGTATCAGTTCTGTGGTATAACCTGCGTTCGACTCTTATGAAACCGCGCTTTCCGTATGTGGCTTAGGGCACTATCTACCTGCGATAGTTAACAGTAAACCTCTCGATACCACACTCATCGCAGGACTTCCAGTTGATGCGTGATTAAACAGGTCCATCGACGAAAAACCTGTTTCGGTATCCTCCTTTAGACGAACGAAGATTTCTGGGACGTACTCCATTCGCCTGCAGCATCTTGTGGATAAATCGAGTCTTCAGTTTCATAAAGGTGTGAAGCGCCTGTTACTATACTTTTCAGTTCCTCCTATCCAAAAGTATGCATGTGGATCATCTGGGAGATTGCAAGTCTTAGAATTTTTAGTACGTAGTGAATAAGATTCCCAAACGTTATAGAAAATCAAACAACACATGCGTAAGTCGGCAATATGACCACATACATATGGAAAACTGTGGAAAAAATATCACAAAATCGAAAAAAATTACGTGAAAATCTAGTAAAATCACGAAAAATTGATGTGAAAGATGTAAAATGAGGGAAATACGATGAAATATGTGAAATTGCGAAAAAGTGGTAAAATTACGGGAATTGACTGAGGATATATAAAATTAGAGAAACATACCATGAAATGAGTACTGGCCGAGCGGTTCTAGGCGCTACAGTCTGGAACCGCGTGACTGCTACGGTAGCAGGTTCGAATCCTGCTTTGGGCATGGATGTGTGTGATGTCCTTAGATTGGTTAGGTTTAAGTAGTTCTGAGTTGTAGGGGACTGATGACCACAGAAGTTAAGTCCCATAGTACTCAGAGCCATTTGAACCATTTGGGGGTGGGGCTCTCTGGTAAACATGAGTGTCCACGTACTGCGGCTACGAGGGCGGCGGCAATTTTCATCGACCTCTGAGCGTTGAGTGTAATACAGGCACCAAAGAAAATATATTACAAGGAAAAGATAGTCATATCAGATAACAAATTAAAGACAATACGAGATATTGTGAAGGTAGAGACTGGTGGAACCAGATATGAAGAGTGCCAAATAGCATTAAGAGTAAATGACACACTGATGACAGATGTGTATAGTGTTGCAGAACCTTTTAACAAACATTTTATAACTGTTGCTGTGAAGATGGGGTTGTCAGGTTCTGTAGATGCTGCCATGGCATACCTCAGATGAAACATTTCAAGTAACTTCCATAATATGAATTTGACCCTCACTACCACAGCAGAAGTAATTCCATCATAAAATCTTTAAAATCAAAAACATCTAGTAGGTATGATGAAATATCAACAACGTTAATTAAAGAATGTGATTCAGAGTTATGTTACATATTAAGCTATCAATGGAATATTTCCTGAATGGTTAAAATATGCTGAATTTAAGCCACTGTTTAAGAAAGGATATAAAGAAATAGTGTCAAATTTCCATCCAGTTTCATTTTTGCCAGCATTCTCAAAAATTTTAGAAAAGGTAATGCACAATCGGGTTTATAACCATCTTATCACAAATAACACACTGTCAAAGCTGCAGTTCGGATTTCTAAAGCGTTCTGATATTCAGAAGCCTGTCTACAGTTACAGTGAAAATGTATTTAATTCATTAGACAAAAAGTTGCAGGTATCTGTCAAAGGCATTTCACTGTGTAAATCACAATATCCTTTTAAGTAAATTAGAATATGTTGCAACAAGAAATGCTGCAAAATGGTTCAAATCTTATATTTCTAGCACGAAACAGAGTGTTATTAGGAAAGAGAACAATCAGGCATCATCCAACTGGGAACTAGTTACACATTGGGTCCCACAAGGTTCCATCTCAGGGCCTTTACTTTTTCTTGTGTATATCAATGACTTTTCATCGGTAACATTACCAGATGCCAAGTTTGTTTTGTTTGCCGATGATACAAACATTGCAATAAATAGCAAAACAAGAGCGGCTAATAAAATATTTGTGGACATTAATCACTGGTTCATAGCCAATTCTTTGTCTCTAAACTTTAAAAAACACACTACATGCAGCTCAGGACTTGCGAGCGGTGTGCCACGAGTATATGCCTAAAATACGATGACAAGGAGATAGAAGAAGTGGACAATGTTAAATTCTTGGGATTACAGCTTCATAACAAATTAACTGGGAGGAGCACACCACAGAATTGTTGAAACATCTAAACAAACCTCTATTTGCAATGCGAATTCTGTCAGACATAGAGGATATAAAAATTAAAAAGCTGTCATACTATGCTGACTTTCACTCCATAATGCCATATGGGACGATTTTTTGGGGTAATTCGTCAAGTCAAGCTAAAGTTTTCCGGGCACAAAAAGTGCAATAAGAGTTGTATGTGGTGTGAAGTCAAGAACATCCCGCAGAAGCCTGTTTAGGGAACTAGGGATATTAATGCTTCCCAATATATTTATTCCTTAATGAAATTTGTCATTAAAAATATATCACTTTTTCAAACCAACAGCTCAATTCATGGAATAAATACTAGAAGTAAGAATAATCTTCACAAGGATTTAAAGTCACTTACTTTTGTCAAAAAAGGTGTGCATTATTCAGGAACACACATTTTCAATAACTTGCCAGCAGCCATAAAAAGCTTAACAACCAATGAAATTCAGTTTAAGAGAAGCCTAAAGGATTTATTGGTGGTCAACTCCTTCTACTCCATTGATAAATTTCTCAGTATATATAGCTGTAAATATTTGTCATATATTATTGTTTTTATAAGATGTTCCACATCCTGGAGGACCTCCACTACCGATCAACTAGAATGAAAGTAAATTTAATCTAATTTAATTGGGACAAGGGTGCACGGGATGTGCGAGTGTTCCAGCGATCTCCGACAACTTGCCATGACAACTACTGCTATGGACTAGGTGGTGGTTTAGGTGTGTCGTATTCAGTGCTTCTCAAACCATCGCAGTTGTGTCGTAGTTGTGCCTTGCAGTGCTATTTTCTGTTGTCTCTATCCCATCATGCAGCAGGCCCTTCCTCCTTCTTCTGGATATAGTGGAGAGAACAGCCTTAGGAGTTATATGGTGCTTTAAAAACTAAAATGCAACATCAAATTCCCCGTTGATCAAGTTATTGTTTCTGATAGTGGTATTGCGAGGATGTAGCTATCCAGCCCGTCTGCAGATTGTTTAAGGACATAGCATGTAACTGAGCTGAAAATTGAAATTTTCAGGTATCTCCTACATTAATGGACTTCCTACCATATGACGTAAATGTGGCAGTAATCAGCGATAGGGTCAAGGGAAAACAAATCCAGTGGGGTTTGGAAACCGGATGCAGGATCGTATCCCGCCAAATATTCCAGTCCTATTACCCACCAATTGCAAATAGGAAAAACTGTCCCACACAAAAGGTATCGATATAATGAATTAGTCAGTCAATCTGACAGAGTGAGGGAATATTTCCAAGATATCCACAGCTGGAGGTTTACCAGATCTGTTTATGGTTTGGTCCGACTGCGACCACCAGGGCGTGCTGGCTTGGTATTATCAGGGCGTGGCCACTTGAGAGAGAGAGAGAGAGAGAGAGAGAGAGAGAGAGAGAGAGAGAGAACTGTGTTACGACAGTAATTTCAGCCTACGCGAGTGGCGACACGTGAGAGAGTTTTTCAGATATGTTTAAGCGGTCTGTGACAGCGTAATTACGTGTTACCTTACACGATCGGGATAAAAAGACACCGCAGCAATTGTTTAAACATTCCACACACTGCAATCAATTTCCTGACAAATCCTTTAAAGAAACTATGTTCCATAGACCACCTTGTGTCCCATAAAGAGTTTAAATCAGTCAGTTTAGCATCAAAAAGTAAATAAACTATATGCCAAACACTGTTTTGTAAGCCATAAATTGTTTAAGTAAACAATATTCCACCCATTATTTAAATTGTTTAAACAATATTCGATGCACTGCAATCGATTTCCCGCCAAATTCTTTATTTAAATGAATAAACCATATTCCATACACAACCTCGTACCCACTTAAATTGCTTAAATAAACATTATTCCACACATTGCCTTGTCTACCAGAAATCTTTTAAACAATATTCCATACACTCCACTCGATTTCTCACCAAATTGTTTAAATAAACTGTATTCGATACACAGTCTTGTATCCCATAAATTGTTCAAATAAACAATGTTTCACGCATTGTCCAAATTGCTTAAACAACATTCCATACACTGCAATCGATTTCCCACCAAATGGCCAATCAGCTGAGTCTTTTTCCCGCGAATTTCCAGAACGGGGAGTGGAGGGGGAGGGGTGTGGGAAGGAGTTCTACTACCTTGGAAGAAATATGGCACGTGACTGGTGAAGCATAGTGGCCATAGGATGTACACTACGTTATTGCTGACCAAAACGAGTTTACTAGTGTCAAACATTGGTCTTATATTTGTGGAATAAATTTCTGCGGATGTACTTTTGGACCACAGGATTATATAGAGGTGAATTACAGACTGTTTAAAAAATGGAAAAGAACTCCGTGACACACCCGCCTCACATTTCCACTCTATAAATTACGTCTCTGATTTTGTAATGAAACCGACAAACGAGGGGAATCATTGCCGACTCTGGTATTTGACGTTCGCAAATTTTTTGCCGCCATGTAAACTGGTGCACACTCCAGAGGCAGCCAAAGTTGTATCACCTCCACCAAGGCAACACATAGGAGAGGACTGTGGGGGTTAAAAGCACCTCCAGGCATGACCACTGCACAGACTTCCAAAATTCACAGTGATTATATCGCCACTTGATAGGAACTTCAACAAGCCTTTGACATAATTTTCAGAACTCTAAATTCATTTTGAATATGTGAACTGTGTGAGCTCATAATGAAGTTGTTTGTACTAACTCATTTCCAGGTGAATTAGTGGCATCAGCGTCTGCATTTACTTATGAAATTTACAGTAAAAGAACTGATTGTTTGGTTTGTAGATGTTGGATTTATCAGCTGTAACATCCCTCCTGGCAGAATGAGCAAACGAATTTGTTCTTAACTGCCTTTGATTTACATATACGTTGCTGCACTTCACTTGTCAGCACATATAACAAACGATTCGTGATATTAGAATGTAGATAATGTCTGTTAGGCTCACTGCAGTTAGTTGTCACGTGGCAGTGATAAGGTGGTGGTTCTTGGTACCTACATCAATGCCTTGAGGTATACAATGATATCAGGATGAAGAGATTGGATTATGGAAATCCACCAAAATTTTGGTTTACTCTGAGTCCATATGTTTTACTGATGGGTTTATATAAATGGAAACCAGAAGAACCTATTTAAAATTTGTGTCTACGTGTGTGTGCGTGCATGTGTGTGTGTGTGTGTGTGTGTGTGTGTGTGTGTGTGTGAGAGAGAGAGAGAGAGAGAGAGAGAGAGGGAGAGAGAGTGAGTGAGTGTGCGTGGTGAGAGAGGCACAATTGCACTTTCCTGTCTGTCCATATCTGGGTGAACTTGGCTGTATGATTGTCAAGATGTGCATGGACATTCTCCCAGTGGATGCCTTATGTGGTTGCAAATGTGATAATTTGCATGTAGCAGGGCATACGTACTATGTTTTAATAGATGGGAGGGAGCGCTGAAATACTGTCATTATTATATATTAAATGTTTTGATTAAATGAAACTAATTTTCTCTAATTAGTGATGTATCGAAGAACTTACATATAACTGGACTGAAATTTTTGCTACACTGTAGGGATATTATCTTCAAATACCTAGAGGCACGACTAGTTTCACGTATTTCCTTTTTAAGTGGCAGAATGAATTATGGACCCATGCAGCTGGTGTTCGTTGTATTATGTGTACGTTTCAGCGAAGATAAGCTATTGCTTAACAATAAAATCCTGAACTCAAAGGAAATCACGATTTGGAACTAATTACGTCAAAATGTGAGAACTGAATTAATTGTGAGAAGGAATATAGGAAGTTTTAATGCAAAGTGGATGAGGGCTACCTTATATGCTGATTTTTTTCAGCGCTCTATATTAACGAAGGAAAACTTGTAGTTTTAAAATTTGTCACTGGACGGATTCTGAATGTTACAGTTTCACATATCTGACAGTTTTCTTCAATTTTCTTGTGTGTGTCTAATAGTAGAGTGTAATAATGTTTGTGACTCGTACAGGAGCATTTCTCGTGACGAGAAAGGCAGGAGGCTTATCCAGGCGGCTCAGGGCGGTGAAACGGAAGAGCTGAGGGCTCTGCTAGCAGTGGGGGCAGACGTGGGGTCGATGGACGACGACAGGAGGACCGCTCTGCAATGGGCAGCGTGGGAGGGACACGAGGAAGCGGTGACGTATCTACTGGAGATTGGAGCAGAGGTGAATGCCCGGAACATCAGGCACAACACGCCTCTGCACTCAGCCGCAAGTGCTGGCCATGCGGCTGTGGTGAGGCTGCTTATGAGGGCCTCTGCTGACGCCAACATCAGAAATATATCGGGATATACGCCGCTGCACTGGGCGGCACAAGAAGGCCACTTACAAGGGGCGACTGTGCTGCTGGAGTTTGGAGCCAACATGGAGGCTAGGGACGATGAGGGGAATATACCCCGTCAACTTGCCAGGAACAACAACCATCAGCAACTGCTACAGTTGCTAACATGAAGCTTCCAGTTCTATAGTTCTACAGACATGTAACAACGTAAGCTCCATATATTATTTTCCCTTTCTTTTAAAATAAAGAATATAAAAAATTAGTCCTATTTTCATTCATTTGCGCCTATCATTACATAGCAGGTAGAACTGATCTAGTAACACAACAAGAATGATAACAGGAGATAACCATACACTAATATAAGTACCCTTTCTGTATAGGAGACAGTACGAAACATATTTATTGAGCTAACTTTATAGAAGTCAATTGCAAATGAAAAACATTCCCTTCGTTACCAAAAGACAGCAATACTGTCTGAAGCTCAAGTTTCTGCTGGCGCATAGATTGTTCAAATAACTTATACAAATGCAGTTATGAGATGTCTTCATCAGTTACTGATGCTTTGGCAGAAGACACAGTCATTTATTTTTCAGTGCATAGATGGTAACATGGTGGCTGTCAAAGACGTCATCTGGCTCAAATCCTACACGTTGTTTGAACTAATGTTCCACAATATCTAATTATTAATATGTCCTTGGTAGGACCATATATGATGATATGCCAACGAGCACACACTGCAGACTATACAGATTGCTATCATTTAGGCTGAATGGTTAGGAAGAATCTTTGATCTCAGACAGAGTTTACTTCAGTGTAGATGATGGAATAGCTTTCCTATTTAATTACATTGTGACGCTGTGACCAATGATCACATACGTATATTTGCAATTGTATTATCATTTTTTTTTTAATTACAGGGTCAAAGAACTAACTCAAACGAATCCTTTCCCACAAAGCTTTGATGCTTTTCTCTTCTGACGGCCTCCCCTTTTCACCTAGATGTCATACCAGCAGAGCGGCAGCAGGGGTCCCGCAGCAGCTCTGGCCGTATAGGTGTTGCTGCCGACTGTACCCTGACAATTCCAGCACGCAGTCTGCCAGTATCTCATAATGGGAGAATGTTACAAATTTATGCAAGCATATCACAGAACTAAATACATCGCATGAGAGATCAATGCTACTCGAGTCTAGAAGAATGAAACACATTGCCGTTTGTAGTGTTGATCGAAGTTACTACTACCATTTGCCACTGTGAGGAACATTACTCTACATCATACACCTATCGTCAGCAATTGTACACTATGCGATCAAAAGTATTCGGACACCTGGCTGAGAATGACTTAGAAGTTAATGGCGCCCTCCATCGGTAATACTGGAATTCAATATGGTGTGGGCCCACCCTTAGACTTGATGACAGATTCCACTTTCGCAGCCATATGATCAGTCATGTGCTGAAAGGTTTCTTGAGGAATGGCAGCCCATTCTTCACAGAGTGCTGCACTGAGGAGAGGTATTGATGTCGGTCGATGAGGCCTGGCACGAAGTCGGCGTTCCAAAACATTCCAAAGGGGTTCTATACGATTCAGGTCAGGACACCGTGCAGGGCAGTCCATTACATGGATGTTAATGTCACTTAACCACTCCGCCACATGCTGTGCATTATGAACAACTGTTCGATCGTATTGAAAGATGCAATCGCCATCCCCGAATTGTTCTTCAACAATGGGAAGCAAGAAAGTGGATAAAAAATCAATGTAGTCCTGTGCTGTGATAGAACCACGCAAAACCACACGGGGTGCAAGCCCCCTCCATGAAAAACATGACCACTCCATAACAACAACGCCTCCGAATTTTACTGTTGGCACTACACACGCTGGCAGATGACGTTCAGCGGGCATTCGCCATACCTACACCCTGCCATCGGATCGCCACATTGTGTACCGTCATTCGTCGCTTCACACAACGTCCCATGTTTACCCCCCTTACACCAAAGCGAGGCGTCGTTTGGCATTTACCGGTGTGACGTGCGGCTTATGAGCAGCCGGTCGACCATTAAGTCAAAGTTTTATCAACCCCCCGCCTAACTGTCACAGTACTTGCTGTTGATCGTGATGGAGCTTGGAACTGCTGTGTAATGTGCATGGGGGCTTAATTCAATAAAATGCAAATAATTTTTTTTTGTCGATGTTTGTCCGATTACGAAGTCTCGTAACCGGTTGGCCCTGATTAGTATTAGTACGCAATCTGACTGCATAGAATAACAAGAAAGAATGAAAGGAAATTTCCGTTAACACAATTAATTAATTAAGTCACCAGCAACTATAAAATCTACGAAACAAAAACTACGAAACAACAAAGCACAAGTGTAACTGTTCTGTGTGTGGAAGTGTGATTCAACGTACACATCTGCCACAGCTCTTCCTCAATAAATCAAGGTATTTTAAGCACCATTTACACTGAAATAATTAAAAAAAACAGAAATACTATAATTGCCCAAGAAACCAAAATTACACTCTAATACATGAACGCAAGCCAGGTGCTTTGCTAACTGAACCTGTGACCAAGAGACATTGTTGGTTAGGAAATTTGAAATAAAAAAAAGTTTTTCTTACCTTCATATATATTGACGAAAAATACACTCTGATCATTACAACATCCCCATTCGAACAGCATCGGCTGTCTAGCCCATCAGAACAACTGCACACGACATGCTCACAACTAGTACTGCTATCGACATCCTCTCAACAAGCACTGACTACGGCAACCTCAGAAGTCCTACTGCCCACGGCAACTTCTGAACAAGCACTGCCAGTGGAGGCGGCTGAATACTCTTTGGCGCAATCTCTGGTGCTGTGACTCAGTGTAGCCACCTTTCATATTCCCCTCCTCCACGGGCTAGAATTTGATGGTATTTTTGCCAGCATTGGTGGTGAAAATACCACCAAATTCGTCCAAAAAAAATACAGACAAAAATAAAAGATAATATTAATAAGTAAGTATCACATAACTAGATCAATTTTGGCTTTGCACTGACCCTTCAATAACCTAATATAAAATACAGTAGGGAATACAAATGCTTCCATACATGTGATTTACATAATAGTTTACACAAGTATCATTCAGTCAGTGGCACCAGCAATGACGAATAGGTGTAGGTAAGAGTCTCATAACATTTCATAAACAGTAAATACACAAAAAATCAGTTTGTACAAATATTCACATAAAATCTTTTCAGTAGTTCAATAAACAGGAAGCACTTCCCAGAGTAGTTGACAGTTCCAACAGTAGCACCCAGCAATGGTCAACAGGTGCAAGTAGCAGTCTCATAATATTTCATCAGCAGTATTTAAACAGCTCCAACAGTGGCACCCAAAAATGGCGAGCAGGCGCAGACACCAACAAGTGACATTATCTCAGTAGAAGCAGTTCCATCAGTGACACCCAGTAATGTTGACAGGTGCAGACACCAACAAGTGACACTATGTCAGTGTAAACAGTTCCATCAGTGGCACCCAGCAATGTTGAGTAGGTGCAGACACCAACAAGTGACATTATTTCAGTGGAAGCAGTTCCATCAGTGACACCCAGTAATTTTGACAGGTGCAGACACCAACAAGTGACATCATTTCAGTAGAAGCAGTTCCATCAGTGGCACCCAGCAATGTTGAACAGGTGCAGACACCAACAAGTGACATCATTTCAGTAGAAGCAGTTCCATCAGTGGCTCCCAGCAATGTTGAACAGGTGCAGATGTAACGTCCCCTTACAAAAATTACTGAATTACTGTGCTGATAAACTTCTTACATTATTTGCTTTTCAAACAGCTGAGCAAAACTGAACGTACTCAAACATTCACTAAAGTGACACACAATATTTTTAGCGCAACGCAATCTGACTTTCAAAAATCCCTACAAAAGTATGGCCCTAACTAACATTAACCTATACCTTTCACAAATCACTTACCTCACCAAAAATCTTCGTTACTCGAACTACTGCAATACAGCGAGCGCCACTGCTGCCAGCTAAATAAAAGATTCAAACTACTGAAGACACTAACTACTGATAGGCATAGTTAGCAAATGAAAGATTTTGATACAGAACAAAAAATGTATTTACCTTAATAGTGTTGAAAAATCATAATATACATAGCAGTTCATGACATCCGTTCTTACATATATCAAAACTCCGCCATTTCTCTCCCCACATCCACCACTGCTGGCGGGTCACCTCCAACTGCGCAACGCTACGCGCTGTTCACATCCAGCTGCCCAACACTACAATGGCAGACAACAATGCAAACTAGCCACAGACTGCACACAGCACAGCCAGTGATTTTCATACAGAGCGCTACGTAACGTTGCCAATAAGAAAACATAAACAGCCTACTTACATAGCCCCATGGTCCCCACAAAAAAATTTTGCATATTGTTTAGGGCAGTGGCCAATAATAATTTGATAAAATTTTTCATAATTACAATAACAAAGATATCAAATGCACACACTTATTGATACAGTGTTGGTCAAAAGCTAAAATTTTCTCACAGCCCATAAAGACAGTCCTGATCATTCATCACAGTAAAATTGCAGTATTTTTCTCAAAGTCTGAGCAGTAAAAGAAAATGCACACGGAAGTGGTGGATTTCCATGCAATCTTGAAGAATTAGTGTTGTCCTTCCAACGGAAAGACAGTGCTGACTCTCGACATGCAGACAGGTAATGGGCATTCCCACAGCAGAGTCATTCGAAGTTTTGAAGAATGTTGGTAGGTAGGTCATCACAGAGTAGACCCACTGTAGTCCTGGTAGAGATTACGGTATTGGTGGGCCACCAGATGTGCAGACCCACTGTAGTCCTGGTAGAGATTGTGGTACTGGTGGGCCACCAGAGGTGCAGACCCACTGCAGACCTTGTAGAAGTAATGGTACTGGTGAGTCAGCAAAGGTGTAGACCCACTGTAGTCCTTGTAGAAATAATGGTATTGGTGGGTCATCAAAGATGCAGACCCACTGTAGTCCTTGTAGAGATGGCCAGCAGCCATCTGTTGTGACTGTGCAGGTGCACAATCACCATTGAAGAGTCTTGCGGATAATATAGCAAGTCAATAACCACCACTTGTGCACTCACAAAGTTTTCGAAATTGTCCTTAGAACCAGCAATGCTGTTATCCAGTCCCTTGCTGAATTATTAACACAAGTGCAAACACT
Organism: Schistocerca serialis cubense; assembly: GCF_023864345.2. NCBI lineage: Eukaryota > Metazoa > Arthropoda > Insecta > Orthoptera > Acrididae > Schistocerca > Schistocerca serialis. The sequence goes on along the minus strand of NC_064648.1, from coordinate 52,465,686 downwards.
AAAAGTCCCTACTTCTCACATATTGTCCATATACTATGACCAACAGAAACGTGTGCAGTGAAATGGAACTTACAAGTTAATAATATGATGAACTGGTGTCAATTACAATTTTATAACATAAGAATACAATCACAAAGGTATAAAATACATCATTAAAGAACATAACAATACAGATAACATTTGTAGTACAGGCTTTACAAAAGAATCGAAATAACACATACATCAGTGTTACAGGAATTATGACATGAGTACATATATAAAAGATCAGAATAACTTTTGAAACATCAACTTCACACAGGAGCATTAAAACAAAACAGAATAAATAATGTGTAAACATCTTTACAAAGAAAATTACATAGTATTTGAAAAATTGTGCAATATAAATCTTATTAGCTAAACACATAAAGACAGGAAAAAGGCAAATACACAAGGGCACATAAACACATAAACACATAGTGGGATAACACAAAAGGAAAGGACAAGGTTTGTTTTCAGTGTAACATTTGGTACTGCAGTCCAACCCAAAACATCATTCCATAGATCGTCCCTCTTATTTCAACATTTGCTCCAGCAAAAAAAAAAAAAAAAAAATTCTATCCAAGCATGATTTCTGTATTCTGTTCACGTCCTCTTTCAAAAGTAGTTTTTCTCCACTGTACACTACTTTTTTGGCCAAACAATTTTCTTATAGCTTCTCAATGCATTTCTTCCAATTCATCACAGTTCGTTTCTTATATAGCTACCCCCTCTTAAGCTAACTTAAATGTACTGAGCTCAGATCTATATACCAATGGACGAGGCAATGCAGCAGCACATAACAAATTAACACAAACCGCAAGGACAAAAAAATTCAAATTGGCAAAGCAAGCTACAGTAAATCAAAATTACCAAGCAATGCAACATTACAACTAATATGAGCCAATGTGCAGCAACAAGAAAAATAAATCAGTAGTAAACCGGCTTAGCAGAGTAATGTAAAGTGAAATTTAGTAGCACTATGCCTGGCAAACAGCAGTAGCAAATGCAATAACTTATATCTAAACATGACAAAGCTCAAGCAGAAAAAAATATTACAGTAAAAATGGCCATGTTTAATACCTATGTCACATCTTAACACTAGGGTGATATATCACCTTAACTTACACTACTAAATAAGTTACCCAGTCATTGACAAAAATTATGTATGCAATTCCTGTGAAGGGAAATGTCTTTTTGTGCTCCCTCGTTTCTTTAGAGGTAGATTATAAAATGGTTATTTACTAGATCTGTAGGTATAAAATATCTATATTAGTGCATCTATTAAATTTTATTTTAACTAATGCTGCAGTGCAGCTAGAAAGTAGATATCAATCAAAATGAGCAATCTCTCAACTAGAAAGACAATATATGTAAGATGTTTCTCATCATTTCATTAGGCATTTTAGTAAATATCATAAATTAAGAGCTCCACAGTGTAATCATATATTTTCAAGTTTGAGCATGTCGTATTTGTGATGCTTTCTACAAAGAAATGTCAATAGCAAGGATAATGGCCTCCTTTTTTCTCCACCTGTGCCTCTGAAAGGCACACACTAATGGCTTTCTTCCAGGCGACTGTCGCGCAGCTGCCCACGTAATGCGTCGTGCCCACAATGCATTACGTGAAGGTCACTTAACTTTCTTACCGAAATATTTACAACACCAGTTTACATTACAGTGACAGTCTCATATAAAAAATTTCACAGGTCGAGAATTTGCGTTGCAAATGTGTAGAAACAAAATCCTATGAATATAACAGTGTTCAAAAAGTTTTCGTCAGCATTGTGATACATTCGCGCATCTACACACATTTCATAACTCTTAAAGTACGATTCTTGGTTTCCAACATCCTTTTCCACAAATCAGAGTCCCTAACCACTTTATTCATTATTCCTTACCTTATTACACATATACATATTCGTCGACACTTCTTCAATATTTCATCTTAATAAATATGGAGCATAATCAAATTCCTAGTATAACATCAGCTTATTGGTCATAAACATATGTCAACAGCATAATACACATTGTCATCATAATAATAACATCATAATCCCTCAGTCAAATCTCAAAATCGTCGTAGCTTCCTCCAATAATTTCAAAACCTAAAAAAAATTCTCTGCTCATTTCAATAGTGTCATCTACCTCAAACGCACTTTAAAAATCGTGATCCCATACCAAATACATCATTCAAAGCTCTCATAGTATCACAATGGTTACGAAAAAATATGAACAGTTCACAAAGTACAGACGAAATACAATTTCATAAGTGTGAAGTTATCCAACTGTGTAATTGCGTAAACATCTGTCACTGACGTAGTAAAAGAAATTGTTTGTTTCTCTGTTAAATAATCAGATAGCTGTGTAATTCTGTGTTAGAGAAATATGGTACTGCTGTGTAAAGTTGTATAAGCAAGTACCATTTTAGCTAGGGCTCCTTGTGCTTGCCAAACACATGGTACACAAAGTAAGCGTGTACCCCCCTAAGGATTCATGTAATTATATCCTCAGGTGTTACAGATTACAGCAATGGAATGAAATGTATCACGGAAAACTTTTGTATCATTGTAATTCAAAAATCTTTAAAAATAAATGTTTTAAGTACAAAATTAATCACTCTAACGCATGTACTGTAGCGCTAAACTGTGAGTCTTGTTGTAACATAATCTCTGTCATAACTTATGGGTAAAAAATGTGTCAAGTGTCGTGATTATAGTCGTTCATAAGCAAAGTTCTGTGGAAGTCAATGTACTTACCTCGTAATAAACAAAAGCGAAATGCTATGCTTATAGATATCGTAGTTATTACGTACATTACCCTAATCAAGGAAGTACTATACTGTAACGTATTGTTGTGCTACGAAAAAGGCTGTCTCATTGTAGCTATACCACAAAAGTTACTACTAAAACATGTTTCACTTTCCAGAAGAATTCAGAAAAACTGTGCAGAGATAAAACAGGTACACCGCAAAAGCAACAATGTAAATAGTGTCACACATTAGTAGTGTCGTGATATAATCGTGTAGCTGTCAAAGAAACCAAATACTAAGTCATCTTTAATCTCACAGAATGTATTTTCAAGTAAACCAAAATGTTGCATTAAAATCTCATTAGCAGTACCGGTATATGTTCTAAGTATGTAAGCCTTATAGTCGTTATGTAATCGTGCAACTGACAAGCAAGAATGTACAAATAACAACACTTCGTTGTCTGTTCACTACAACAATGCATTCGTAATTTCTGTTTAAAAATGTTCCCTAGGTTCTAGACTGGTTAGTTAACTTCAAAACATTGTTGCATGTTAACAGTTTCTCAGTGTGACAAATTGTACTAGTAACATGAAGTGAAAAATTTTATAGCAAAGACTAAGTTAAAATCAGATTATCTCTCAATAAACGGTTTTACATGTGAAATGTGGTGCAATCTTTTACCCTTTCTAGTGCTCAGAGTTTCAACTTCAAAGCAATTATCATGTTGTATACGTCAGTAACAAATGCTAAAATTTTTCTCAAGGGTAGCGTCTATGTTATTTTTCTCTGAGCTAGCCGGCGCACGTGGCTGCCTGTGGTGCAAGTCATTGTTTGTCTCTTTGTTGGCGCGCGTCATTATTGGGATTAGGAGACCTAACATCTACAAATTCACCTGTTTCAATCCCGCCAGTTCTGATGCAATTCAGGTCTGTAGTTATGATTATATCGTCTGTCGTCATGTCGGTAGTTCCTGTTGTTTCTTTCTTGTCGGTTATGCGGTGGTGAATTTGTCCCAGAACTGTAACTGCGTGGTGGACCGTTGCGTCTGACGTTATTCTGTCTCCCATGATAATAATAGTTCTGGTTACCATATTGTCTGTTTCTATGATTGTCTCTGTCATATTCATTACTACGGAAATGTGATCTTTCTCTGTAACTATTACTCTGCCAGTGGTTGTCATATGGGTGGTGTCTGTTTTGGTCACGATTTAGGTTGTAAGAATAGCCTTGTCGTGTCAAGTTATTATTTCTTTCATCACTGAATTGCGATGGATGTGACCTGTAATTGTTGTGTTCCTATTTTCGCGTACCGCGATTGTCAGTGTCAATTTCCAATTCTTATAAGAGTCCCTGGAAAGCTTCAATGTTGTCTTTGCAACGTCCTGCCAAAATAATATGTCGTAAATGTTGAGGCAATTTGATTAAGCAAATGCGGATGAGTTCTGAGAGGCTGTAAGGGTTTGATAGGTACTGATTATTGTGCAACATGTCTTCAAAATATTTCACAAGACTGGAAAATTCAGATTGTTCGAAATGTTTCATCATTATGATGCTATGTTTTACTCGGTCTTGTGTGGCTTGAGACCAATATGTTGCAAGGAAGGCATGATAAAATTCTCCTTCACTGCGGCAATCGTGAATGACCGATCGCATTCTTACAGCTGGTTCATTCTCTAAGTAGCCACACATAAATTCTAATTCAGAGTGTCCATTTGTGTTGAAATCGTATCTACTGTGTCCTTTAAGTTTTCCTGAGTTTTTGGAAGTTGCGTAACCGAATCGGTAGATGCAACTGAGTCAACAATACAGGGTTATTACAAATGATTGAAGCGATTTCACAGCTCTACAATAACTTTATTATTTGAGATATTTTCACAATGCTTTGCACAGACATACAAAAACTCAAAAAGTTTTTTTAGGCATTCACAAATGTTCGATATGTGCCCCTTTAGTGATTCGGCAGACATCAAGCCGATAATCAAGTTCCTCCCACACTCGGTGCAGCATGTCCCCATCAATGAGTTCGAAAGCATCGTTGATGCGCGCTCGCAGTTCTGGCACGTTTCTTAGTAGAGGAGGTTTGAACACTGAATCTTTCACATAACCCCACAGAAAGAAATCGCATGGGATTAAGTCGGGAGAGCGTGGAGGCCATGACATGAATTGCTGATCATGATCTCCTCCACGACCGATCCATCGGTTTTCCAATCTCCTGTTTAAGAAATGCCGAACATCATGATGGAAGTGCGGTAGAGCACCATCCTGTTGAAAGATGAAGTCGGCGCTGTCGGTCTCCAGTTGTGGCATGAGCCAATTTTCCGCGGGCTATGCGTGAAACTTGCCCGCACGTGTTCAACCGTTTCTTCGCTCACTGCAGGCCGACCCGTTGATTTCCCCTTACAGAGGCATCCAGAAGCTTTAAACTGCGCATACCATCGCCGAATGGAGTTAGAAGTTGGTGGATCTTTGTTGAACTTCGTCCTGAAGCGTCGTTGCACTGTTATGACTGACTGATGTGAGTGCATTTCAAGCACGACATACGCTTTCTCGGCTCCTGTCGCCATTTTGTCTCACTGCGCTCTTGAGCGCTCTGACGGCAGAAACCTGAAGTGTGGCTTCAGCCGAACAAAAATTTATGAGTTTTTCTACGTATCTGTAGTGTGTCGTGACCATATGTAGAAGAATGGAGCTACAGTGAATTTATGAAATCGCTTCAATCATTTGTAATAGCCCTGTAGTTTGCAGTTCTTTTACGGCTGCTTCGTGATTCTGTAATTTATTTTCATGCCGAGAAAAAATAGGTTGGAAATGCTCACAAATTTGTGTTTTTACATCATTATAGACTTTTTGACATTTCGATTCGATTTTATGTAACTCAGTAGTTAAATCTTCACGTGTTTGTTCAAGCGTATGTTCCACTGAGTCTAACTTTTGAAGCTTTTGTTCCATTACGTTTAACTGTTGCTGTGTTTGTCTCTGGTGTTGTTCCATTGTGTCTAACTTTTGAAGATTTTGTTCCATTGTGTCTAACTTTTGAAGATTTTGTTCCATTGTGTCTAACTTTTGAAGATTTTGTTCCATTGTGTCTAACTTTTGTAGCCTTTGTCCCATTTGTTGCATTAACTGTAATAACAATGCACTGGTGTCTGAAACATGTTCCTCAGTGGTTTTCGGCAGTGAAGTTGCACCGGCAACATTCACATTTTGACAAGCAGAAAATGTGTCTTGACTTATTTGAGAAAACCTGAGGACCCAAAACCTGAATCTGCAGTATTTGCTAGATTGTGTCCTGTCATTCCCGATTCCTGAGGCGGACTGTTGCCGACCGATCGGTCGATAATGCTTCCCTGTTCACTAATTGTTTGACTGTCCACACCATTGTTTGCCGCCTGCTCCATTTACTTATGCACATTTACCAAATTACTATGTTGAGCATTAGTTAATTCATTACACAGTGGCGCTAACACGCTGCTTTCGTCTTCATTGTCATTTCTCAGTTTACTTTGGAGCCTAGTATTACGTTTTTCACACGCCATAATTGTCACAATATTTCACACAATAACACAGAAAAGCACAATTTTAAGCAAAAACACATTAACATAGCACTGACAATAATATCTAGTTAATCGCAAGCGCAGCTGCGAAATACTTGATGCAAATCTACATGCATGCCACAACTGTTTTACTGTACAACAATGAAAGACTGCAACTAAAAAGGCGATTCTCTCTACAATTACGCGCTAGCAATAAACAAAAGCTACACTAATTACACAAACTACGAGAAAAAATCAGAAGATTCCAGTGAGGTATCCTCAGCTAAGGGTCGACATATGAAACGTCCCCTTTGAACAATTATACATGACTGTGCTTAAACTGACACACAATATTTTTAGCGCAACGCAATCTGACTTTCAAAAATCCATACAAAAGAATGGCCCTGACTAACATTAACCTATACCTTTCACAAATCACTTACCCCACCAAAAATCTTCGTTACTCGAACTACTGAAATACAGCGAGCGCCACTACTGCCAACTAAATAAAAGATTCAAACTACTGAAGGCACTAACTACTGATAGGCATAGTTAGCAAATGAAAGATTTTGATACAGAACAAACAATGTATTTACCTTAATAGTGTTGAAAAATCATAATATACATAGCAGTTCATGCCATCCATTCTAACAAATATCAAAACTCCGCCATTTCTCTCCGCACATCCACCACTGCTGGCGGCTCACCTCCAACTGCGCAACGCTATGCGCTGTTCACATCCAGCTGCCCAACACTACAATGGCAGACAACAATGCAAACTAGCCGCAGACTGCACACAGCACAGCCAGTGATTTTCATACAGAGCGCTACGTAACGTTGACAATAAGAAAACATAAACAGCCTACTTACACAGACACCTACATGTAACATTATTTCAGTAGAAGCAGTTCCATCAGTGGCATCCAGCAATGTTGAACAGGTGCAGATACCAACAAGTGACATGTCAGTAGAAACAGTTCCATCAGTGGTATCCAGCAATGTGAACAGGCGCAGACACCAACAAGTGACATCATCTCAGTAGAAGCAGTTCCATCAGTGGCACCCAGTAATGTTGAACAGGAGCAGACAGCAACAAGTGACATTATTTTAGTAGAAGCAGTTCCATCAGTGGCACCCAGCAATGTTGAGCAGGTACAGACAGCAACAAGTGACATTATTTCAGTAGAAGCAGTTCCAACAGTGGCACCCAGCAATGTAGAACAGGTGCAGACACCAACAAGTGACATCATTACAGTAGAAGCAGTTCAATCAGTGGCACCCAGCAATGTTGAGCAGGTGCAGGTAACGGCGCATAATATTCACTATCACTAATCAGACAGTTCATCAGAGTTTCTCAGCAGAAATTAAACATCTCCAAGTGGCACCCAGCATGTTGAACAAGTGCAGCCAACAGTCCATAATATTCACTATCACTAATTAGATAGTTCACCAAAGTTCATCAGCAGAAATTAAACATTTCCAAGTGGCACCCATCATGTTGAACAAGTGCAGGTAACAGTCCATAATATTCACTATCACTAATTAGATAGTTCACCAAAGTTCATCAGCAGAAATTAAACATTTCCAAGTGGCACCCTTCATGTTGAACAAGTGCAGGTAACAGTCCATAATATTCACTATCACTAATCAGACAGTTCATCAGAGTTCATAAGCAGAAATTAAACATTTCCAAGTTTCACCCATCATGTTGAACAAGTACAGGTAACAGTCCATAATATTCACTACCCCTAATTAGACAGTTCATCAGCAGTAATTAAACATTTCCAAGTGGCAGCCACCAATGTTAATACATGTAAGCACGAATAACAGTTTGAATGCATACACAATTGCTTTTACAAAATTATTATCAGTGCTCTCACACTAAACATACAAATTATAATAAACACACAAATGATATCAGATAATTGTCATATTAAATACTACAAATACACAAATATCAGTAAACCTATAATATTTATGTGTCGGTGCAAGTCGCAACAAACAATTAAAATAATATTTAGGAGATAGGTCGATACCAATTATTTGGGATTAGGAAAGGAAAACACACAAAACACACTCACTCATCTTTCATCCACATTAAGTGCTACTGTGTAATTGAATAGTGTTAACTGTGTAAATGCAATTCTGTCAAAATTTGATGTTCAACGTGTGTATCAAGTAGTAGTGGCAATAGCGTATAACAGTCAATAATAGTTAGTCAATGTCATAGTCATCATGTCAAGACCAATGTTTGCCAAGCCAAATCAAAATGTACGGTTGCTGAACAACTGTCAGTGTGCCAAGATATGCAAATGATTCCTCTCTCAAAAAAAAAGTATATACTGCTTAGTGATTTAACAAAGTGTGTGTGTGTACACAATCTTCCTTCTACTTGAGTGTTCTAGTCTGCCATCTTCATCCTCCTTGTTCCATATAAACCAACAAAAAAAAAAAATGCTCCTCACTTACTTTACCTCTTATCCACCAAAACTCCAATAATCATCAGCATCACATAATCTTAATACTTCAATAATACCTCTTACGTCGATACATATAAACCTTATCATCAATATCATTTACCTTACCTCTTGTCCACCAAAACTCCAATAATCATCAACTTCACACAATCTCAATACCTCTATAATACCTCTTCAATACGTCGACACATATAAACCTTATCGTCAATATCATTTCACTTCCATAACAACTCTTTCCTCTAGTCAGTCTCCTCGAACAAGTACAGATGAAATCCTAGTGCAAACTTCAATTTATCATCCCATGCAATCCAAAGACACAATGTCCACACACAACCTCTGTGTAATCCATCTGACCCAAATCTTCTACTCATTATGAATCATAAAATACATTTGGGTTACCTTGTCCATCATTAAATAAAAGAAATGCATACATGACCTCTAACAGCCTTTAATTTGAATAACTTCCAGTAAGTAAGTACGAGTACGGAGTGTGAATGATCATAATATTTCACAGTGTGTACACCACTTCAAGAATCATAGCAAAACAGAAGCAAACATGTGGAGTATTTCTTGTGTCAAGTGTCACTTGCTATTTCAATTGCTGACGAAGAATGCAGTGTAATAACTGTCAATGGTCTAAACCTAGTGTTGGTATGTCATGTCGTTAGCTTCCTTCCTATTACCATAAATTTATACAGCTTCCATAAAACCTCCAGCTCATGTGACTTCAATGAAGTTTCTTGTACTAATGTCGCTCATAGAATTATAGCAGTTCATTGCTTTATCTTAACATATAAAGCACTGAGAGTAAGCAAAACATGCAATAGCGAGTAAATATACCAGTAGAGAACAGAATGTCAACAAGTGGATGCAGCACTATCCCTACAACGAGGCTCTACCAAGCGAACAATCTGTAATTAATACCATGGTGTGGCCCAAACTCCATGTTCGTACACCGCATATCAGCATTTCTATATACCAAATTAAAGAGTAGTTATGACAACAAACAGAAATGTATAAATATGCAATCCATACGCAAAGCAGCAAATATGTATCTTACATAATAAACAGGTCATTAGCATCATATCAGCATAAGCAAATAAATGTTCATATGTAATCTTAATAAGTAAACATGAAGGCGCAAGCAGATAAATGACAAAGTATAACTTACATACATAACCATATCAGCATAACTAATCAGGTGACAATTATAATTTAAATAAATAAGCACAGCAGGCACATAATAAAAAAAAGTGACATCAGTGAAAAAGCAGTGTAGCCAAGCGATGCATAATATACATAAGTAACAACCCTGTTCATTAATCAATCATTGTCAATATCAGTTAACACGAAGTATGAATCACGTAATCGCGAGCAGCAAATTACGTATAAAGTACATACCTAAGTAAAAATATGTTACCGGGAAAATAAACTCAATTAATAGTTACCTTTTTAGTTTATTAGTTTCTTCTTCGAAATTGCATTCTTCCTGAAAATTTCTCGATAGCAAGTCCTCTTAACGTCGAACACACACAGAATTTACCTGAAGTTCTTAAATATTTTATACAACCGTATCCTGAAAAATACTGAACGTTAATAACATAATTTATCAAGTCATTATAGTTTTATAATGAATTTAATCAGAGAAATTAGACTGTGTATTTGTTTACGGCTGTCAGTGCATTCGCACTGAGCGCTCAATCAGCTGTAGGTACGCGTGACGTAGGAAGTAATTGTTTGCGATCAATGACTGCCTTGTGCGGCGCGCAGACTTGACTGTTGCTTTGAGTATGTGCCGCCACCAGAACACGGCGCGGTATCCTTGCATTCTCCGTGTGTTTACGTATAACTGTTAGTTTCTCAATTTTAACGTTCGATATATGATGTATTCCCTTAGAGCATCGAGATTTAAGAGTTTGTACTTCGACAGTGTTATCATGAATAATTTTGCGAACTCTATATGGGACGTTATAAAGCAGAAAAAATTTGCGACACAACCCCTTTCCTTTGTGAGACAACTGATGAGACTTAATTAACACCTTTTGACCAACTGCCAAGATTTTTAAACGACCAGGACGGTTAGCTGATTTCTCTCTTCTAGCAGCCGCAGATGCAATATTTTGCAGAGCCAGGTTGACAACTTCAAAATGCCGCAGTCTCCGTGAAGGCGGAAAAGGAACGATTTCAGAAATGCGAATTGTCGGTGTTTTATTTTTTAATATGAATATAGGCGGTAAGGAGTTGAATCATTAGGGAGTTCATTCAGAATGTTTTGAAAAATATGAAGATACAGATCCCAAGTTCTGTGATTCTGATGAGAATAAAGTCGACACAGTTTATTGATTTCCTTCATCCATCTCTCTGAAGCGTTAGATTGAGGGTGAAAAAGTGAAATGGAAATTGGTTTAATCTTACAACGCCGTAGAGTACGAAGCCAAATTTTACAGCAAAACTGTGAATCATTATCTGATATAACCTTATCAACATGTCCAACTTCTTTAAGAAAATGTTTGATGAAAGCATTGGATACTGAACGAGCTGTTGCTTTGTGTAAAGGTGTAAAACACACATATTTTGATGTCAATTCCACTGCTACCAAAATGTACGCAAAACCGTTAGTAGAACGAACCACTGGACCGAACAAATCGACTGCAGCCATCTCCTTTAATTTCGCTGGAATGATAGGAAACAACGGTGCTCTGTGAGAAATAGTTGGTGGCTTAGCCTTTTGACATAATTTGCATTTGGCAAGAACAGATCGATTACGTTTTTCCATATTACTGAAGTAGCAATTTTGTCGTAATTTATGAAAGCATTTTCTGGGACCAAAGTGTGCATAACTGAAATGTGTATACCAAATCAATTTATTAACCCACTCATCAGGAATGCTAACTAACCAAACAGAGTTGTCAACGGATTTTCGTTTAAAAAGAATATCATTGCAAACTAAATAATACTGTCTAATCGCTACGCTTTCCTTTCTCCTCCATTTCTCCTTAATGTCCTTCCAGATTGGATCCTTATTTTGTTCCTTAGCGATGTCCTGGAGCGAAGAAGAAATAAAATTTTCAAACGCAACACCTTGAATATACATCAAACAATAATTGTTTTCTTTGCAGTCCTCCTCAGCACTTTGTTTCAAACCCATAGGTGCACGTGATAAAGCATCAGCAATAATATTTGAAGAACCCTGTATGTAAACAATACTAAAGTTAAATTCCTGTAGATACAGCGCCCATCGTGACAATCATCCATGTGTTAATTTTGTTGACATAAGAAATTCCAGAGCTCGATGATCGGTGTGAACCTTAGTATGTCTGCCATACAAAAATATGCGAAATTTTGTGAAAGCCCATACAACAGCCAAGGCTTCAAGTTCCGTAATCGAATAATTCTTTTCTGATTTAGAGAGAACACGACTTCCAAATGCAATAGTTTTCTGTACTACAACGCCGTTTTCTTCTATCTCTTGAAATAAATGTGCACCTAGGCCTTTGTATGATGAGTCCGTCGCCAAACAAAAATCTTTAGATAAATCCGGATGTGAAAGAAGTGGAGCAGTAACTAAAGCATCACCAAGTTGTTCAAATTCTGATTGAGCTCCCTCTTCCCAACACCAATTAGAATTCTTTCCAGATAGTTCACATAAACGAGGTGTGGCCAAATTGTCCATTCTAACAAAGCGTCTAAGAAAATTACAGACAGCAAGGAAACTACGAACATCACGTTTTGTAGTAGGAACAGCATAATTACGAATAGCACCTAGTTTCTCTGGATCAGGAAGAATACCTTCTGTAGAAATAATATGACCAAGAAATTTCACCTGAGAACGACCAAATTCAGATTTTTCCAAGTTCACTGTAATGCTAACTCTTGCAAAAATACGTAATAATGAATCCAAAATTTTGTTATGCTCAATTCAACAACGTTTAGCAATAAGAACATCGTCAACATATGAAGTAATATTGTCACGAAGATAAACAGGTAAAATTTCGTTTAAACTACGAATGAATGCTGCAGAAGATATACTAAGTCCAAACGGTAATTTCCGAAATCACTTTTGTGTAAAATAGTCATATCCGGTTATTCTTTACCGACTGTCTAGATAGATTGATAGTTGAAGAGTTGTTTTGATAGATACAAAGAATAGTAAAAGAGTAGGCAGCAGTGCAGAAAACTAAAAGGGAAATAGCACTACTACAGCTCGGGGCCCTGTGCACCCTACGGCACATATTCACTAAGTGTAGTGAATCCCCTGAGCACTTAAATAGCCACACATAAATTCCAGTTTGTGACTTAGTGGCAAATTTGGCGGAAGTGCGTACATATATTGATCTAACCATGAACATGGATGTATGTCATTCTTAGAATTGCGAAAGATCTTAAATTACCGAACAGTTATAAAGTGTTTTCGCCTCGTGGCGACAAAGACCTACCGCATCCGTCCCAGTCCGAATGTCGATTATTGTCAAGTTCGTGTGCCTGTCGCTCTCTTGTTGCATCTCGTAAATGAAACAAATTATTTTCTTCAAAACCCGCTGCTATCTGTGATTCTAAATTTCTTCTACCGTCTTTTCCTACGATTTCGCTTTCAATTTTTTGACTTGCTTTCGTAACGCCTCAAATTCCCTTTTAACGCGTTCATCAAATTTTCCCTGATTTTCAACATGTTTATTTATGTTCTAGTACTCTTCGGTTTCTGCAAATGGCAATGGAGCTGTATCATCTGAATCTCTGTCCCCATTTAAACTAAGACTTGTCAGTTTATCTGAAATCTCAACTCTTTCCGATAAGGCACCTATTTGTTCTTTCTGTTTATTTACGTCTTCCGTAAGTGTCGCAACTCTGGTTTCAGTCTTGACACATTTAGTAGTTAACTGTTCATACTGTTGTGTTAGGTTATTTATTCTGTCATTTGGTACGGATTCCTCGATTCTCTCTAATATTTCTTCCTTATCGTGTGCACGTTGTAAATTTAACTGTGAAAATTTTTGTACTAGCACGCGATCTCTTTCTTCCTGTTCTCTATCATGTTCCTTTGTCTAATTTCTATTGAAATTAATCTATTATAGTGAGCATTCAAAATCGGTTGTACGTCTTCTCTAATTTCTTTCTTTAATTCATCTTTCATATTTTTAAAACATGTCCCTATTCGTGAGTCTAACCGTGTTTCCATTGTTTCCATCTCTGTTTTAATTGTTCCTATTTGTGAGTCTAACCGTGTTGCCACTGTTTTTAATTCAGATCCTAACTGTGATCCCAGTGAGTCTAACCATGTTTCCATTGTTCCCATATCAGTTTCTAAACGTGTTGCCAAAATTCCCATCTCTGTTTTAAATTCAGATCGTAACTGTGATCCCACAGTTTTTAATTCAGATCCCAAATTAAATATTGCACTCACCAACTGCTCCATATTAACTGGTTCGAAATTCTTTTCGCCCCTAACATTTCCCGCAAAACCAACTTCTTCCGTCAAAGCTGTAAAGCTATCTGTGTTCGATACTATTCCAGAATCTTCTGTCGTTAATCTCGTATTCTGAAAATTCTTTAATTGTGAAATGTTTTGAACTGGTTCCAGACTATTTTTCCTGCTTATTAAATTGTTTTCTACTTCATTATTCATCATCCTGTTCTCCTCTGTTGGCGAGTTCGCCACGTTAACAATTTCGTCATTCTCACTATCCATCATTTTTGCCTTTTTCATCGATCGCGTAATCATTTACAAAACATACAAAACTCGTCACTATCCGAAAATTAAACACAATGACACATGATCTCCTACAATACCATTCACACGAAATGCTTTCCGACAAACACGATTAACGAACAATTGAAATCTTCATAATTGCACAAAATTGTCAAACCCGTACACAAGACATAATAAATTAAATTCTGGAAAAATACCATTAGGAGAATGACAAGACAACTACAAATGTTCATTACCAAACCTACACATGCAATATAGACTGTTGTTGTTGTTGTGGTCTTCAGTCCTGAGACTGGTTTGATGCAGCTCTCCATGCTACTCTATTCTGTGCAAGCTTCTTCATCTCCCAGTATCTACTGCAACCTACATCCTTCTGAATCTGCTTAGTGTATTGATCTCTTGGTCTCCCTCTACGATTTTTACCCTCCACGCTGCCCTCCAATGCTAAATTTGTGATCCCTTGATGCCTCAAAACATGTCCTACCAACCGATCCCTTTTTCTAGTCAAGTTGTGCCACAAACTTCTCTTCTCCTCAATCCTATTCAATACCTCCTCATTAGTTACGTGATCTACCCACCTTATCTTCAGCATTCTTCTGTAGCACCACATTTCGAAAGCTTCTATTCTCTTCTTGTCCAAACTGGTTATCGTCCATGTTTCACTTCCATACATGGCTACACTCCATACAAATACTTTCAGAAACGACTTCCTGACACTTAAATCT